>NC_090732.1:11840703-11908203 GCF_036898095.1 Palaemon carinicauda
CATCAAAGAATTATATAAAAACCATAAATATAAAAGCTATTTTATTTATTCAACTTCTGGAGATATTCATAAAATCATAAATTCCAATGTTCTGAAAAAACAAACCTCTCAGTTAACACATGCCTATACAGTACAGTGCAATAAAATGCCATATCAATTATTCATAAATAATACAGTATGCCATGCCAATACTACGAAACATATTACTAATGTTAGAGAAGGTTCAGACAGCATATCCCACTACTAGTACAAAAGCCCAGACCAAGATACAGCTCATCTGAATGATTGGCTACAGTATTAGATCTTGCGTATTTGATTTAACCCCTTCACGACAAGGCAGTGTATCCGCCCTCAGTAGCTATATACAAGATTTGTCACCATCAGATATACTGTAAATGCACAGTTACTCTATGATAACCTACATTTCCATGTTTACATGTTTTGCTACAGATGACAGAATATACTTTCCATAAGTTTGCTTTATATTCTATTGTGTTTCACTCTAAACAATTTGAAAAATTCTTTCTATTCATTATGAAGGGATTATAGAAAAAAATTTCAGAATTTTCTTTACATTATTTTAATTGTAAATGACGTATCCAGTATATCAACGTGTGTAGTACTGATGTCTGAGTTTTGATGCCTGGGTGGACGTCCTTGTAGAAAGGGGATTAACGTACTGCAACCACTATATACTGTATTCTAATGATGAATTGTGCAAAATATCCAAACAAAATGTACTGCTAAATAATACCACTAAGGCATCATGTGAGAAACTTTTATTTTCTATCCTCTCTCTCTCTTCCTATAAAATGTACAGCATTCACAATGGCTATGATTTTGCTAAACAACTGCTTATACAGTTGAACCTCGCAATAACGGACTAATGGGGGGAAGGGCTGTTTATTTCCAATTGTCTGTTATGACAAAAATATGTTTCTTGAAGGATAAAATTAAGCAAAATCATGCTAAATTATATATTAGGCTACTACATATATATACCCAAAAACTTGCATATTTACCTTGGGTAACATCAAAATGGGCAGCTGAGATTAACACGCTCTCAGTTTTCATCCTTGGATGTCATTATTAGGGACAACAAATCAAATGAAACTCAAGAAAAGAAAGATCATTGCAAGTATGGACTGAATCAAAAACTAAATACAGTGCTGGAGAACATTAGTGATCAATCTCGGAACTAACATATTTCTTTTCCAATGATTAAATCAAATAGAATCATATAAAATTGCATACAAGACTAAAGTTTTATATTTGTAAATGAATGTGTAAATAAATGTAAATACAGCATACTATGGTATTTTTCTATGTATAAGACAACCTTTGGATAAGATGAAGTAAAAAATTAAGCTGTGTATAAGATAGGTTTTGCAATAACAGCAATCTTATCAAATTCAAAATGAACAAAATAAAGTTAGTTCTATAAAATATTTTTCTTATACACGTCACCTAAAAGAGAAACGCGCTTAGATGCCTGAAGAGTCATTTGTACTGGAGTAGTTTCCTTCCTTTCACAAAATATTATTAAAGTGGGTTGATAGGTACCGTTCCACATGTTTTTATTAGCTATCCCCTGTCCGTTTGAGAATTTTGTGCATCAATTTGAGCGCTTCAAATGAGCGCACCTGTCATCATCGTGATTGTCAAAAGTGTGTGTGTAACTGCAATCCCGCGTTCAGATGTAAGGAAATATGTCTCCTTGGGGAGAGTGCCCTGAAAGAGGAGCGAGCGAACCCATGGGATCGTGCAAAGATCTGTCACTGTGTGCGTGCTGTTGTGTGGTCCATAGCTGCAAGAGTATTAGGAACCCGCTGAGCACAGATAAGGTCTGGTGAGCCAAGGTTTTGTGATCTAGTCAGAAAAGGTGAAGCACGTTCATCAGAAAATGAATCACGAGTCAAAATCCCCTGCTTACTTGGAGACATGTTACTCACCATTGTACGCATTAGTAGGGGAGGACGCACTCAGCTCTGAAGCTCTCTCATGCGTAGAAGAAATATAGTACAGTACTGTATCTCTTCTGGGAAGAACTTGTTCCTCCTGATACAGTCTTCTTTGTAGAACTTGTAGGGGGGTGGAAAATAAAGAACGTCTGACTCCAGGGCACAACCTTTTTCTGGAGGAAGTACCCTGTAACCCCAGAGAAGCCAAAAGGCTTAGCACAGTGCTGTCAACTGGAACCATGTCTGAAATTTTAGAAGACTCCTCTCGAGGAAGAGGCTCACCTGTTTCACTTGGGGAAACAAGCAAGTCTCTTGGCCTTGAAACTTGTCCAAGAGTTAATTTGCCACTACTCTTTCCTGTCTCATCTCTCGAAGAGCACTAGTGGTTGAAAGAAGAGGTCTAACTGATTTCTTTGAGCTGGAGGATGAACCCAAGGGAGAAGAATAATTCTTAGTCTTCTTCTTACACCTCCTGCCATAAACCTGCCACTGGGAAGGTGACCACTACCTACATGCCTCACAGGGGAAATCCGAGTGGCACACATGTCCCCTGCACAAAGGGCACAAAGTATGAGGATCTCCTGCCACTAATAAAAGTATCGCATTTTCCAGATACACCCGGTAAGTCCCCATGTCCGCCTTCGGCATTGGGAAGCATAAACTAACACTCTCAAAAGAGAAGGAAAAGATTGTTAAGAGCCAAGTTTGAAGAAATGCCAATAGCACATTAGTGTAAGTCAGAGGCTGGAATCAAAGTAACTATTCAGTGTAACAGTAAGGGGGTGGGGCTTCCACGCTACTAGCCCGTACTGTAATTGTCGGTTACTGCCGACACTGTCGAGATCCAGCTGTGTTTGAATCAATCTCCTATTAAAGGACGAAAGTTTGTATTCGTGTAGGAGGACACCTTTTTTTTAGACTCATGACCCACTACAATTGCACCAATATCATATGATGTTTGTTGCTGATCTCCCAATAAATATAAATACACATTTATTGATGTTGGTCCTCTTGCAACTTGGCCTTTGCCACCTTTCCAGGTATTTGACATATGTAAAATAAGAGGTTTGTCTCTTGCTTGGGTAATAAAATACTAGTATATATTACCTTTGCACAACCAAGCCATATACAGACATATTCTGGACGATTAAACATATATAAAGCTATGTTATCACCGTGCTTAAAGCCTTGCTCGACCATGAAGTTGCCAATTCGATTACTATACTCATCAACCTGCAAATATAGTAAAATGTGTAGGACTTTAATATCATATGTAAGAAGAAATAATCTGCAATCTAAAGTCAATTAGTTATAAAAGAAATTACCCTATCTATTCTTATATTCAATAAACTTCTTCATGTACAGTAAACAGATATAACTCGTGAATGAGTAAAGCATGGGTATTAAATTAAATTGTATGGCTTACAGCATATCAAGATATCTGAATGTGCTAGCCTGCGTAACCTTCACAACATGTACTATACACAGTCTTTGAACACTGAATACATTAGCAACAAGAACACTAACCTGAGCAAATGTCCATTCCCGTCCTTCAAAAATTAAGGCCACTTTGTTTGGGTTTTTCCTGACATTTTCCATGAAAACTTTAGGAACATTTAAATTATGATATGCAGCCCACTTAAGTTTGGCCTTAACTTTCAAAAACCTTATACCCGCCCTGAAAAGAAAAAGATTTATGATAACCCATAGAAAGGTCAGCAGGATGCAGGAATTCATAAATATATTTCTGTAGAACTTTTTCTAATACAAGCTATTTCTTTACATTTACCTAATTCTAGGGTCGGAAGTTCTTTAGAAACATTCCAAGAGAAAAACCCATTCCTGTGGTAGGTATCCTTCTGGGTAGCACCTCCAGGGGTACTAGCTGCTGGCAGTAGTGAAAGCATTCCTTATGTTCATGTCATGAGAGCAACATCTTCCTGTCAATGATCCTGGAATTATTATATCTAAACTCTTATTTCCCCTTATTTTAGCATATTTCTTCCATTTTTCAAAATGTAATGCTAATATTTATTTTGTGTCAACGGTTTGTGCATAATGCTACCAAATTCATCCAACATTAGTGTGTATTTTTTTACATCAGCTGGAAGATCTGTTCTTAACGATCCAAAAAAGTACTTGTCGGCTGTCACTGATTGAGTTTCTCTGAAATCCTCTACAAAATTGAGGAAGGTGTTCACTCCCAAAATAAGAAAGTAAATCGAGACAATTTGATTTTGCTTTCAAGAGACCTTGAAGAGAGTTTGAGAGGACTAGCCAGTTATCTGGGTACAGAAGAATCTGGACTCATAAAAGATGTACAGTAGTCATTTGCTGCCTGGAGCCATATTTGCGAAACATTGCTGAGACCAAAACAAAGGCATCCAAACTGAGAGATTCGCTGTTTGGATTTACTTGTCATTGTAATTTTTCCCTGTACTTTATCCTTTACCCATAAAAGAAGGATGTCTGAAAGGTCTTAACTTATCTTTGGTTTTGACAATACTGATAGTTTTTAGAGTAGAAGCCATTACCAGATTCATAGTTGGCCTTAGTTTACTTACAAAATATGTGCTAATCTGACTGGATATAGCAGGGGACCAAATTGGCAAGCAGTAATGATTCCTGTCTTATGAGCCTCATTACAGACCCATTCAAACAGGAAAAAACTTATCTACACCTGATTATCTAGTAAAGAAAGCTGTGGTGCTTTTCTGGCTCCATCATCTATTGTGTGGTCCAAGCACTTAAAAAAAAGACAATACTCTTGATATTTATATTTTTATGGCACCTGAGAGAGAGAGAGAGAGAGAGAGAGAGAGAGAGAGAGAGAGAGAGAGAGAGAGAGAGAGAGAGAGAGAGAATAAGTTGATGAAATTGAATGCAGTGTTTTTGTTTCTTTCTTTCCCTGACATAAATTCAAGAATTTTTCTCTACAATCCACAATATCATTTAGTTATGTTAATTTTATTCTTAAACTCTGTTTTTAAATATAATGCACAGTTAACACAATTACAGTACTTATTTTAGGTAATATACAGTTCACTTAGTAAGAATATGAAAAAAGTTGAGGACTTGGTGTCAATCTTAGACAATTGTGGGAAAAATTTGTTTCTTATCCGTGATTTTGGCATACGCGACTGTTTTCATACAATAATTACCTGGTAATTGAGGATAACGTGAGATGACAGTATATAGAATTTTTATAAACATGTAAGAAAGCCAGCTTCTGATATAAACTTGATCTGTTCTATGACACAAAAAGCAGAATACAGCCTACTTTTCCTTGATAGACAGCTGCAAAAGACTGTCACATGTACCCAGACATCTCCTGTGCAATGCCTTGCAAAAAGTCTCTTGTTCAGAGGAGATACTGGATAGTCTCCAACTGTGAAGTTACAGCGACTTCACAGATTGGTGATACCTACGAAGATGCGGTTGATAGAGAAGAGTGGACCATTGAGGAAGTTTTCTAGGGACCTCGACTAGTGGTGCTAACAGATCGGGATACCACTCAGCACGTGGCCATCTAGAAGGCACTGGGGTCAGCCTGAGTCCTGGCATGATCAACACTGTTGATCAGTCGGTGGATCTGGCTAACCCAGTGATTCTCAACCAGTGTGCCACGGCATACTGGTGTGCCATGAGATTATTTGAAGTGTGCCACGAAATATAGTCATGGCACACCAGAAAATACGAAAAATGGGTATAGATTTTGGTTTCACATGAATGAAAAGTAACGCTTATTGATACTGACAATTATTTGAAATATAGCCTACTTTGCAGTTTACATAAGTAACTTTCAGCCATTTGAGTTCGTCATAATATTTATAATAATTCTACAATTAATGAAAGTTTAATATTATAAGTGGAGATGGCATTCGGTATTGTGATGGGCGTCGTTCTGTCTGGGATGTATGACGTGGTATTGCCTCATGCTTTCAAATCGTTTTTAGTATAGTTCCTTTTGTTTCAACCAAAATAGTTGCATTTTAATGTAGCACTGTGTCTACTTGTAATGAGTATATTGCTATGTTGTTATTGAATTTTGATCTTCAGGCTGCCCGTTGTTGCTATCATCTGCAATCGATGTTAGGAGTTTAATCACTTCCAAGTTTGATAATTGATATATGTATCATATACGTAATCATCGTAATGTAACCAGATTTGTGAGCTAAAAGAAGGACACTTCCCTCTTGTATATACCGTACATGTGTGTGTGTATGCATAAAGCACATACATAAATACATACAGTACATACATACACAATATGTACATATATATATATATATATATATACAGTGAACCCTCGCTACTTCGCGGTTCGGCAATCGCGGATTCACCACTTCGCGGGGTTTTCCCATAACCCATATATATATACATATCGCGGATTTTCCGGAAAATTCGAAAATACCGCGAAATCTGAAGACCCCCAAATACGATATTTTGTTACCTATAATTCCATTAATACTGTAATTAGTAATATCTGCTCTTACTGATTGTTCATTGCATTACATATGATATATAATTCAGCACAGAAAGAAATAAAACACGAAAAGAGAATGTGATCATACAATAATTCAGTACGTAGTAAAATTAAATCGAACATGAAACGCAAATCAGATGCAGTCATACCATATTAGAATGGTGTGTACTGTAATGGATGTGCTTCTTTTCCATGAATCTTTTGTATGTATACGTACGTAGTACAGTACAGTACTGCATCCAATAATATTCTTTGTTGCAAAAATCACATTTCGAATAAGCGTACGAGAGAGAGAGAGAGAGAGAGAGAGAGAGAGAGAGAGAGAGAGGGAGAGAGAGGCGTAAAATAGCGTACGTAAATTTTTATTATTATTGTTATTATTATTATTATTGTTGTTGTTGTTAATAAAATTATTATTGTTATTATTATTATCATTATTATTATTATTATTACTGTACAGTATTATTATCATTATTTATTATTATTACGGTATTGTACTTAATCTACGTACGTTCAGTATGCGCGGGGCATCTTCTATGAGTAACCAACGCATCATAGTACTGTAAGACGGGTTGTGATTGGTTCAAGCGCTGATAGATGACGAATCAGAACTCAAGTTTTGTTATCTAGCCTGTGATTGGTGTTTTGCCCGCATCTTCTACCCGCAGCATCAAAGTTCTCGCGGGGCTGGATCGTTCACTTTCTCTTACCGCGTATCGCTGAGTAGACGTTCTTAAGTTTGTGAAGTTTAATCTGTGCTGTGTGCGACCTTTTTAAGTTGAACTTTTTGTTACAGTACTGTACGTAAATCCTACTGTAATGGCTCCCAAGCGTTCTGCTTCTCTTAAGGCTGGTAGTGAGCCTAAACGCCACCGAAGGATGATGACGATAGCTGAGAAGGTTACGCTTCTCGACATGTTAAAAGATGGTAGAAGTTACGCGGCCGCCGGCCGCCATTTTGGCATCAACGAATCCACCGTTCGCTATATCAAAAAGGACGAGGCGAACATTAGAAAGACGGCTGCAATCACCTTTAGCAGATCAGCGAAGCGAGTCGTTACAACGCGTAATAAAACGATCGTACGCATGGAAGGTGCTTTAGCTGTGTGGATTGCCGACTGCCGGAAGAAGAACTTAGCTTTGGATACGAACACCATCCAAACAAAGGCTTTGAGTTTATATGAGAATTTTGCTGCAAAGGAACCTAAAGACGATGACGGCAACCATGCTGAAGATGATGATGATGCAGATGATCCTCAACCAGGGACATCCACTGATTCCCAGCCTCAGAAATGTTTTTCCGCAAGCAAAGGATGGTTCGCGAAGTTTCAGAAACGCTTCGCCCTGAAAAGCGTTTCCCTGCATGGGGAGTCTGCTTCCGCTGACACTGCCGCTGCTGAAACTTACGTGAACCAGACGTTCAAGAATATTATCGCCGAAGGTGGATACAAGCCGGAACAAGTCTTTAATATGGATGAGACTGGCTTGTTTTGGAAGAGAATGCCGTCGCGAACTTTCCTGTTCAAAGAGGAAGCTAAAGCCTCTGGCTTTAAGGCATTCAAGGATCGCGTTACCCTCGTGATGTGTGGCAATGCTGCTGGATTTTTGTTAAAGCCGGGGCTTATTTATAAGTCGAAAAATCCTCGCGCTTTGAAAAATAAAAATAAGAATCTCCTTCCCGTGTACTGGATGCATAATCAAAAAGCATGGATTACGAAGATGCTGACCTCCAACTGGTTCCACCAGTGTTTTATCCCGCAAGTCAGCAAATATCTCTTAGAGAAGGGCTTGCCATTCAAGATCCTTCTCCTTATGGATAACGCTGGTGGACACGCAACTGACCTGTCGCATGAGGGCATTCAGGTTGAGTTCCTGCCACCCAACACCACGTCATTAATTCAACCGATGGACCAGGGGGTTATCAGGGCGTTCAAGGCCCTCTACACGAAGAATACCTTGGCGGACCTCGTTGCGTGTGTGGATGCTGCCCAAGATGACGAGGATGAAGATTTCAACTTGAAGGTGTACTGGCGGCAGTACACCATAGCCACGTGCCTGCAGAATATTCAGAAGGCACTTCAAGAGATGAAACCTGCAACCGTGAATGCGAGCTGGAAGAAGTTGTGGCCCGATATTGTTTACGACGACAAGGGATTTACTCCGTCGGAAATCCAACACTCTGCAATATGGAAATCTGTGCAGTTGGCTGCCATAATTGGAGGTGACGGGTTTGGCGACATGACGACTGAAGACGTCGACGAGTTGTTGGACTGCCATTCCCAGCCCCTAACTGACGCAGACCTCGAAGACCTGACGAAATCGGCAAGTGAGGAAGAGAGTGATACCCAGGAAGAGACCCAAGAAAATGTCGAAGAAACGGGCTTAACATTAGAACGGCTTGCCAAGTTCTGCAACCATATCAAGGAGGCGAAAGAAATGTTACAAGAGTGGGACGAGGATATGGTTCGCTCGATGCAATTCTCCAACAAGGTCGATGACATCATGACTCCCTACAGGATGCTCTTGGATCGAAAAAAGCAGCAGCGGCAACAACTTCCGATCACAATGTTCTTCCAGCCTCGCAAAAAAGAGCCAGTTCCTCCTGCTAGTACGCCTTCGGAAGAAATTGAAGAAGTTTCCCAGGAAGAAGTTGAAGAGGTGTCCCAGGAAAAGACACCTCCATCTGAAGAGACGTAAAATACTATCATTGACTGCACAGTAGAACACATCATCAGCTTCATCATCATCATTTCTACTGTGCAGCAAATTCATCGCCATCACCATTCAAGTTTTTCTTCAACTTCTTTCGTGGTGAGTACAGTAACAATCTTTATTTTTTACTTTAATATTCTTACTGCCTGTTTTATAGTTTAGTAATGTACGTACTGTATGCATTAAGTTAAAGGGAAGGTTTTAAAAGTCTACATGTTGTAACCTATCATATTTTTTTTTGTTTAAAATTTACATTTACGTACGTAAAACAATCTCTCTCTCTCTCTCTCTCTCTCTCTCTCTCTCTCTCTCTCTCGTAAATTGTTTTCCTGCTTTGCTACGTACAATACTGTATAATTTATATTTGTAAGGTAACATATTTTGTAAATGCTTTTACTGTAAATACTGTATGTACTGTATCATTATTTATCACTATCATCATGCGCGTTAAATGCCTTGTTTGTTCTGAGTGTGGTTGTTTACTGAGCGTACACGCCGTCGTTTCAGGCGGCGTCATAAAGAAAAAGATTTCATTTGGAAGTCCTAAGAAAAATACGTAAACTAAAACATTGGTAATAAAAAAATCAACATACAGTACTGTATAATCAATATAATCGATGCAAAAACTAACCTATACATATATGTGTACACTAAATGAGTTTGGTTCTTCATTATGATCAGAGATGAACGTAAACAAAACATTGGTTGCCATTTTTTATCGTGCTTTTTAGGTGTTTAGGAAACGCATGATATAAAATCGCCTTTAATATTTGTGCCTGTTTTAGTTTAGGGTGCTGTAGTACATGCATTAAGTGTTCTGTACATTAAAGGGTGGTTTGTTAACAGTACTACGTACAAGGGAAGGTTTTAAAAGTCCGAATATACATGTTAAATAAATAGGTAAATATGATGTCACTACTTCGCGGATTTTCACCTATCGCGCCCGCGTCTGGAACCTATCTACCGCGATAAACGAGGGTTCACTGTATATATATATATATATATATATGTATGTATGTATGTATATATATATATATATGTGGAATTATAAACACACACATGCACACATATCTTTTGATATAATTATGAATACAATTTACATATCTTTGCCAATAGTTATTTAAATTTTACTTAAAATCATGTGCATGCCTTTTGTTCAGTCTTTGGTAGGTATATTTCTGTAAAAGAAATGCACATCATTTGAGACTCCTGTACTACTAAAAGCTTCACATATAAACAACGTTGGATGAATGTACATGTGAGGATGGATGGTCTATCAACCATTACATAACATCTCTCTCTCTCTCTCTCTCTCTCTCTCTCTCTCTCTCTCTCTCTCAGACACGCACACATACAATTCAGTAAATATTGGGGCACACTTATAAGAAAGCAGAACATATTAGTAACATTAAAAAAGTAGGGCATATGTACAATCAGTTAAGTGATTTGTTCCGCTCAAAAGCAGAGCTCTGGTCACCTTGCCTACGCGTATCATACGTGTCTGAGTCTCGCTCTCATTGCATACTCTCGGTGTCTTGTTGTCAGTGTCGGTTGAGACAGTACTTGAGTGGTCATGGTAGTGTACTTCACCAATCACATTACTAGCCTTTTTGTTTCATTCAGTCTGTTGGGGTTTTATGATAATTCTCATTGACCAGTGTATTTGCAGGACAAGAGTACCATGTTTATTGATTTTAGTGCATTCCTTCACAATGGAAAAATTTCTTATAAGAAAGGAGGCTAGTGGCAGCCGTGAGTCTGATAGTGAACAATCATTGAACCCAACAAACTCCAATGTAAAAAAGGCAAAAATTCGCCATTATTTACATAGACAGTATAATGAGAGCTACTTGAAGTTCGGATTTTTTTGGTCTGGAGATGCTGCTCAACCAAATCCATTATGTGTAGTTTGCGGCGATAAAATGTCAAATGAATCCATGGTACCAAGTAAGTTAAAGAGACATCTCACTTCTAAACATTCATCTCTGCAGGATAAAGATCTTGTATATTTTCAAAGGCTTTTAGATCAGCAATTGAAGCAGCGCAATGTATTTGAGAAAACAATGACCGCATCAGAAAGGGCTCAGCTTGCTTCATTTGAAGTCGCAGAAATAATAGCATTAAAATCACACTTGCTGAGTCAGTTATACTGCCCGCTTGCAAAAAGATTGTTAAATCCACGTTTGGTGAGAAAGCTGAAAAAGAAATTAGCAAAATCCCCTTATCAAATGATACAATACACAGAAGAATTTTAGATTTATCTGAAAATATTGAAAAAAAACGTTCAGAAAAAACTTCAGGATTCTACTTTTGCATTAACTGTTGATGAGTCCACGGATATAAGCAACACTAGTCACTTGCTTGCATTTGTACGTTTTATTGATGGCAGTGAAATAATCAATCAGTTTTTGTGCTGCAAAGGAATGTCAACTACTACTAGAGGTCAAGATATTTTTGATGTGATAACTGACTACCTTAGAGAAATGAATTTAACATGGAAATCTTGTGTAGGCATTTGCACTGATGGAGCCCCATGTATGACAGGCTGTATTAAAGGATTTTTATCTCTTGCAGAAAAAGAAAATCCAGATCTTATTCGTACTCATTGTTTTTTTACACAGAGAAGTTCTTATTTCAAAAATATCACAAGAAGATTTAAAACTGGTGTTACACCAGCTAGTTGAAATAGTAAATTATATTAAAAGTAGGCCTTTGAAGTCAAGATTATTTGAACAACTATGCAAAGGAATGGACTCCCAGCATGTTATATTACTAATGCATACCGAAGTTCGATGGCTATCGAAAGGTAAGGTATTAACTTGTGTTCATGAATTACACAAGGAATTAATCATATTTTTCGACCAAGAAAAGCAGGGAAAATTCTGTGAGCATCTTCGTTGTGAACTTTGGATGTCTAAACTGGAATACCTAACAGAAATATTCAGTCAATTAAACAACACAAACAGTAGCATGCAAGGGAGAAATGAAAATATTCTGACCTCAACAGATAAGTTAGTTGCTCTAAAAATGTTATTTTCATTAGTAAAATAAATTTTTGAATATACTTACCCGGTGATCATGTAGCTGTCAGCTCTGCTGCCCCGACAGAAAAACCTAAGGACGAAATACGCCAGCGATCGCTATACAGGTGGGGGTGTACATCAACAGCGCCATCTGTCGAGCAGGTACTCAAGTACTTCATGTCAACACAGAACCAATTTTCTCCTCGGTCCACTGGGTCTCTATTGGGGAGGAAGGGTGGGTCCTTTAATTCATGATCACCGGGTAAGTATATTCAAAAATTTATTTTACTAATGAAAATAACATTTTTCAATATTAAACTTACCCGGTGATCATGTAGCTGATTCACACCCAGGGGGGTGGGTAGAGACCAGCATACATGTTAACATTAAAAGCTAAGTATTTCGTATTTCATTTTAGCAGTTATTCAAAATAACAAACATAAAATAAATAAGTACCTGGTAAGGAAGTCGACTTGAACAATTACTCTGCCTTTTTAAGTACGTCTTCCTTCCTGAGCCTCGCGATCCTCATAGGATGCTGAGCGACTCCTAGGAGCTGAAGTATGAAGGGTTGCAACCCATACAACAGGACCTCATCAAAACCTCTAATCTAGGCGCTTCTCAAGAAATGACTTTGACCACCCGCCAAATCAAGTAGGATGCGAAAGGCTTCTTAGCCTTCCGGACAACCCAAAAACAATAATAAAACATTTCAAGAGAAAGATTAAAAAGGTTATGGAATTAGGGAATTGTAGTGGTTGAGCCCTCACCCACTACTGCACTCGTTGCTACGAATGGTCCCAGAGTGTAGCAGTTCTCGTAAAGAGACTGGACATTCTTAAGATAAAGAGACGCGAACACTGATTTGCTTTTCCAATAGGTTGCGTCGATTATACTTTGCAGAGATCTATTTTGTTTAAAGGCAACGGAAGTTGCGACAGCTCTAACTTCGTATGTCCTTACCTTCAGCAAAGCTTGGTCTTCCTCACTCAGATGGGAATGAGCTTCTCATATTAACAGTCTGATAAAATAGGATAAAGCATTCTTTGACATAGGCAAAGATGGATTCTTAACTGAACACCATAAAGCTTCAGACGGGCCTCGTAAAGGTTTTAAATAGAACTTAAGAGCTCTTACAGGACATAAGACTCTTTCTAGTTCATTTCCAACCATACGATAAGTTTGGAATATCGAACGATATTGGTCAAGGCCGAGAAGGCAGCTCGTGTTGGCTAGAAAACCAAGTTGTAGAACATGTAGCCGTTTCAGATGAGAATCCGATGTTCTTGCTGAAGGCATGAATCTCACTGACTCTTTTAGCTGTGGCTAAGCATATCAGGAAAAGAGTCTTTAAGGTGAGATCTTTCAGGGACGCTGATTGTAGCGGTTCGAACCTGTCTGACATAAGGAATCTTAGTACCACGTCTAAATTCCAACCAGGTGTAACCAAACGACGCTCCTTCGTGGTCTCAAAAGACTTAAGGAGGTCCTGTAGATCTTTATTGTTGGAAAGATCTAAGCCTCTGTGACGGAAGACTGATGCCAACATGCTTCTGTAACCCTTGATAGTGGGAGCTGAAAGAGATCGTTCTTTCCTCAGATATAAGAGAAAGTCAGCTATTCGAATTACAGAGGTACTGGTCGAGGATACGGATACTGACTTGCACCAGTTTCGGAAGATTTCCCACTTCGATTGGTAGACTCTAAGGGTGGATGTTCTCCTTGCTCTAGCAATCGCTCTGGCTGCCTCCTTCGGAAAGCCTCTAGCTCTCGCGAGTCTTTCGATAGTCTGAAGGCAGTCAGACTAAGAGCGTGGAGGCCTTGGTGTACCTTCTTTACGCGTGGCTGACGCAGAAGGTCCACCCTTAGGGGAAGTGTTCTGGGAACGTCTACTAGCCATCGAAGTACCTCGGTGAGCCATTCTCTCGCGGGCCAGAGGGAATCAACTAGCGTCAACCTTGTCCCTTCGTGAGAGGCGAACTTCTGCAGTACCTTGTTGACAATCTTGAACGGAGGGAATGCATATAGATCTAGATGTGACCAATCTAGTAGAAAGGCATCTATATGAACTGCTGCTGGGTCCGGGATTGGTGAGCAAAATATTGGGAGCCTCTTGGTCATCGAGGTTGCGAAGAGATCTATGGTTGGCTGGCCCCAGGTGGCCCAAAGTCTCTTGCATACATCCTTGTGGAGGGTCCATTCTGTTGGAATTATTTGTCCCTTCCGACTGAGACAATCTGCCATGACATTCAAGTTGCCTTGGATGAACCTCGTTACTAGTGAAATGTCTAGACCTTTTGACCAGGTGAGGAGGTCCCTTGCGATCTCGAACAATGTCAGAGAGTAGGTCCCTCCTTGCTTGGAGATGTACGCCAAAGCCGTGGTGTTGTCCGAGTTCACCTCCACCACTTTGCCTTGAAGGAGAGACCTGAAGCTTTTCCAGGTCAGACGTACTGCCAGTAGCTCCTTGCAGTTGAAATGCATTGTCCTTTGACTCGAGTTCCATAATCCCGAGCATTCCCTACCGTCTAATGTCGCACCCCAGCCAACGTCCGATGCGTCCGAGAAGAGAACGTGGTTGGGAGTCTGAACAGTCAGGGGAAGACCCTCTCTAAGGTTGATATAGTCCTTTCACCAAGTCAGACAAGACTTTATCTTTCCGGAAACCGGGATCAAGACTGATTCTAGCGTCTTGTCCTTTTCCAGTGAAAAGCTAGATGGAATAGAAGAGGACGGAGGTGTAGTCTTCCTAGTGACACAAATTGATCCACGGATGAGTGTCCCTACCAGACTCATCCACAGCCTGACTGGGCAGCGTTCCTTCTTCAGCATCTTCTGGATGGATAGCAGGGCTGGGGGTTGATCGTCTTGTTCAGCAACGTCCTCATCAGAGGGTTCCTCATCCGAAACTGATGAGGAAACGGCAACGGAGTGGGCAACGTCTGACTCGCTGAATCCGGTCGCACTGGTGGATACGTGACGGAGCCGGACGCATGGCATTGCTGCACAGTCTGTGAACTGTCAACAACCATGGGTGCGCGAGGAAGTACAGCGTCAACCCGAACTGTCTAGACTGTCTGGGTTATGCAGTCAACACCCTACCGGGTTGCTGAGGTTGACGCACTGCGTCACAACAAGTCACCTCTGCTGGTTGTTGAACGTCTTCCTAGTGACACACTGAACGTCAACAACCACCTCCGAGCGTCGCTTAACGTCAACGTGCGACTGGCAACCCACACTGGGTCGCATCGGTGGAGGAACCACCTCAACTGGCAGACGCGAGTAGGATACCTCAGCGTCAACAGGGCGCACAACCAACCGGTTGGAAGGTTGTTGGCCAGAAGGTTCTTCTCCGCATTTAAGTCCTCAATCAAGGACACAAGCTTGGACTGCATGTCTTGCAGCAAAGCCCATAGGGTCTACGGGAGCAGGTGTGGCAACAGACGGGGTTAGCGACTGAGGCGGAACCATTTACCATCCCTGGAAGCCTTGTTATGTGTGACATAATAGTACAGCAACACTTCAAAGGCTCGACAAAAGTGAGAAGTTGACCTGTAAACAACTTGGAGCGTCTCCTGGCTAGGCGCCAGGGCGAGTCTACCAGAATTGAGAAGTCCATCTGGGCAGAGGCAAGAACTTCCAAGCCGAGAACTTCTCTCGTGTCTTATCAGACTCTCGCTCTATAAGCCAGTTTAAAAGAAGGGAAAGCAAAGGCTGTATCCCTAAAACTCCTCCTGGTGCAAAACCAGTCGCCTAGCCAACGTAACGCTCTCTAGGAGAGCGAGAGAGCACTAGCTTAACAACAACGGCTTCGAAGTAGCTAGGCCTAGTGTAAGTTCTGACGTTTAGGCGAACGAGGAGCAGCAGTTACAAGATCCGGACGAAGATCCTTAAAAAATCATCATGATTTAATTAAAGTCCATAGGGGGCTAAGCAGCTTAAGGCTCCTCTCCAAATGACAGAGTCCTCAAAGGAATATCAGTAGGAGGGAGAACAGCACTTTCTCATCTACAGGAACCTTGTCCGAGAAAAGCTAGGTTATCTCAGTGAGTCTCTCACTGGTGCATTAGTAGCAGACCAGAAGGCAACGTCATGTAACTGCTTGACAGTCTGTGAACTGTCAACAACTGAACTGTCAACCACAACAGGTGCGTGAGGACATACAGCACTGGTGCATTAGTAGCAGACCAGAAGGCAACGTCATGTAACTGCTTGACAGTCTGTGAACTGTCAACAACTGAACTGTCAACCACAACAGGTGCGTGAGGACATACAGTGTTCACTCGAGACTGCTTTGACTGTCTATACTGAGCAGTCAAAACAACTCTAGAATGCGGAGGTTGACGCACCGCGTCAAAACACGGCAACTTAACTCCACCCTCCTGTTGTTGTGGTAACACGCGAACGTCAACGGAGGGTTCCGTGCGTCGGTGAACGTCAACATGCGTCTGGCAGGGTCGACTGCGC
Organism: Palaemon carinicauda; assembly: GCF_036898095.1. Classification (NCBI taxonomy): domain Eukaryota; kingdom Metazoa; phylum Arthropoda; class Malacostraca; order Decapoda; family Palaemonidae; genus Palaemon; species Palaemon carinicauda. Next base: position 11,857,353 of record NC_090732.1, read on the forward strand.
ATGGGTGGTGGAACTCTCACAGCTGGAGTGCGGGAGCAGGTAGCCTCAGCGTCTACTGGACGCACAACCGTGGTTGGTTGTAGGCTAACGGGTGCAGCATCAACCTTCTCCGCACGATACTCCTGCATAAAAGAAGCTAACTGTGTCTGCATAGACTGTAGCAAGGACCACTTAGGGTCTACAGCAGCAGGTGCGGCAACAGACGGTGTTACTGCCTGTTGCGGTACCACTTTGCCTCTCTTAGGAGGTGTGCAGTCGTCGTGAGACTGCAGCGAGTCCGAACTGACCCAGTGGCTGCAACTGGGCCGTTGGACTTGCACGGAAGGGACCGACTTGCACTTAAAAAGCTGCGAGACCTTGGTCCATGGTTTCTTACGAGAAACCTCTTCCGCAGACGAGAAATAAATGGGCTCTCTCGTCTTTGTGTGGGTGGGGCGATCTTGGGTAGATACGCCCGAAACCACGGAGGGAAAACGTCTGTTCGTTGATCAAGGCCTGACGAACCCATAAGTCGTTCGACATTACTTCTCCCCTGGGCTTGGGAGCTTGTAAGAGGTCCCGGACTAGGTGAACGACAGGCACGAACAGACGAACCCTCGGACGCAACACTGTAACACTTGCGCATATCACTTTATCACTTCGATTTTCTGTTTTGCAATAATTTCACTGAAATCGAAACTTTTACTGATTTCTACGTGAAATACGCAAATCTACCCTTCATTAAAAGGTAGTAATTGCGAAATCAGTCGTATAATGCAGCTCATTAATACTAGCAAAAAAACAGAAAACATAAATAAAGATAAAAAATTCAGTGGCTGGGAAAGAGACTAAACACTAGATCAAATAAACTATGTTTGCAATCTCTCACCGCACATAGCCTAGGGACAAGAATAAAACCCTAGAAACGTTTTACCTTCTTCCCCATCCAGCGACTAGGGAGGAGAGTAACACGAGAAACAACGTTACCCGCTTGAACGGAACGTTTTCTCTCCTCTCTCTCCCTCCGTCTCTATCTCTCTCTCTCTTTCTCTCTTGATTTCGCACCTAAGAGAAGAGCCCAATTATAAATCGTCAAAAAAACATGTTATTTGACTAAAAGGAACAAACTGACAGGTTTTCCAAAGAAAAAGTTCCTTTAATTTAGAATTTAAAACATTTAAGTTAAGAAAGAATGAGCGAAACGTCAGAAACGATTTACTCTTACTGCAAAGTGAAACCGTGATACTCTCTCTCTATCGTAACGATAGAGCGCATGTTGAACGTCCTGAACGTCAACAACTGCGTAGTCTAAAAACTAAACGTTAGTTCATCTTTGAAAAACAGTACGAAAACTATCAAAGAGATTCTTTCATAAACATTAAATTTAAAAAGTTTTAAATTCTTTAAAGGCTAACGTGCTCAACGTTGATTAACTTCGGTTCCAATTTCGGACCGCCTACTAAAAGGAAAGGTTGCATATAAACAAAACATAAAAAATTTATTTTATATGTTTATAATAAATGGAAAGTTAATCGAAGAGGCCTAATAAAGGCGGAGAGATATAAAATATGTGGATCTATAACATGTTAAGCAAAATTACAAAAAACCTAACACACTTCCTTCTAAGGGAAGGGTCGGCCATTTAAAAGTGAAAGAGAGTCCATACTCTCTTTATCACCATAATTAAATCTATCCAAAACGAGTTCAAGTTTTGAGATGAAGATAAAACTCCTGCATAACGAAAGCTCAAAACTAGAATAGTGTACTTCACCAAATAGTTGTGAAAACAAATCCAGTTAGTAACAGCGTATTTAGTAGGTCTTGCCAGTGGCACGACAGAGAGAAAATTGGTTCTGTGTTGACATGAAGTACTTGAGTACCTGCTCGACAGATGGCGCTGTTGATGTACACCCCCACCTGTATAGCGATCGCTGGCGTATTTCGTCCTTAGGTTTTTCTGTCGGGGCAGCAGAGCTGACAGCTACATGATCACCGGGTAAGTTTAATATTGAAAAAAGAAAATTATTATTTGGAAAAATAGAGCAAGCTCAGGTAATTTTGATATGTTTCCTTCAATGCGTACCACTTGCATTAAAGAAATGATCCCTATTGTTGTTTCTCATCTGACAGCGCTTGATGAAAACATCGACCACTATTTTCCATCACTGAGCACAGAGAAGTATGATTGGATTCGAAATCCTTTCATGAATATTCCCTTTAATATTGGATTACAGTTGTGTGAAGAAGAGGAACTGGCCACCATTTCTAGTGACAGAGATCTAAAAATAAAACATTCTACTGTACCTATTGACTCATTTTGGATATCTGTTCAAGAGGAATATCCCACATTATCTAAAAAAAGCTTTATCACTTTTGTTGCAATTTTCTACATCTTATTTATGTGAACTTGGCTTCTCAACCCTAAATAACATCAAAACTATGAAGCGAGAGAGACTACGCTCAACTGAAGAAGAAATGAGGGTCAGCTTATCACACATTCGACCAAATATTGAGGAAGTCGCCAAAATACACCAGGCACAAGTTTCACACTAATCATCTTCACAATTTACTCTAAGAAAAACACTGAAATATGTTATTTTCATTAGTAAAATAAATTTTTGAATATACTTACCCGATGATCATGTAGCTGTCAACTCCGTTGCTCGACAGAAATCTACGGTCGGGATACGCCAGCGATCGCTATCCAGGTGGGGGTGTACTCAACAGCGCCATCTGTGGTCAGGTACTCAAGTACTTCTTGTCAACAAGAACTCAATTTTCTCCTCGGTCCACTGGTTCTCTATGGGGAGGAAGGGCGGGTTCTTTAATTCATGATCATCGGGTAAGTATATTCAAAAATTTATTTTACTAATGAAAATAACATTTTTCAATATTAATCTTACCCGATGATCATGTAGCTGATTCACACCCAGGGTGGTGGGTGGAGACCAGCATACATGTTAACAAAGAAGCTAAGTATCCCGTATTTCATTTTATTAGTTATTCAAAATAACAAACATAAAATAAATAAGTACCTGGTAAGGAAGTCGACTTGAACCATTACTCTGCCTTTATTAAGTACGTCTTCCTTACTGAGCGTAGCGGTCCTCTTAGGATGCTGAACGACTCTTAGGTGCTGAAGTATAAAGGGCTGCAACCCATACTAAAGGACCTCATCACAACCTCTAACCTAGGCGCTTCTCAAGAAAGAATTGACCACCCGCCAAATCAACCAGGATGCGGAAGGCTTCTTAGCCGACCGTACAACCCAAAAACAACAATAAAAAGTATTCAAGAGAAAGGTTAAAAAGGTTATGGGATTATGGGAATGTAGTGGCTGAGCCCTCACCTACTACTGCACTCGCTGCTACGAATGGTCCCAGGGTGTAGCAGTTCTCGTAAAGAGACTGGACATCTTTGAGATAGAATGATGCGAACACTGACTTGCTTCTCCAATAGGTTGCATCCATAACACTCTGCAGAGAACGGTTCTGTTTGAAGGCCACTGAAGTAGCCACAGCTCTCACTTCATGTGTCCTTACCTTCAGCAAAGCAAGGTCTTCTTCCTTCAGATGAGAATGTGCTTCTCTAATCAGAAGCCTGATGTAGTAAGAAACTGCGTTCTTAGACATTGGTAGAGAAGGCTTCTTGATAGCACACCATAAGGCTTCTGATTGTCCTCGTAAAGGTTTTGACCTTCTTAGATAGTACCTAAGAGCTCTAACTGGGCAAAGTACTCTCTCCAGTTCGTTCCCCACCAAGTTGGACAGGCTTGGGATCTCGAACGACTTAGGCCAAGGACGTGAAGGAAGCTTGTTTTTAGCCAAAAAAACCGAGCTGCAAGGAACATGTAGCCGTTTCAGATGTGAAACCTATGTTCCTGCTGAAGGCGTGGATCTCACTTACTCTTTTAGCTGTTGCTAAGCACACGAGGAAAAGAGTTTTTAATGTGAGGTCCTTAAAAGAGGCTGATTGGAGCGGTTCAAATCTTGATGACATAAGGAACCTTAGGACCACGTCTAGATTCCAGCCTGGAGTGGACAACCGACGTTCCTTTGAGGTCTCAAAAGACCTAAGGAGGTCCTGTAGATCTTTGTTGGTGGAAAGATCCAAGCCTCTGTGGCAGAAAACCGCTGCCAACATACTTCTGTAACCCTTGATCGTAGGAGCTGATAGGGATCTTACGTTCCTTAGATGTAACAGGAAGTCAGCAATCTGGGTTACAGTGGTACTGGTTGAGGAAACTGCATTGGCCTTGCACCAGCTTCGGAAGACTTCCCATTTAGACTGATAGACTCAGAGTGGATGTCCTCCTTGCTCTGGCAATCGCTCTGGCTGCCTCCTTCGAAAAGCCTCTAGCTCTTGAGAGTCTTTCGATAGTCTGAAGGCAGTCAGACGAAGAGCGTGGAGGTTTGGGTGTACCTTCTTTACGTGAGGTTGACGCAGAAGGTCCACTCTTAGAGGAAAAGTCCTGGGAACGTCGACCAGCCATTGCAGTACCTCTGTGAACCATTCTCTCGCGGGCCAGAGGGGAGCAACCAACGTCAGCCGTGTCCCTTTGTGAGAGGCGAACTTCTGAAGTACCCTGTTGACAATCTTGAACGGCGGGAATGCATACAGGTCAAGATGGGACCAATCCAGCAGAAAGGCATCCACGTGAACTGCTACTGGGTCTGGAATCGGAGAACAATACAACGGGAGCCTCTTGGTCATCGAGGTAGCGAACAGATCTATGGTTGGCTGACCCCACAGGGCCCAAAGTCTGCTGCAAACATTCTTGTGAAGGGTCCACTCTGTGGGGATGACCTGACCCTTCCGGCTGAGGCGATCTGCCATGACATTCATATCGCCCTGAATGAACCTCGTTACCAGCGTGAGCTTTCGATCTTTTGACCAAATGAGGAGGTCCCTTGCGATCTCGAACAACTTCCTCGAATGAGTCCCTCCCTGCTTGGAGATGTAAGCCAAGGCTGTGGTGTTGTCGGAGTTCACCTCCACCACCTTGTTTAGCTGGAGGGACTTGAAGTTTATCAAGGCCAGATGAACCGCCAACAACTCCTTGCAATTGATGTGAAGTGTCCTTTGCTCCTGATTCCATGTTCCCGAGCATTCCTGTCCGTCCAATGTCGCACCCCAGCCCGTGTCTGATGCGTCCGAGAAGAGGCGGTGGTCGGGGGTTTGAACAGCCAAAGGTAGACCTTCCTTGAGAAGAATGCTGTTCTTCCACTACGTTAGAGTAGACCTCATCTCTTCGGAAACAGGAACTGAGACCGTCTCTAGCGTCATGTCCTTTATCCAGTGAGCAGCTAGATGATACTGAAGGGGGCGGAGGTGGAGTCTCCCTAACTCGATGAACAGGGCCAGCGATGAAAGTGTCCCTGTTAGACTCATCCACTGCCTGACTGAGCATCGGTTCCTTCTCAGCATGCTCTGGATGCATTCTAGGGCTTGGTTGATCCTTGGGGCCGACGGAAAAGCCCGAAAAGCTCGACTCTGAATCTCCATACCCAGGAAGACAATGGTCTGGGATGGGACGAGCTGGGACTTCTCTAAATTGACCAGGAGGCCCAGTTCCTTGGTCAGATCCATAGTCCATCTGAGATTCTCCAGACAGCGACGACTTGTGGGAGCTCTTAAAAGCCAGTCGTCTAAATAGAGGGAGGCTCTGATGTCTGCCAAGTGAAGGAATTTCGCAATATTCCTCATCAGTCTGGTAAACACAAGAGGTGCCGTGCTTAGGCCAAAGCACAGGGCTTGGAACTGGTACACAACCTTTCCAAAAACGAATCTTAGGAAAGGTTGGGAGTCTGGATGGATGGGAACGTGAAAGTATGTGTCTTTCAGGTCTAACGAGACCATCCAGTCCTCCTGCCTGACCGCTGCTAGGACCGACTTCGTCATCTCCATTGTGAACGTCTGCTTGGTGACAAAAGCATTGAGAGCACTGACGTCCAGCACCGGTCTCCAACCTCCTGTCTTCTTGGCTACCAGGAAGAGACGGTTGTAAAAGCCCGGGGATTGATGATCCCGGACTATGACCACCGCTTCCTTTTGTAGCAAGAGCGACACCTCTTGTTGCAACGCTAGCCTCTTGTCCTTCTCCTTGTAGTTGGGAGAGAGGTTGATGGGAGATGTAGCTAGAGGGGGATTGAGGCAGAACGGAATTCTGTATCCCTCCCTTAGCCACTTCACAGACTGAGCGTCTGCACCTCTGCTCTCCCAAGCTTGCCAGAAGGTCTTGAGTCTGGCTCCTACTGCTGTCTGGAGAGGAAGGCAGTCAAAACTTGCCTTTTGCGGACTTGGAACCCTTCTTGGACTTGCCACGGTGACTGTCTGCACGGGTACCTCCTCTGCTGGAGGTTCTGCCACGAAAGGGCGGGATGAACCTAGAAGCAGGTGTATCAACTGCTGCAGGGCGGAAGGGTCTAGGCACGGAAGGTAAGGTTTTAGCCTTACGTGCAGAAGAAGCCATCAGGTCATGAGTATCCTTCTGGATAAGTGAGGCAGCCATCCCCTTAATCAACTCCTCCGGAAACAGACACTTGGAGAGAGGAGCAAACAACAACTCTGACTTCTGGCAAGGAGTGATACCAGCAGATAAGAAGGAGCAAAGATGTTCTCTCTTCTTGACGACTCCTGATACATATGAAGCCGCAAGTTCACCAGACCCATCCCGAATTGCCTTGTCCATGCTAGACATGATCAGCATGGCCGAGTCCTTATCTGAAGGGGAAGTCTTCCTGCTTAAGGCTCCCAAACACCAATCGAGGAAGTTGAATATCTCGAAGGCACGAAAGACTCCCTTCAACAGATGATCTAGATCGGAAAAGGACCAGCAGATCTTCGAACGTCTCATAGCCAACCTGCGGGGAGAGTCAACCAGACTTGAGAAGTCGGCCTGGGCAGAGGCAGGAACCCCCAAGCCAGGTTCCTCTCCCGTGGCATACCAGACGCTCGACTTAGAAGCAAGCTTGGGAGGAGGAAACACAAAAGAGGTCCTTCCCAGTTGCTTCTTGGAATGCAACCAGTCCCCCATAACCCTCAAAGCTCTCCTAGATGATCTGGCGAGAACAAGCTTGGTGAAGGCAGGTGCAGCAGACTGCATGCCCAGAGCAAACTCGGAGGGAGGAGAACGAGGGGTTGCAGACACAAAATGCTCAGGATACAAGTCCCTGAACAAGGCAAGGACTTTGCGAAAGTCTAAGGAGGGTGGCGAAGACTTGTGTCCTTCAACATCAGAGTGAGGTTCATCCAGGTGAGCAGCTTCATCATCCGATACATCATCATCCGAAAGTTGAGTTGTGAGTGGCAAAGACAGAGCAGCAAGCTGAACGGCTGAATCCTGCAGAACGGGTGCATGCGTACCTGCGGGTCCAACATCATGCCTCTGCTGGACAGTCTGCGAGCTGGCAACAACAAAAGCAGAGGGCTGGTGTGTGGGAGGGGCTGCGGTGGGCTGAGGAGCATGCGGTAAGGTATGCAGAGCATGCTGTAAGGTATGCGGCTCATGCTGCATGGTATGCGGAGCATGCTGTAAGGTCTGCAGAGCATGCTGCATGGGCTGAGGAGAATGCCACATAGTGCTGGAACCTGGCAACTCCTGATGCGGCAGCTCACGCATGTTAGCAGATGGTGCAGCAAGAACATGCGTCTGGCAGGGAGGACTGCGCATCGGTGGAGGAGCTCTCACAGGTGGGGTGTGGGAGCAGGCAGCCGCAGTATCTGCTGAACGCACAACCTCTGCGGGTTGTAGGTTAACAGGAGAGGTGTTAACCTTCTCGGCATGATACTCCTGCATGAATGCCGCAAGCTGAGATTGCAGAGTCTGCAGCATGGACCACTTAGGGTCTACTGTGGTTGGAGCAACAACAGACAGAGCAGTAGCCTGTTGAGGGACCACTCTACCTCTCTTGGGAGGTGTGCAGTCATCAGATGACTGTGGCGAGTCCGAACTGACCCAGTGGCTACACCTGGGCCGTTGGACTAGCTCGGAAGGGACCTTACGTTTGAGCGGTCGTGAGACCTTGGTCCATCGTTTCCTCCTGGAAACCTCTTCCACAGACGAGGAATGTAAGGGCTCATTCGTCTGTATGTGGATGGGACGATCCTTAACAGATACGTCCGCAACCACTGAGGATACATCCGTGCGCCGATCAAGGCCTGCCGAACTCTTTGGTCCTTCGACATTGCTTCTCCCCTGGGCTTGGGAGCTTGCAAGAGGTCCCGGACTGGGAGGACGACTGGCACGCACAGATGTACCCTCATGCGCAACACTGACACTGACACTATGCACATCACTAGCACTAACACTTCCCACTGCACTCTTCGCTTTCAGCTCTCTGACATCTGCCAAGATCTGATTGCGGTCACTAACCAACGACTCCACCTTCTCACCGAGAGCCTGAATGGCACGCAACATATCAGCCATTGCAGGCTGAGCACTCGTAGCAGGTTCGGGAGTCACCACCACAGGGGAAGGAAAAGGTTGAGGGGCATGGGGAGAGGAAAAATCCACAGAGCGAGAAGAACTCCTCCTATCTCTCTCCTTCTCTAACCTACGTGCATATCTAAGGAATTCGTTAAAATCGAATTCCGAAAGCCCAGCACATTCCCCACATCGATCTTCCAATTGACAGGATTTACCCCTACAATTGGAACATATGGTGTGAGGATCTATAGAGGCCTTCGGAAGACGCCTAGTACAAGTCCTAACACTACACTGCCTGTATTTAGGAACTTGGGAATGGTCAGACATCTTGAATTTAGAAGTAGTCAAGGGGGAATTCCAAAATTAAGCAAAGTTCGTTAACCAATAAATCAAATTAATTCCAAAAGCTTGCTAAGCTAAGGATAAAGCTTCCTGAACAGCGAAGGCTAAACTTTAGAGCAAATACATCACCAAATCGTGAACAAAAGACTCCAAAATCAACAGCGTATCCAAGTAGGTCTTGCCGGCGGCACGACAGAGGAAAAATTGAGTTCTTGTTGACAAGAAGTACTTGAGTACCTGACCACAGATGGCGCTGTTGAGTACACCCCCACCTGGATAGCGATCGCTGGCGTATCCCGACCGTAGATTTCTGTCGGGCAACGGAGTTGACAGCTACATGATCATCGGGTAAGATTAATATTGAAAAAAAGTAAGTTCATATTTAAAAGTGTTTTATTTCTTAAGTCTGTAGTTCCATCTCATATTTACAAGTATATATTCTCTTAATTTTTTCTCTTAAATTTTCCAAGTGTGCCGTGATATTATTATAAGATCCTAAGTGTGCCATTGGTAAAAAAAGGTTGAGAAACACTGGGCTAACCAGAGGAAAGGCGTAAGTGTCCAGATGATCCAATGGGTGCTGTAAGGCGTCTTCAAACACAGGGCCTGGTATGGGAAAATAAAACACAGGGAGCTACTTGCCCTAGAAAATGACCATATATACATATGATCAGCGACTAAGCCCCCACTCCACCCAAGCTAGGACCATGGAGGGCCAGGCAATGGCTGTTGATGACTCAGCAGATAGACCTAAAGGTAGACTCTCCCAAACCCCGCTCCTTAGCTCACAAGGATGGTGTGATTGCAGCGACTAAAGGAACTAACGAGTTTGAGCTGGACTTGAACCCCAGTATGGGGATCACCAGCCAAAGACATTGCCTGGAATGTACTTAGTTGGTAACTCTACAGCATGGAACTCTGCCCAAATGTGTACCTACTTCATCAGGTGGCAGAGAGGGCACAAGACCGTGCCCTACTCACTTGTTGACGTAAGCCACCAACATAGTGTTGTTGCTTATCAAGACTACCTTGTGTCACCTCAAACGTTCTTAAAATGTTTGCAGCATTAGCAAAGGTGCTTGCATTTAAAGGCTGATGATGAGCAGATGCTTTTCTTCTTCTAACTATACCCCTTAGATGCCCAAGTCATTCAAGTTTGTGTCCCACTTCTTCAATGCTTCTAAGAACAGTTGCATATCTGGAGGCAAGGAGTTGAATGGGACTTCATTGGTGAGGCTTTTCTCTTTTAACCACCAGATAAGATCGACTTAAGCCTAATGCTCCATTGGAACAGGAAGGAAAGGATGATCTCTGGAGGCTGGTCAGTGATCCTTTAAACACCACTAAAGAGATCTCTGGTGAAGATACCCATGTGGAACGAGAAGACTCTGACAGTGCAGAGGTTGGCCAAAGTATGTCTTGGATAGGAACAGTCACGCTACCTCCAGCTTACTGATACATTCATCTGACGGGAAGACACTAATTGGTCAAAATGAAGAGGTGATGATGCAGCATGCTCTGATGTGTAGAACCTTCTCTGCCCTGAGAGTGAGTGGAGCAAGATCTTGTTTGACCGGCTGATTATCAACTCGATCCGGGGCAAGGATAGCTCTAGAAATGGCTTCAACACTTGAAGGAAACTGAACAGTCAATTAAGGACTAAGATTCTCCCTAATGGCAGAGACAAGGTCACTTCCCCAGACTGTTATACTTACAAGTGAGTGCAAGGACATTGACAAAAGAATGCTCTGACTTGGGATTGTCTGCCTCTGTTGGCATCTGTCCAATGATCACTGTCTTTAGTGCAGACAAATCCCAAATACCCTCATACCCAGCTAGGGTAGAGGTTGCTCTGAAGATTTCCTAAGCCCTTCCCTATAAATATGATCGCTCTACCCCAAGGACATAATCAGCAACATAATCGGGGGGATAAAGACTGCCAGGAATGGCCGACAACAGTGGGCGGAAGAATCCTCAGCACTGATCAAGGCAGAGATGGAGACAGTCGCCTGTACTCTTTCCTCAGCTGACTAGGGTGGAAGGATGACCACAGACCAATGCCCAAGGTACAGGTCCCTCCGCTTCCAATTTGTGGTCTTCCTTAGTACACAAGTACACAATCACAGCCTTAAGCAGTGCCATCCTCTCAAATTGGACTACCAAAGTATCACGACTTGAGGGGGGAGCAGGAGTCCAGAGTCCAGGTGAGAACGGTGAGGGAGGGTGCCAAAGCTTCTCCTACACCTGGGCAACAGAAGGGTTACGGGGCTGTACACCTCTGGCCCACCTGGCTCACGGGTAGCTGGGGAAACCAGGGCCATGGGAGTTCATGACACAGGGTTCTGTTCCTGGCTGCATGAACTGGCATCAGGGAAGTAAACATGAAGCTGTGGTTTAAACTTGCAAGGAGCCAGAGACCACTCAAGTGTCGTCCACCCCATCTTCCTAAAAGCGAAGTGGTGTTATAAGGGAAATGATATTCTGTGTTGAAACTGACTGACTACTGTACGTCACAGCATTCTCTCATTAAGAAGGACTCAATGAGGGAAAAAAAGAAGTAAAAGATTTTTTTGGTGTCTTCTTGAGCATGCTCCTGCATAACCTACACCCAGCACACAGGGATGATTGCGAACAATCATGACCCCCTATAAGATGCACTGAGAGTGTGTCTATCTACAGCTGATTTAGCCATAAATTGGTTGTAATGTTCACCCCTTCCCAAGCAAGTAAAAATCTCCTTCATATCCATATTCATAAAAAGCAACAGCTATCATTCACTTTCTGCAAGAAAAATTAAGAGATGAAATCTTTTGGTTGGAGTGCAACAGTACGTACGTCTGTACTTGTTGCGGCTGAACACTAAAGTGAAGAGCTTCCAACAGGTGGGAGTCCAGTGCTACTTTCTTCGCACTCACCACGTACTGTTAACTATCTCTTTAGCGAATTCAAAGGCCATTCAAGCTCTGCTGGAGACATTTCTCTATTCTAAAGGACAAAAGGTTTGAATACATGTTAGAACAAACCATGTAATATGTTATTTTCATTAGTAAAATAAATTTTTGAATATACTTACCCGATGATCATGTAGCTGTCAACTCTGTTGCCCGACAGAAATCTACGGTCGGGATACGCCAGCGATCGCTATACAGGTGGGGGTGTACACAACAGCGCCATCTGTGGTCAGGTACTCCAGTACTTCTTGTCAACACCACCTCAATTTTTTCCTCGGTCCACTGGTTCTCTATGGGGAGGAAGGGTGGGTCAATTAAATCATGATCATCGGGTAAGTATATTCAAAAATTTATTTTACTAATGAAAATAACATTTTTCAATATTAATCTTACCCGATGATCATGTAGCTGATTCACACCCAGGGTGGTGGGTGGAGACCAGCATACATGTTAACAAAGAAGCTAAGTATCCCGTATTTCATTTTATTAGTTATTCAAAAATAACATAAAATAAATAAGTACCTGGTAAGGAAGACGACTTGAACCATTACTCTGCCTTTATTAAGTACGTCTTCCTTACTGAGCGTAGCGGTCCTCTTAGGATGCTGAACGACTCTTAGGTGCTGAAGTATAAAGGGCTGCAACCCATACTAAAGGACCTCATCACAACCTTTAACCTCGGCGCTTCTCAAGAAAGAATTGACCACCCGCCAAATCAACAAGGATGTGGAAGGCTTCTTAGCCGACCGTACAACCCATAAAAAGTATTCAAGAGAAAGGTTAAAAAGGTTATGGGATTATGGGAATGTAGTGGCTGAGCCCCCGCCTACTACTGCATTCGTTGCTACGAATGGTCCCAGGGTGTAGCAGTTCTCGTAAAGAGACTGGACATCTTTGAGATAGAATGGTGCGAACACTGACTTGCTTCTCCAATAGGTTGCATCCATAACACTCTGCAGAGAACGGTTCTGTTTGAAGGCCACTGAAGTAGCCACAGCTCTCACTTCATGTGTCCTTACCTTCAGCAAAGCAAGGTCTTCTTCCTTCAGATGAGAATGTGCTTCCCTAATCAGAAGCCTGATTTAGTAAGAAACTGAGTTCTTAGACCTTGGAAGAGAAGGCTTCTTGATAGCACACCATAAGGCTTCTGATTGTCCTCGTAAAGGTTATGACCTTTTTAGATAGTACCTAAGAGCTCTAACTGGGCAAAGTACTCTCTCCAGTTCGTTCCCCACCAAGTTGGACAGGCTTGGGATCTCGAACGACTTAGGCCAAGGACGTGAAGGAAGCTCGTTTTAGCAAAAAACCGAGCTGCAAGGAACATGTAGCCGTTTCAGATGTGAAAACTATGTTCCTGCTGAAGGCGTGGATCTCACTTACTCTTTTAGCTGTTGTCAAGCACACGAGGAAAAGAGTTTTTAATGTGAGGTCCTTAAAAGAGGCTGATTGGAGAGGTTCAAATCTTGATGACATAAGGAACCTTAGGACCACGTCTAGATTCCAGCCTGGAGTGGACAACCGACGTTCCTTTGAGGTCTCAAAAGACCTAAGGAGGTCCTGTAGATCTTTGTTGGTGGAAAGATCCAAGCCTCTGTGGCGGAAAACCACTGCCAACATACTTCTGTAACCCTTGATCGTAGGAGCTGAAAGGGATCTTACGTTCCTTAGATGTAACAGGAAGTCAGCAATCTGGGTTACAGTGGTACTGGTTGAGGAAACTGCATTGGCCTTGTACCAGCTTCGGAAGACTTCCCATTTAGACTGATAGACTCTGAGAGTGGATGTCCTCCTTGCTCTGGCAATCGCTCTGGCTGCCTCCTTCGAAAAGCCCCTAGCTCTTGAGAGTCTTTCGAAAGTCTAAAGGCAGTCAGACGAAGAGCGTGGAGGTTTGGGTGTACCTTCTTTACGTGAGGTTGACGTAGAAGGTCCACTCCTAGAGGAAGAGTCCTGGGAATATCGACCAGCCATTGCAGTACCTCTATGAACCATTCTCTCGCGGGCCAGAGCGGAGCCAACCAACGTCAGCCGTGTCCCTTTGCGAGAGGCGAACTTCTGAAGTACCCTGTTGACAATCTTGAACGGCGGGAATGCATACAGGTCGAGATGGGACCAATCCAGCAGAAAAGCATCCACGTGAACTGCTGCTGGGTCTGGAATCGGAGAACAATACAACGGGAGCCTCTAGGTTATCGAGGTAGTGAACAGATCTATGGTTGGTTGACCCCACAGGGCCCAAAGTCTGCTGCAAACATTCTTGTGAAGGGTCCACTCTGTGGGGATGACCCGACCCTTCCGTCTGAGGCGATCTGCCATGACATTCATATCGCCCTGAATGAACCTCGTTACCAGCGTGAGCTTTCGATCTTTTGACCAGATGAGGAGGTCCCTTGCGATCTAGAACAACTTCCACGAATGAGTCCCTCCCTGCTTGGAGATGTAAGCCAAGGCTGTGTTGTTGTCAGAGTCCACCTCCACCACCTTGTTAAGCTGGAGGGACTTGAAGTTTATCAAGGCCAGATGAACCGCCAACAGCTCCTTGCAATTGATGTGAAGTGTCCTTTGCTCCTGATTCCATGTTCCCGAGCATTCCTGTCCGTCCAAAGTCGCACCCCAGCCCGTGTCTGATGCGTCCGAGAAGAGACGGCGGTCGGGTTTCTGAACAGCCAAAGGTAGACTTCCTTGAGAAGAAAGCTGTTCTTTCACCACGTTAGAGTAGACCTCCTCTCTTCGGAAACAGGAACTGAGACTGTCTCTAGCGTCATGTCCTTTATCCAGTGAGCAGCTAGATGATACTGAAGGGGGCGGAGGTGGAGTCTCCCTAACTCGATGAACAGGGTCAGCGATGAAAGTGTCCCTGTTAGACTCATCCACTACCTGACTGAGCATCGGTTCCTTCTCAGCATGCTCTGGATGCATTCTAGGGCTTGGTAGATCCTTGGGGCCGACGGAAAAGCCCGAAAAGCTCGACTCTGAAGCTCCATACCCAGGTAGACAATGGTCTGGGATGGGACGAGCTGGGACTCCTCAAAATTGACCAGGAGGCCCAGTTCATTGGTCAGATCCATAGTCCATCTGAGAATCTCCAGACAGTGACGACTTGTGGGAGCTCTTAAAAGCCAGTCGTCTGACGGAGCCGGACACAAGATCATGGTACTGCTGCACAGTCTGTGAACTGTCAACCATGGGGAAGCGAGGAAGTACAGCGACAACCCGAAACTGTCTAGACTGTCTGAGTCGTACAGACAACTCCTTATCGGGTTGCTGAGGTTGCCGCACTGCGTCACAACAAGTCACTTCTGCTGGTTGTTGAACGTCTTCCCAGTGACACACTGACTCCGTAAACAAAAAAATCCTCTAACAAGGACTAAGCTTGGACTGCATGTCTTGCAACAAAGCTCAAGGTCTATGGGAGCAGGTGTGGCAACAGACGGGGTTAGCGACTGAAGCGGAACCATTACCCTCCCTGGAAGCATGTTATGCTTAAATAAAAGTCCATAGGAGGCTAAGCAGCTTAAGGCTCCTCTCCAAATGACAGAGTCCTCAATGGAATATCAGAAGGAGGGAGAATAGCACTTTCTCATCTACAGGAACCATATCCGAGAAAAGCTAAGTTCTCTCAGTGAGGGTTTCACTGGTGCAAAAGCAGCAGACCAGAAGGCAACGTTAAGAAACTGCTTGACAGTCTTGTGAGTTGGCAACAACCAAAGATGTGTGACTGAGGAGCATGCGGTATGGTATGCAGAGCATGCTGTATATGCAGAGCATGCTGTATGTAGAGCATGCTGTAAGGTATGCAGAGCATGTTGCATGGCATGCGGCTTATGCTGCATGGGATGAGGCTCATGCTGCATGGGATGAGGCTCATGCTGCATGGTATGAGGCTCATGCTGCATGGGATGAGGCTCATGCTGCAAGGGATGAGGCTCATGCCGCATGGGTTGAGGAGGATGCCACATATTATGAGGCTCCTGCCTCATGGGTTGAGGAGGTTGCCGCATAGCATGAGGCTTCTGCCTCATGGTTTGAGGAGGATGCCGCATAGCATGAGGCTCCTCATAGCATGAGGCTCCTGCCTCATGGGTTGAGGAGGATGCCGCATAGCATGAGGCTCCTGCCTCATGGGTTGAGGAGGATGCCGCATAGCATAAGGCTCCTGCCTCATGGGTAGAGGAGGTTGCCGCATAGCATGAGGCTCCTGCCTCATGGGTTGAGGAGGATGCCGCATAGCATGAGGCTCCTCACAGCATGAGGCTCCTGCCTCATGGGTTGAGGAGGATGCCGCATAGCATGAGGCTCCTCATAGCATGAGGCTCCTGCCTCATGGGTTGAGGAGGATGCCGCATAGCATGAGGCTCCTGCCTCATGGGTTGAGGAGGATGCCGCATAGCATGAGGCTCCTGCCTCATGGGTAGAGGAGGTTGCCGCATAGCATGAGGCTCCTGCCTCATGGGTTGAGGAGGAAGCCGCATATCATGAGGCTCCTCATAGCATGAGGCTCCTGCCTCATGGGTAGAGGAGGTTGCCGCATAGCATGAGGCTCCTGCCTCATGGGTTGAGGAGGTTGCCTCATAGTGCTGGAACCCGGCAACTCCCGATGCGGCAACTCACGCATGAAAGCAAGCAGGAGGCGCAGCAAGAACATGCGTCTGGCAGGGTGGACTGCGCATCGGAGGTGGAGCTCTCACAGGAGGGTCTAAAACAGCTGGTGCGGCAACAGACGGAGTTACTGCCTGTTGCGGTACCACCTTGCCTCTCTGGGAGGTGTGCAGTTGTCGTACTGCAGCAAGTCCGAACTGACCCAGTGCTAATGGCTACACCTAGGAGTTGGACTTGCGCGGAAGGGACCGACTTGCACTTAAAAGCTGCAAGATTTGGTCCATGGTTTCTGCGAGAAACCTCTTCCGCAGACGAGGAATAAATGGGCTCTCTCGTCTTTGTGTGGGTGGGGTGATCACGTCGGCTACGTGAGTGGGTACACCCGAAACCACGGAGGGAAACGTCTGTTCGTCGATCAAGGCCTGATGAACCCATAAGTCCTTCGACGTTACTTCTCCCCTGGGCTTGGGAGCTTGTAAGAGGTCCCAGACTAGGCGAACAACTGGCACGAACAGACGAACCCTCGAACGCAACACTGTAACACTTTGCGCTTATCACTTTATCACTTTTGAATTTCTGTTTGCACTTATTTCACTGAACTCGAAACTTTAAGTGGTTTGTACCTGAAACACGCAATTCTATCCTTCATTAAAAGTTAGTAATTGCGAAAACAGTATTACAATGTAACAGAAAAACATAATGAAAGATAAAAAATTCAGTGGCTGGAAAAGAGACTAAACACTAGATCAAATAAACTACGTTTAAAATCTCTCACCGCATAAAGCCTGGGAACAAGAATAAAACTCTAGAAACGTTTACCTTCTTCCCCTAAAGAGACTAGGGAGAAGAGCAAAAACCATAACAACGTTACCCGCTTGAACGAAACGTTTATCCTCCTCTCTCTCCCTCCGTCTCTATCTCTCTCTCTCTCTCTCTTGACTTAGAACCTGAGAGATGAGCCCAATTATATATATCGTTAAAACATATTATTGTTAAAGGAAAAAAACTGGAAGATTTCCCAAATAAAAAGTTCCTTTATTAGAATTAAAACCATTTAAGCTAAGAAAGAATGAACAAAACGCTAGAATCGGTTTACTCTTACTGCAACGTGAACCGTGAATACTCTCTCTCTATCGTAACGATAGAGCGCAAGTTGAACGTTCTGAACGTCAACAACTGCGGAGACAAAACAAAACGTTAGTTCAACTTTGAAAACAGTACGAGACTATCAAAGAAATTCTTTCAGAAAACATTAAAATAGCATAAAATCTTAACAGGTAAAAACGATATGACGGGCTCAATGTTAATTAACTTCGGTTCCAAGAAAAGACCGCCTACTATTAGGAAAGGTCGCATATAAACGAACATAAAAATTAATTTTAATAAGTTTATAATAAAAGGAAGTTAATCGAAGAGGCCTATAAAAGGCGGAGAGATATAAAATAAATCTATAACTTTGTTAAGCAAAATTAAGAAAGAGAGTCTATACTCTCTTCGACACCAACACTTCCGTCTAAGGGAAGGGTCGGCCATTTAAAAGTGAAAGAGAGTTTATACTCTCTTCGTCACCAAAATTATATCAAATTAATTCCAAAAACTTGCTAAGCTAATGATAAAGCTTCCTGAATAGCGAAGGCTAAACTCTAGAGCAAAAACATCACCAAATCGTGAACAATAACTCCAGAATCAACAGCGTATCCAAGTAGGTCTAGCCGGAGGCACGACAGAGGAAAAATTGAGGTGGTGTTGACAAGAAGTACTGGAGTACCTGACCACAGATGGCGCTGTTGTGTACACCCCCACCTGTATAGCGATCGCTGGCGTATCCCGACCGTAGATTTCTGTCGGGCAACAGAGTTGACAGCTAAATGATCATCGGGTAAGATTAATATTGAAAAAGTGAGGTACTCTAGTTTTAAATGAATTCTATAGAATCACTAATTGATTTCAAGCTTTTAACCAGTTGCTACTTGGCCAGCGACAAGAAACAGAGTGATAAAGTTTATATAAACAATGGCTAATTATTGATACTTGGCAGTAAGGAGTTGCAAAAACCTGTGTGGGCTCTCCAGGAAAACTTTCATCTACACTTTTTCTTGTCCTTAAGGTTATGCTTGAAGATATAACATGAAAATAATCTTATTTTTCTCATACTTCTTTTTAATGTTGAACAGGCTAACAGAAATCTCTTTTTATAGTTTATATATGAAAAATCTACTTTAACGGTGTTAATGTTCTTAAAATATTTTATTATAATTGTTCATTACTTCCCATATAGCTTATTTATTTCCTTATATCCTTTTCTCACTGGGCTATTTTTCCCTGTTGGAGCCCTTGGGCTCATAGCATCGTGCTTCTCCAACTAGGGTTATAGCTTAGCTAATAATAATAATAATAATAATAATAATAATAATAGTAATAATAATAATAATAATAATAATAATAATAATAATACATTCAACAGCCCTCTTCTTGTTCATAACCTTTTAGATTTTATCTGCAGGGCCAGTTAAAGACACTTCTTATATTCCACCCACAACTCCAAGAAAAATTATTGATACTGTTTAGGGAAGATGATATTAAGATAAATAAGATGTTATAACCATTCCAGAAAATTTAAATAATATTCAAATTAGCAAAGTTACAACTTACTTAAGATCTCTAGGAAGGGTGTGATATGCTAGCCAAATTGTATGCGTTCCGCCAGTCGTCAAATAAACTCCTACGGCTAAGGCAGCAAGATGTAAGCCACTAAGCTTGGGTATCAAAAAACCTCCAAGTGATAATCCATGCTGCCCAGCAGCCCATAAGGCACTTGTAACGCCCACAATCGCAGCAGTCTTCAACATGATGTCAATCTATAAAAGAGAATAAGGGTGTCAAATATAATGATAGAAATCAATACACTGTATTCCACAGATATGGTATTTTAATTATAAAATAAATTTTTGAATATACTTACCCGGTGAATATATAATAGCTGCTGCTCCAGCGGCTCGACAGAAAAACACACAAAAACTCGCGAGCGATCGCTATGAAGGTTGCGGGTGTGCCCACCAGCGCCAACTATCGGCCAGATACCGCATATGCATGTAAACAAGCCTCAATTCTTCTTGTCCCGCTGCGTCTCTATTGGGGAGGAAGGGAGGGCCTTTAATTTATATATTCACCGCGTAAGTATATTCAAAAATTTATTTTATAATCAAAATATCATTTTTAAATATTTAACTTAGCCGGTGAATATATAATAGCTGATTCACACCCATGGTGGTGGGTAGAGACCAGAGTTAATTAAGTTTACAGCGTATATGCTTTAGAGTTTTTGACAGTTATAACATAACAAAACCCAAATATATAGGTACCTGGTAAGGAAGTTGACATAGACGATTACTCTGCCTTGTTAGTTTGTCTTCCTCACGAAGCCCAGCGATCCTCTTAGGATGCTGAAAGACTCCCAGGAGCTGAAGTATCAAGGGCTGCAACCCATACAACAGGACCTCATCAAACCCCTAATCTGGGCGCTCTCAAGAAATGACTTTGACCACCCGCCAAATCAACCAGGATGCGAAAGGCTTCTTAGCCTTCCGTACAACCCAAAAACAAGATTAAAAACATTTCAAGAGACAGATTAAAAAGGATATTGGAATTAGGGTAATGTAGTGGTAGAACCCTCACCCACTACTGCACTCACTGCAACAAATGGACCCAGTGTGTAGCAGTCCTCGTAAAGAGTCTGGACATCTTTTAAGTAAAATGACGCGAATACCGACTTGCTTCTCCAAAAGGTCGCGTCCATAATACTTTGCAGAGATCTATTTTGCTTGAAGGCCACGGAGGTTGCTATAGCTCTTACTTCGTGCGTCTTAACCTTAAGCAAACATCGGTCTTTCTCATTCAAGTGAGAATGAGCCTCTCGTATTAAAAATCTGATAAAATATGACAAAACATTCTTTGACATAGGCAATGATGGTTTCTTAACTGAGCACCATAATGCCTCAGATCCACCTCGTAAGGACTTAGTACGGGCTAAGTAGAACTTAAGAGATCTAACAGGACATAGCACTCTTTCCAGTTTGTTGCCTACGATCTCTGATAAGCAAGGAATATCAAAAGATTTAGGCCAAGGACGAGAAGGCAGTTCATTTTTGGCCAGGAAACCAAGTTGAAGTGAACAAGTGACTTTTTCTGTAGAAAAGCCGATGTTCTTACTGAAGGCATGAAGTTCACTGACCCTTTTAGCCGAAGCCAAGCACACTAGGAAAAGTGTCTTGAGGGTGAGATCCTTCAGGGAGGCTGAATGTAATGGCTCAAACCTGTCTGACATGAGGAACCTTAGGACCACGTCTAAGTTCCATCCAGGAGTTGCCAAACGACGTTCCTTAGAGGTCTCGAAAGACCTAAGGAGATCTTGGAGATCTTTATTGTTAGAAAGATCTAAGCCTCTATGACGAAAGACCGAAGCCAACATGCTCCTGTAGCCCTTAATCGTGGGAGCGAACATTTCTCAGATGTAAAAGAAAATCTGCGATTTGGGCTTCAGAGGTACTGGACGAGGACACAGATGCTGACTTGCACCAGTCTCGAAAGACTTCCCACTTCGACTGGTAAACTCTAATGGTAGAAGCTCTCCTCGCTCTTGCAATCGCACTGGCTGCCTCCTTCGAAAAGCCTCGAGCTCTTGAGAGTCTCTCGATAGTCTGAAGGCAGTCAGACGAAGAGCGGGGAGGCTTTGATGAACATTCTTTACGTGGGGCAGACGTAATAGATCTACCCTTAGAGGAAGACTTCTTGGAAAGTCTACCAGCCATCGAAGTACCTCGGTGAACCACTCTCTCGCGGGCCAGAGGGGAGCAACCAACGTCAACCTTGTCCCTTCGTGAGAGGCGAACTTCTGCAGTACCTTGTTGACAATCTTGAATGGTGGGAATGCATATAAGTCCAGATGAGACCAATCTAGTAGAAATGCGTCTATGTGTATTGCTTCTGGATCTGGGACTGGAGAGCAATAGATTGGAAGCCTCTTGGTCATCGAGGTGGAAAAGAGGTCTATGGTGGGTTGACCCCAAGTCGCCCAAAGACTCTTGCACACGTCCTTGTGGGGGGGTCCATTCCGTGGGAATCACCTGACCCCTCCGACTGAGACAGTCTGCCAAGACGTTCAAGTCGCCCTGGATAAATCTCGTTAACAGGGAGATGCCTCGATCTCTTGACCAAATGAGCAGGTCCCTTGCGATCTCGTACAGCGTGAGGGAGTGTGTGCCTCCTTGCTTGGAGATGTACGCCAAAGCTGTGGTATTGTCGGAGTTGACCTCTACCACTTTGTTTCGAAGGAGACTTTCGAATTTCATCAAGGCCAAGTGGACTGCCAATAGCTCCTTGTCGTTGATGTGCATGCTCCTCTGACTTGAGGTCCACAGACCTGAGCATTCCCGACCGTCCAGGGTCGCGCCCCAACCCAAATCCGACGCGTCTGAGAACAACACGTGGTTTGGGTTCTGAACTGCTAGGGATAGTCCCTCTCTGAGACTGATATTGCTGTTCCACCATTTCAGGCATGCCTTTACTGGTTCGGAGACCGGGATTGATACCGTCTCTAACGTCTTGTCCTTGTTCCAGTGAAAGGCTAGATGGAACTGGAGAGGCCGAAGGTGTAGTCTTCCTAGCGAGACAAACTGCTCCAGGGATGATAGAGTTCCTACGAGACTCATCCAATTCCTGACTGAGCACCGTTCTCTCTTCAGCATAAGTTGGACTTTGAGCAGGGCTTGATCTATTCGGGTGGCAGACGGAAAAGCCCGAAAAACTGGACTGCGAATCTCCATCCCTAAATAAAGAATAGTTTGGGATGGGATCAGCTGGGACTTTTCTAGGTTGACCAAAAGTCCCAATTCCTTGGTCAGATCCAACGTCCAATGAAGATCCTGCAGACAGCGATGACTGGACGATGCCCTGAGAAGCCAGTCGTCCAAGTACAGGGAGGCTCGGATTCCCGATAAATGGAGGAATTTTGCCACATTCCTCATGAGCCTCGTAAACACGATAGGAGCAGGACTGAGGCCAAAGCACAGGGCCCGAAACTGGTATACCACATTCCTGAAAACAAACCTCAGAAACGGTTGGGAATCTGGGTGTATAGGAATGTGGAAGTACGCATCTCGTAGGTCGAGAGAGACCATCCAGTCTCCCTTTCTGACCGCTGCTACGACGGACTTCGTGGTCTCCATAGTGAACTTTGTTTTCGTAACAAAAACGTTGAGCGCACTGACGTCTAGCACCGGTCTCCAACCTCCTGTCTTCTTTGGGACTAGGAAGAGACGGTTGTAAAACCCTGGTGATTGAAGGTCCGAGACTTTCACCACCGCTCCCTTCTCTAGCAACAGAGACACTTCTTGGTTTAGGGCTTGTCTCTTTGACTCCTCTCGGTACCTGGGAGAGAGGTCTATGGGAGTTGTCACTAGAGGAGGTTTGCGTACAAACGGAATTTTGTACCCCTCTCTGAGCAACCAAACAGACTCTTGGTCTGCGCCCCTCTTCTCCCAGGCCTGCCAGAAGCTCTTCAATCTGGCTCCTACCGCTGTCTGAGGCTGTGGGCAGTCAGACTCTGCCACGTGAGGACTTGGCTCCTCTCTTCTTACCTCTCTTTCCCTCGGCACGAGCGCTTCCCCTGCTGGGAGCTCTGCCACGAAAGGGCGGGATAAATCTGGATGCCGGAGTCTCGATCCTGGGTCTTACAGCAAAGGATGTAGAAAGAATCCCTTTGCGAGCAGAGGACGCCATCAAGTCATGGGTGTCCTTTTGCACAAGCGAAGAAGCTATATCCTTAACCAGTTGCTGCGGAAACAAGGACGCTGATAAGGGAGCAAAAAGCAGTTCTGATCTCTGACAGGGAGTAACTCCTGGCGAAAGAAAAGAGCAAAGGGAATCTCGCTTCTTTAAGACTCCCGACGTAAAAGTGGAGGCGAGCTCATTGGAACCATCGCGGATGGCTTTATCTATACATGACATGATAAGTAAGGAAACATCTCTGTCAGCAGACGAGATTTTCCTACTTAAAGCTCCTAATGACCAGTCAAGGAAGTTGAATACTTCAAAGGCCCTGTATACGCCTTTAAGCAGATGGTCAAGGTCCGAGGAGCACCAACTAATCTTCGAGCGTCTCATGGCTAGGCGGCGGGGAGAGTCTACGAGGCTTGAGAAGTCACCCTGGGCAGAGGCAGGGACTCCCAAGCCGAGAACTTCTCCCGTGGCATACCAGACGCTCGATCTAGACGAGAGCTTTGAAGGAGGGAAGGCAAAGGCCGTCTTCCCCAAACTCCTCCTGGTATCCAACCAGTCGCCTAAAAGTCGTAAAGCCCTCTTGGAAGAGCGAGAAAGCACTAGCTTAGTAAAGGCTGGCATGTTAGCAGGTAAGCCTAGAGGAAACTCAGACGGTGGCGAACGAGGAGCAACGGTAACAAAGTGATCGGGAAAAAGCTCCTTGAAAATTAACATGACTTTCTTAAAGTCCATCGAAGGAGGAACCGTCCTAGGTTCGTCTACATCTGAAGGATGATCATCATGATGAGGATCAGCAACGTCCTCATCTGAAGGATCTTCGTCCGATAACTGCTGAGTAACAAGCAAAGGGGTTAGCCATGCTTGACACGCAGAGTCCACACGCACTGGTGCATCAGCAGCAGTCCAGGACGCTACGTCATGTAACTGCTTAACAGCCTAACTGTCAACAACAACAGGAGCGGGAGGACGCTCGACGTCAACTCGAGACTGCCTTGACTGCCTAGACTGAGCAGTCAAAACAACTCTTGACTGCGGTGTTTGACGCTCAGCGTCAAAACAAGTCAACTCCGCTGGTTGGCGAACGTCCTGAACGTCAACAAGAGCATTAGGAAGCGGCTGAACGTCCATATGCGGCTGAAAGTCAACACGGGACTGAATCGAGTGAGGCTCTACAAAGCGTGACTGACGTGACTTAGTAACGCCAATGTCAACAGGACGAGCAAAGGCTCGTTTTGGCGGCTGAAGGCCAGGATCTCGATTAGCTAAGCGGCGAGGATCATCGTGAACCTTTTCAGCAGAATAGTCTTCAATAAGGGAGGCGAGCTTGATCTGCATGTCTTGCAGTACAACCCATTTAGGATAAACGGGAATGGGTGCGGTAAAAGACGAGGGTAACGTCTGAGACTGCAAAACCTTGCCTACACCAAGACTCTCGGAGCCTGTGTAACGTTTCTGCTTAGGCGGCGAGCAGTCTTCCGATGACTGCAAAGGGTCAGAGCTGTCCCAATGGCTACAACCAGGACGCTGGACCTGTCCTGAAGGGACCGACTTTCGCTTTAAGGGCCTTGAAACCTTGCCCCACGGTTTCTTATGCGAAAAGCCTTCGGATGACGAGGAGAAAATGGTCTCTCTCGTCTTATGGTAGGGGCGGTCTTGATGAGACACGCCTGTTACCATAGAGGGAACGTCTGTTCGCTGATCAAGGCCTCTCGAACCCATAAGTCGTACGACATTACTTCTCCCCTGGGCTTGGGAGCTTGCAAGAGGTCCCGGACTAGGCGAACGACAGGCACGAACAGACGAACCCTCGGTCGCAACACTGAAAACACTTTGCGCACTAATCACTTTCCCACGATTTTCCGCTGTGGCACTCTGACACTTTAGCTCTTTAACGTCAGCCATGAGTTGATTACGATCTGTAGCTAACGACTCAACTCTTTCGCCCAAAGCATGAATGGCACGTAACATATCCCGCATTGATGGTTCCTGAGTGCTAGTAGAGGGTTCAGGCACAACTACTACAGGGGAAGGATTAGGTTCAGGGGCATGGGGAGAGGAAAAATCTACCGATCTAGAGGAACTTCTCCTCACCCTATCTCTCTCTAGCTTACGAGAATACTTGTCATATTCGAGCCAATCGAATTCCGAAAGGCCCACACACTCCTCACACCGATCTCCTAATTGACAGGTTTTACCCCGACAATTAGAACACACAGTATGTGGGTCGAGAGAGGCCTTTGGAAGACGCCTATTGCAATTCCTAGCATTACACTTACGAAATCTAGGAATTTGAGAAGGGTCAGCCATTTTGAAAAAGTCAAAGAAAGTCCAAAAAACAATCCAAAGTCATCAACAATTAAATCTGTCCAAAAAAGAGTTCAAGAGTTTAAGTTGAGGATAAAACACCTGCACTGCGAAAGCTCAAACCAAAATGAAGTACTTCACCAAGTCTGTTGAAAAACTCCAGGTTATACAGTAAGTAATGGTACGTCTTGTCGTTCAGACCGACAGAGAAGAATTGAGGCTTGTTTACATGCATAGGCGGTATCTGGCCGATAGTTGGCGCTGGTGGGCACACCCGCAACCTTCATAGCGATCGCTCGCGAGTTTTTGTGTGTTTTTCTGTCGAGCCGCTGGAGCAGCAGCTATTATATATTCACCGGCTAAGTTAAATATTTAAAAATGACAGTTTTAGTTGATGAGAGCTTGAAACTACTCATAACTGCCAGATTCATAATTCAATCAAAGATAAGCTGAATATTACACTCGTCCATCACCATCCACGAAAGTTGTAAAATAAATGGATATGTCATCCAAAAGTAGGGTGTACTTATAAAATAAATTAAGGAATGTCAGAAGATAACCAATAATCAACAAAAACACAAAGGGCAAAACTCTGTACACTCCTCTGAGGAATGCATTCTTCTTGACGTTTTCTTTCAGATAAGGCATTACCAACTGACATGAAAGAAGCAGTAAGCTAAAAACACCTGAACGAACATTTGCAATTCTCCTCTAAGGACCTAGTCATTAATTTTTTCAAGTATCTAATATCTCCAAGTAATGTCTTATGTTTTTTTAATGTCAAATACACACTTACTTGATACTGGTGAATGCTTCACACAACAAATTTTTGAGTTAGAGTAATATATCGTGTTAAGAGCAATTGACACAAAACCACATTGAGCTGTAGTTAGGATGGCCTTCATTTGCGAATATCAGACCAGTCTTATGTTGACCATCTTTTCCATTATCTTGCAGTGACAAGCTGTCACGGCAATTGACCAGTAATAAGATTCTAAAAATTTATTATATCCTGACTTTGAAAAAGCTAAAATAGTAGTCAGTTCCCAAATACTAGGATACTGTAGTTACAATTAAGCTATATCCTTTTCATAATATTGATGATAAATAGCTTGGGATTCATAGAAACATTCTTTATCATAACATATGGGATATCATCAGGGTCCCAAGAACTGCATCATTAAGTCTTTTTAAGGTGAATCAAATTATCTTTCACTAAATCTGAAATTATATAATTCAATCTTGTTAGCTTTAAAGTTGAGAATAATATGTCCTATTTTTGTCTCTTTGTATATTTGATTTGAAAGACATTAACAAAAGGCACAGCATTGGCACTACTTTTTACTGACTGTCTGTTTATACTTAAAATTAGAGGTGGCCTTGGAAAAAATTCACCTGTTCTCTTTCACAACTTTTTTCCACTCAACAGACTCAACAGATAGTGGGGTTCTATGTTTCACAGTAGTTTCATATTAATTTAAAGAAACAATTGTTGGTCATTTGGATATATTGTACATAATCCTCAGTTTCAAAGGGATATGTACCATTATTATCAAATCTATAAAATAACAGGACTCAAAGATTGGGTAAAAGAAAAACCTGAAAATATCTACACATGAGCCTGTTGAAACAGGGCTTACATTACAGTGCTACAATACTCTCACAATGGTTACTGGTGTTACTCTCACTATTGAATAAAGCTTAAAATAAAAAATAAAATTGCCTAATTGCATATGCTTTTAGTAATAGTTCAAGTGCAGGAGTATCATATCAATACTGTACTTATATTTTCAACACAAATCTCAGCAATGATAATAAATGTGATTGCTGCAAAAAAAATATTTGTACATACCTACAGCCTGAGTAACCACCCAAAACTAAAGTATTTTCAATTCATATTAAGGGATTGAAAAGTGATTCTTATCTCTCTGGCACTCCACTACAAGGTCTTTGATTAAAAACACTGTAAAGCAGGATGTTATCTTATCTGCTTGAACTCCATTGATGTTAGATAAAAAAACTCTAAATTGGTAGCTACCTTAACACAAATAAGTGATATACTGAAATACTGCATTCAAGATTAAAATAATGAAAGTCATCTAGCTACGGTGCTTGGTTTTATTCATACTTTAAAAAAATTATTTACCTTACCTCATAAAACTATAATCAAATTTACTAGAAATGTATTCCCTTTACTATTAGGAAGTCCTAATAATCTTTATAATATTCAGTGTATATAGTCTTCCTTATAGAAAAAAATGAAAAATCTAATAGAAATGTATACATTTTTAAAAGTAATTTGTATTTTTCCCAACTGATTTATAAAAGCCTGAGTTCTTTATGTTTTCAGCCAAGCTGAATAAGGCTGTTAAATCTTCAACAAGGTGGCAGTAGTTACTACTGAGTGTCGGGGAAGCCTTGCCCAACTGATAGGCCACTGAACCCTCCCTTTGACCTTCAGCCTACCACTTACAGGATAGTTGATGTAAGAAATATAACTTAAAAGATATGATTTTGTATGGTTAGGATATATACAAATTACTTTTTAAAAAATCTATTTGTTCCCCCTGATTAAAAACCCTTGTCCTTTAATAGGAGATTTATCCTTAGTATGGAGGAAATCCCTATAATCAAACTGGCTGGTTACTATCACGAGAAATGTCCAAGCACCTGGTCATGAAAATGTGACAGGTATTAGACTACTTAGGTCACTATAAGGAGCTAGTAGACATTCAAGGAAGATCCTCTTTCAATGGAATATATGTTGTGAGAATGTATGGTTATGAAAATATGTTGCTTACATCTGGCCATCCTACCCCTCGTCTTGGAGGATGGTGTTCTTGGGGAAGGCCTTTTTCACCCTACAAGAGCTGAGGAACAACCTCTGGTCTGAAGTGCTGAGTTCTCTTAAGGCAGCATCATAATACTCTCAAAGGACAGAGAACCAGGTTATCTCAATCTCTAGTCACATCTTAGAGAGAGGAGATGAAAGACAACTTGAACCTGTGGTAGTGGACAGCTTGGTTTTGGGTCTTTGCCACAGAATCCAGAAAGAAGGAGGCTGAGACTTCCTTCTATACATCGGAATGACTCGTGGCATAGGATATGCCATGAACTTCACCTACCCTTTTTGCCGAGACTAGGCCCAGAAGAAAGAGTCTTGAGTGCTAGATTCCTATCTGACACTCTCCATAATGGTTCATGCAGCAAATGCTCATGAGAGTTGATAACTCTCAAGCATGGACAAATCCCACAAAGAGGAAAGGTCCAAGAACTTCAGTCTGAAGACCTGGCTTAAGGCTGAGCAATAACCTTTCACAGCTGAGACTGAGAAGAGCTTCTCTGGCAAAAGTAAATGAGAATATCAGCAAAAAGTTGCAGAGAGGCTCCAACTGGAGAAGTATCCCGTCTACGACATCAATCATAGAAGGTGGCTCATTTTCTGTGGTAAACAACTGCAAAGGATATGAGTAGATATTCCGACAACTGTGCAGTGTCTCGCGAAAAGTCTTTTTCTCGGAGGTGATGCTGGATAGTCTCTACCCCTGAAGTGACAGGGAAGCCACCGAGTTATAGTACCTCTGCAGATGAGGATGACATAGGATGCTGGGCCATTGGATTTGTTCTACCAGTACCTCAATGAGAAGCATCAGTAGATCTGGAAATCATTAGGCTTGAGACAACCTGGGAGCCACTATGGTCAGTCTGAAGTTTGGGGTTAGCAATATTCTACTGATTACCCAATGTAACAGGCAGAAGAGAGGAAAGGTGTTGTGTCCAGGTGTTCAAGGGATGTTGGAAGGGATCTTTCATCACTGCTGAGATGTCTGGGACTGGACAAAAGAACACTGAAAGCTTCTTGTTCAGCTGAGTGGTAAACAAGTCAATCATCGGGGACCCCAAACATACAAGAAGCCTTTCAGTCATGCTGGGATGTAGGAACCACTCTGCTCCTACTACCTGTCCCTGATGGCCAAGAGCATCTGGTAGTACATTCCTCTTCCCTGGAATGTACCTCGATGACAGCTCTACCCAGTTGCCATATGCCCAAGTATGAACCTGCTTTGCCACCTTGCAGTGGTGGCAGAGACACAGTTCCTCCTTGCTTGTTGACGTGGGTAACTGCAGTCGTGACTGAGTGCCGTATCAAACTCTGTCGGAAAGTCTGCATAGCCCAGAGTACTGCCTGGATATCTCCGGACCACACTCCTGAGGTGATCTAGTTCCTCAGGTGTGCGCTTCAACCTTCTTTGGATCATTCTGTGAACAGCAGTATTTCCAGAGTTGGAAAGTCAAGTGGAACTTCCCTGGTAGAGTTCTTATCGTACACCCCCCCTCATAGATCGTATTTCACTTCTTGATCCACTGAGACCAGAAGGTGCGGGGAGTCGGTGGCTGATGACCAGTGTCACTTCAGACACAACTGAAGCAGTCTCTGGTAAAGGGGCCAATGAGGCACAAGATTCTCCAGCGATGAGAGTTGATCAAGAATACTTTACCATTGCCGAGCTTGAAGTTATTGATCAATCAGAAATGGTTGTATTATCTCTCTTGGGTGTGAGACTTAACTTCTGGCTGTTAATCAGGATCCATAAATTAAGGCAAAAGGAGAGAAGATTGTTCCAATCCTGGAGCAACTGTCTCCTTGATGACGACAGGATTAATCAATCATTGATATCACAGAAAGAAAGTCCCATTCAAGTGGGCCTAAGCCAAGACCAGCATGAACACTGCGAGTGATTGACAGTCCGAAGTACAATATAGTATAAGACTTACCGGTAACTAGGACACACCTCCCCTAAGGATGAAGCAAAGTTACTTTCTGTCTGATTTCACCAGAAACCATGTGTGTGTTACTTTACTTTTTGTGCTGTTTTCCTGTTCTTATCACACAAATGTAATATTATTCAGTCTGTAAAAAGCAAATAAGTATGGGTGACCGATATATTTTGGTTAATGGATATGTATCACGTGACGAGGATTCATACTGTAAAGTATCAAGAATTACACTAGCTCACTCTTACATGAGCTAGAATTCAAGTGAAATAACCATGGAAATATCTCACACAAATTTTACCACATTCTTTTCCATAATCTCTTTCCCTTCCGATGTGAGGACTAGAACTTTGGGTGAGTTCCGAGAATAAGTCAGGAACATCATTTGAGTGACAGGGGAGAACGAGAGCTGGAGAAAGTTAGGGGTATCTGTCCCATAGGATTTCCTTCATCCACTTCTCTGTGCTGTGTTGCTGAAACAATGCCCAATGGCTTGACAGGCATCCTCCCCATTTGCAGTAGTTGGAGGAGGGTATCACCAATCTCACCAAATCCTGCCTCCTCTCCTACCTCTAGGTGACTAGGTTGTGAATGAAACGGTGGAAACGTGGTCCCCGCCCTTTCTGGAGGTGGAAGATCATAGAGCCGCAGATTGTGATCTGGGCTTTGCCGTTGGATTCTTCAGTGCTGATTGACTAGGTTAGAATGAAGGAGACCTAGCAGCAGATAATCTGGAGAGTCCACAGCCTTTGAAAGTCACTGCTCTGTGGATCAGAGAGTCATGACTCTCCTTCATCCACTTGTCGAGGTTGTTATCTATGTCTTTCTGAGGGAAAAGCGCCAGTATGTCCAGAATTGAATGTGTTCCTGAAGTGGAGAGCTATGTCCTGTTCCCCCTAACTGGATGACTTCGCTGCAACTGCATCTCTTCTCTTTAAGATAAAAAGTAACCCATGGAAACACCTGTTCCTGTTTCTTCTCACGACATTACTTAGGAGACTCACCCGAGTCGTTATCTCTCTGCTTGGAATGGTCAATGGAGACAGAACTGTAAAAGCGTGAGGGGAATCCTGTGATTCGGACAAGTCTTGGTGTGTTGGTCGATCTTGCTAGTTAGACCCATGATGACATTGGGAAGGAATAGGTGATCGAACTTCGGATGAGTCAGGTTCACAAGGTGCTGAAGGGTCAGGTTTCCTCTCGCTCTTAATTCTCCCACAACGAGGTTTCTGGGAAGGTGACTTAACACTGGAAATCTTCCCAAGAGGTAAATAAGTATGGAGATCTGCCTTACAACTGATCACTCAGTACCGGATCATACGGGAATCAGGTGTGTTGAGTCGGAGCGCAGAGGTCTCATAAGATCATGGAGAATAAATGCGATGAGTCTTTGCCTTCAGAGAATTTTAACCAGACAATCTATTTTCAGGTAAACGTTCATGTGTGGGGTTCCTGTACATTTAGTATGAGGAAGTGATTGTGCACATGTTGGTGATCATGTGCGTATTGATGATCGTTCGCATGTCGGTGATTGTATGCACATTGGTGATCGGGTGAATATCAGTGATCATAAGTATGTAAGTGATCATGCACGCTTCAGTGATTGTATGCATGCCGGTGATTATGCTTGTGCTGGTAATCGTGCACATACAAGAGCTTGTGCATGCGCTGGTAATTGTGTGCTGTACCTTGTGACCGTGCTGGTGATCATGTGAGTGGAGAATTATGAAATTATAGCGTGTGAATAAACAAGTGCTGGTGATCATGATTGTGAAGGTGATTATGATTGAGGGGAGATGAGCATTGAAGCGATCTTGACCGTGGAGGCGATCGTGGATGTTGCTATGGGGATCATAGATGTCTGGGTAATCATTCTCATGGAGCTTGGTTTCATCAAGCGTGGTTTCATGGAGACTGAGGACCATGAGCAGCCTTCCTCACAATTGCATGTAGGGAAATTACTCTTTGATTTTGAAAGCCAGAAAAATTATTGAAGAAATCAACAATCTCAGGAGAACTTGTCAGAGCAGCTTATAAAAATCCTGGTCATCTAGAAGTTCATGAAAGTGGAGAAGGGGTAAAAGAGGCATTGTGGGAACGTCCATGAACAGGAGAAGAATGAAGGCTACGCCTGCATCCTGACCAACAGCACTTGTGTCACATCTCAGGCAAAAGTTAGCACTAGAGGCCAGGGCATGAGCCCTAGAGCCTTGTACCTCCTATGCTGATCCTCCCACGAAACCATGTAAACAAAAGGTATGGGTTGAGAGGAGGAAAGAAAAATATATAAAAGTTTCCTCAACAAAAACATGACTGATAAAAGGTGTCCCACCTAGAGAAAGGTTCACCCCCTAT
Source organism: Palaemon carinicauda (assembly GCF_036898095.1). NCBI lineage: Eukaryota > Metazoa > Arthropoda > Malacostraca > Decapoda > Palaemonidae > Palaemon > Palaemon carinicauda. The sequence continues at coordinate 11,889,861 of NC_090732.1, forward strand.
ACTAATTGATTTACACAGTCGTCCAAAATACTTGAGAGAATTGCTAGATATTGAGTGGCCAACTAATCGTGTCGACAGGAGAATAGTTGCAGTTGGTTTAAACTGTTGGAACCTAGATATATGTCTACTTTAGGCTCCAGAGCCATTAAATATGCAGCCCCGAGACTATACAATAAGTCCCCACGAGACATCCGAATGATTGAAGACAATAAGGCTTTCAAGAAGAAAATGAAGACTTTCTTATTCCACGAGATGTATCACAGTGATGATTCAACAGTAAATGAGCAATACGTGATATAAAACGTTGATACTCTGAATGAACACAATATAACGACAGTAGGGGTCCTATAAAGAGTGGGGATCCCCTGCTGTATGGGACTGGAAAAGCAGCCATCAAAGTAAAGTAAAGCCATACACTTTCCATAGCTTTATTCCTCTGTTTGCCAAATCTTTCCCACTACACGAGACCACAGCTTACACTCATTACATGGGAAAACCTGCACACAGAGGTGTCCCCAGGAAAATGCACAAAGAGCATGGAGATCGATAGATACGTCCAACATAAATTTCCACATGCCTGATCTTCCTTACCAGGACACTTCTCCTGGCTAGTACAGTGGCAATGTGTTCGCCCAGTATTTGCATGGCGGCAGATGGATCCCCACCTGGGATCGTGAGTTTAAGCTGTTTACTGGGGAGGCCACTGCTGAGGTTGGACACCACAGTGGGGGTTGGGCTTACCGGGCCGGCATTCTGGTGAGCATCTATTTTGATGAAACTGGAACTGAAACTCAACACCTTTAACTTCCGCACACTGATGGTCTTAGAAGAAGAAGAAAAAAAAAAAAAAAAAAAAAAAAAAAAGTCTTACACTCACAATCAGATTCAAAGGGAAAGATCCGACAGAGAAAGCAGAGTAATGAAGAGCACAATAGGCCTACATGTCATCTACCAATGTGGCTGTAGACCAAAGTGACTTGGGTTTGTACTATACTATAACTCTACCTTTAGCTCAGTTAGGAAGACACGCTACTGGATCCTAGTCAACTTCTAGTCACTAACTAGCTACCTTGTTCAAGATTCAATGGGAGTATGGCTTCACAGACAATATTGCTGATTAAAAACACGAAAGGTTTGCATTTGCATAGAAAATAGTTGAGCAAACTCTAAGTCATGTGGGGTTAGGCTACATCTAACCTAACATGGTTAAATTAGTTAATTTAATTTATAATAGGTATTAATTGAAAATATTAGTTGTACTATAAAGCTGATATGGGTTTAACCATACATTATCCACACAGATTAAAAATTAACGTCTACGGAACATCCGTAGTTCAAAGCAGGCTACTTAAGAGACACCACAAGTCACGCCCATGGCCAACCGTCGTTAAAGAAACACTCAATTAAAAGAATTAACCTTTTGACAAGCAAAATCCACTTCTTTGTACAAACCTTTAATGTACTTCTCTTAAGGCAAAATCAATTTGAACATAAAACAATGACGTCGTGATATAAATTTCGAAGATATCATTTGCACCGTAGTTGTCTGTTTACATCGTCAGCTGATTGACGACGAATCAGCTGATCATCTTGATGTCTTCTGATTGCTGGTTCTCCATCATAGATATTATATGGTTCCTTAGCCTGTATCCAATCAACCTGTATCACTGTCAAGGGATCATCTAAAATTCTAAATGAACACAGCACTACAACAACATGTTCTCACGACTATACTGTACTACAGTATTCTTGTTCTGGAATATGAGTCACACAAATTCTGAAACAGATTTCTTTTCAATAGTTGCGTTTTTTTCTTTTACTTTTTATAGTTATTTTATTTGTACATAGCTAGATAGCTACATAACTTTACTTTTAGGAAGACATTTAATAAAAAATATCAGATAATGGCAACTTAATGGAGGTTAAATATATATGAATATACAATATGCAGAGAAAAGTGGCTAAACACACACAGACACAGACACACCCATATATATATATATATATATATATATATATATATATATATATATATATATATATATATATATATATATATATATATATATATATATATATATATATATATATATAAAGAGAGAGAGAGAGAGAGAGATAGAGAGAGAGAGAGAGAGAGAGAGAGAGAGAGAGAGAGAGAGAGAGAGAGAGAGAGAGAGAGAGAGAGAGAGAGAGAGAATAAAAACGCCTGTTATTCTTTAACTAACAACAGCTTTCTATTGGCAATTTTACAACTAATTTCAATTATAAATCTTTTTAAGTTGCTCATAATTTTTTTTTTTTTTTTTTTTTTTTTTTTTTTTTTTTTTTTTTTTTTTTTTTTTTTTTTTTTTTTTTTTACAGTATATCAGAGTTCCTGTTTGGCCCACGGAGTTGAATTTTGAGCTTAGTATCAAATAAAGATGAAAGCCAAGATTTAGCAGTATTTTCATGGTTTATGAAATCTTTTTTTTTTCAATAATAATGAAATTAAAAATTCTGTCACTTGGTTCCTGAATTGTTCAGCGATTCTTTATTTAATTTTTTGTTCAATTTCAGTTATATTAATATTTTGAACAAAGTATTTTAAATAAAAAAAAAATAGTTTGCTGACAGTAGGCGTTGTTCACAACAGGCTGCAGTTATTAATTTGAGCTCCTCACATAAAGTTTTGTACTCCATTTATTATTATTCCTACAACTTATTCCACATAATGCTCTTATCATTCCTTTATTGCCTTTTATAAATCTTGTTTGCTATTCTTTTACGTCGTGAACATTTCATGACATGGTCTTGATAATCCTTTACCTTGTGCGTGTGTATTACATCATGTTCTCGTTATTCATTCACATCGTTGACCAGAATTATGGATTTGTCATTAAAGTGATGTTTTGATATATTAAAATTTAATTATAAATTGATAAGACAGGTGGGGGTACATCAGCAGGTTCAGAATCAAGCGGATATGAATACCAAGATTTGCCATTGTTAATGAGCTCAAAAAAAAAAAGAAAAAAAATATATATGCAATAAAACAAAATTCTAACATGCACTTAAAATTCTTCAATCAAAAATCCAGTGAATGTTGTATAAGCCTCGTTGAAGGGATGCTCATAGATGGATCCTTGCTGCAGTTCGAGGTGCACCTTTTCACCTTTATTGAGGAAGAGTACAGCTGAATTTGATCCCTGTTGGTAGTCGTTCTTACCGCCATATGCAGTCACTTGAAACTCTGTTCCTTTCATGAGAGCCAGTCTTTCGGAGTAGAGAGAGAATTTATTAGTGATATGCTATCATTGTATGGAAATCATTATGGTTTCCTGGGAATCAAGTGAGAGATTACTGTCACAGATTTTCAAATATTGGAAAAATAACATGACTGGTGTCACCTGATGAATACTGTCATCTTTTCAAAAAAGGTTTAAAGGTAAAAATACTAAGCAAAATGGTTTTCAGATGAAATCAAACACTAGCAACTGCAATTAAAGCAAAAGTATATCCTAAAAATATTTCAAACCGATGCAATCATACAATAAATTTCAAACCAATTTGAGTCATTCTGAAGTTGCAACAACCTTAGATTGTTAACTATTATTTCGTTTCAAAATTTACTTACGTGAAGTCACCGTTTTCAGGAGAGACACCGTGGAAAGTGAAGAAGTATGCCCCACTACACGGGGCTTCAAAGTCGTTGGTTCGTTGTGACCATCCTCCTACGTTAGTTAATATATCCTGTGAAAGTAAACACATCAATTTAGAATTGACAATACAAATTCAAATCTATGCTTTATTAGTTTTACATTTTGAGCAATGGAAGCCGATGACGTATAAATTGAAGGACGTTTGTTGACAATTAAACTACTATGGTCCCAGAAAGTACAGATACGCACCCCATAACTTTATTTTAATAGTCTTGAGCATTTTGTAAGATTGATAATTAGTTGGGGGAGGTTACATTATCATAGATAGCTTGCAAATAAATAGAGAATTCTGAAAAAAAAACTTTATTCAATAGAGAAAACTATGATGCAGGAAACTAAAGTTAGTAAAGAATTCACAAATATGTATAGGCCTAAACCGAAAACTTTCCGTTCGTAGGTTTTAAAGTCTGACGTCATAAGCCCAGGTTTGTGAATTAAATTTAGTCAGAGAAACCATTTTTTTTTTCATAAAAATCTAACTAAATAATTAAATTAAGTGAGATTTAGAATGACAATTTTGATTATTACCTGGAAAGCCACTTTTCCAAGGTTTCTCACACTTCTTGTATCTGCTTTCCGGACTGTGAATCCTCCTCTGCATTTGCTGTTGAAAAAAAAAATGGATAATCAGAAATTATCAAACGAGACAAAATGCCCAGTTCTCTCTTTCTCTCACTCTTTCTTGTTATCATCGTAAGATCACAAGTTTAGTCTGAAGTTTGGGTACAGTTATGTAATGGAGATGATAATAGAGATAAACATTTCTATGATCGTGGATCACTCTTGAACTTACATTTATTAAGTATGGTATACGAATATAGTTATTTAAGAGTTGAGTATAGGGTTAAATATGTGAAAAAATGGTAAAATACTCTCTCTCTCTCTCTCTCTCTCTCTCTCCTCTCTCTCTCTCTCTCTCTCTCTCTCTCTCTCTCTCTCTCTCTCTCTCTCTCTCAAGATTTCACGGTCCAATGCTGTTTTAATTTCTAATTTCCTTTGCAATGCTGAAATTAAATTGATAAAAGTAGATTGTTTTGCATTATTTGATTCGTAATGCTTTTATGAGTAGGTCTATCGCAACTGCCAACTCGTTCCCAATCTAAGTATGACTCGTACCTGTAAAGTTAATTGATATTGTATGTGTTATTTTAAATCATTTTTTTTGGCAAGTTAGCAAAAGCCTTATCCTGCCTTGATTGCCAGCGATGGCAATATCCCAACTGTGGAACCAATATGCCAAGAGATGTGTATAGGGATTAACACGTAGAATAAGAAGAGCTGGTGTGGTGTGCCCAGATTGTGTTATTGCTGCTGCTATAACCAACAACACTAAAGATGTTACCAGGTATATTAAAAAGGCCCTTGAAATTAGAAGTAAAAGAATGTAAGTTGTGCTGTCTGTGAAGAAGGTCACTAATGATAATGGCACTTCTGCAGATTGCATCGCCTACTACACTTCTTCTAGTAGTGTGCCCACAATTACAGTGTTGTTGAGAGAGCAACGAGGAACCTGGAATACAGCCCCAGATACAACAGCAGACAGTGAGTGGGCTGAATCGAGTATTATTCATTCCATTATTATAATGTGTGGCTGCAGATTATAATAATAATAATAATAATAATAATAATAATAATAATAATAATAATAATAATAATAATAATAATAATAATAATAATATTCAACTATAAATACAAAATTAATTATAAATAATAAAAATATAAAGTTATAAATAATATTCTTATTGTAGACAGCAATGATGAAGATCAGTTGTAAATAAATATTATATATAATATAAACTTGTCATCACATAAATATGTGCAATGTAAAATAATGTGTATATAGGCTTATAATAGCGATTTTTTACATGTAAACTGTGTTAATGAATTATGTAACCGTAATGCCAATTATGGTTCACCACATACGGACACCCCCTAACAGCAAAGCTACCAATTACTCTTGGGTACGACTATTTGGGTACGAGTCGCCCAAACTCACTAGGTACGAGTCGCCTGGTTACGACTTGACTCGCTACGAAATAATAGGAGATTTGGGAACTAGAGAATATAGTCGACTATTGAAAAGGTTTTAGAAATATACAAGATAAATAAGACTTAAGATACCGGTGAGTATCAGAAAAGAGAACAATATTTCCAGCTTGTGAAAAGAAACGAACTAAACATGTGGCATTCATGACATCACTACGTAAATATTGGAAGTTTTGTTTAAAATTCCAGACGTTACATAAGCGTTTGGATCCTACATCTTTCCAAGTATTACAAATATGCAGGTTGAAGTTGAAGATTAGATAATTCGTGTTACTCACCCAGTAGGTAGGTTGGGCAGTTTAGTCAAGATGCCAGCCACCCGTTGAGATACTGTTAAAAATCCTTTAAGAATTAGGTGGGCAGTTTAATGGTGGATCTTTCTCTTGGTCTGGCACAGTTCTTACATATTCTCTTTCCTCACACATGTCAAAAATATTCATTTCAGATTCACTAATGCGGTTAATTATCGTAACTGGTCAGTTCAATGGCTATTCATCCACTAGTTAGGTTACTATAGAGACAGCCTAGAGGGTCTATCTGAAATCAAATTTTCTTTACTCTTTACTGTCATAGCCTCTGTATACGACCTTCTACTATAAGTACACTTTTCTGTCAATTTGTTTGTCCTCTTCTTTTTTTTTCTTTTTTTTTCTTTTTTTAAAGTGTTGTTCCTTCTAGAAGTGGTTAACTTAGCAGGTACTTTGCCTTCTATGGAATGTCGTCTCCGCCATGTTAACCCGTTGCGTTTGACATTATCAAAAAGTATGTGGATAATCAAAATCTTTCTTTGTATGTAGTTAAGTTCATACTACTATGATTATTATTATTTTAAAATCTGCTTTTGATTGTTGTATCTATCTATTTGGATTTCACTATTTTACCGTGGAAATATCAATAACAACCCTAGTCCAATGCTTTAAGACAATGCCAATGCCGTTTAACGTATTGCACTCTTAGAGGACAACTTGGCAATATTAGATACCTTGCAGTTATCTCCAGACAGTTTCTGAAACATCACATTCATCAAAGCTAGTCAAGAAATTAACAAATTTAAATCATGGTGCTTTTCCTAGAGCAAGGGAGATGACAGTGTACATTGGGATTAAGTGCCCTGCTTCTCAAAAGTCTTACACTGAACATGGATGTTACGAGATTCAAGTTATGGTTTGTGGTTGGTAGAGCAACTTTTAATTGCGTTCCAGCTACAGCAATTCTTACATGTTATTTTCAACAAATTTCTTACCAATGTGGTGAAGGTAAAGGAAGAGGATAGAAATGCCCCATCTTTGTTTTTGGTGTTTTCAATGCTCACCAAAGGAAATGGTGGAATAACGATTTTCCTCCTGTTCTCATGGGTTGAGTATCATAATAGGACACAATTCTTCTTCGCTCAAGGGGTCAACTACTGCATTGTAATTGTTTAGTGCTTACTTTCCTCTTGGTAAGGGTATAAGAGACCCTTAAGCTATGTTAAGCAGCTCTTCTTGGAGAAGGACACTCCAAAATCAAACCATTGCTATCTAGTCTTGGGTAGTGCCATAGCCTCTGTACCATGGTCTTCCACTGCCTTGGGGTAGAGTTGTCTTGCTTGAGGGTACACTCGGGCACACTATTCTATCTTATTTATCTTCCTTTTTAAAAGTTATTATATATTAAATATATATTTAGTCTAGTTGCTGTTCTTGAAATATCTCATCTTACTTGTTCATTACTTCTCGTAATTTATTTCTCGTTTCCTTTCCTCACTGGGCTATTTTCCCGTGCTGAAGCCCTTGGGCATCTTGCTTTTCCAAGTAATTGTAGCTTAGCTAATAATAATAATAATAATAATAATAATAATAATAATAATAATAATAATAATAAAATCTATGGCGTGGTGACATAGGGTTTGAAATCATCGATCCGTAAACGATTGAAATAAAAAAAATAAATAAATAAAGTTTGCCGTTTTCTATTAAGTTCGATTTTGATGATTAATTCCCGCCCTTTTAGATATCGATCACCAATAAAAGTAATTTAAATCCATTAATGGTTTTGAGAAATCTTATTAACACAGAAAGTCATACAACTAAGATACACAGAAAAGATGAAAACGCACCATTTCTCTAAAATCAGTTTTCTATGGTAAATATCAATGCCATAACTAAGTAAAATCATGATAGAAAATTATCAAAGCTCAGTTTATTATATATTTTAATTACTAATTATCATACATTTCGATGGCATTGTTGACAAGACACTGGGAGGTTTTGAAACTTTAGCTGTTGGGAGTTCATAGTTGTGTTGTCTTACGCACACGACCTTGGATATCTGGCTTTACTGGACCAACAAGTCGCAGACTCGTAGCCGAGGGTTGTGAGTAAATTGTGAAATCGATGTAGTTTATTTCGTTTCTTTTACATTAATTACTAATATAAATATCACTGTTTCTGAGTAGCTAACAATAAAACTAAAGATGTGTAAATTGTTCATTTAGATAGTTTATGTTTATGAAGAAATCTTAATGCACGGGATACTCTAACCATATTGTAAATATTGTCATTGTAAAATATGCAATTTAAGTTTTTTAATAAAAAGATAAAAAAATATATAATTATTACTATTGCAATGCTGGTGATATTCCGTTTGAACCGCTGGGTTTTCTTATTACTCCGTCCACACTGAAGTGATCAAGGGTCGTCATTATTATTATTATTATTATTATTATTATTATTATTATTATTATTATTATTATTATTATTATTATTATTATTATTATTATTACAAGCTACGCTACAACCCTAGTTGGATAAACAGTATAGTATTTATGCCCAAGGGCTCCAACAGGGAAAAATAGCCTAATGAGGAAAGGAAACAAGGAGTTAAATAAACTACAAGAAAAGTAATGAACAATAGAAATAAAGTATTTTAAGAACAGTATCAACATTAAAATATATCTTTCATATATAAACTATTAAAAAGTAACTAATTAAGAGGAAGAAAAATAAGATAGAAGTGTGTGCGCCCGAATGTACCCTCAAGCAAGAGAACTCTATCACAAGACAGTATAACACCATAGTACAGAGGCTATGGCACTACCCTTGACTAGAGAACAATGGTTTGATTTTACAATGTTCTTCTCCTAGAAGAGCTGCTTACCATGGTAGACTGTTTGTTTGTTACTTTACTTCAAAGGCTGCTTTTCTGGTCCCATATTGCAGCGGAACCTTACTCTCTACAGGAACTTTGCGTTCAGTGACTACTTTCCTCTTGGTAAGGGTAGAGGAGACTCTTAAGCTATGGTAAGCAGCTGTTCTAGGAGAAGGACACTCCAAAATTAAACCATTGTTCTCTAGTCGTGGGTAGTGCCCTAGCCTCTGAATCCATGGTCTTCCATTTTCTTGGGTTAGAGTTCTCTTTCTTTAGGGTACATTCGGGCACACTATTCTATCTAATTTCCCCCTACTAAACTATATAAGAATAATGCTAGTTTACTTGCCTTTCCTATATCCTTATTGTTCAACCGTTGTATTGCCTCTGCCATTTATCCTGACATTTTAAAAATAGCATGCGTTACTGTGCTACATAAGTCTGGTGATAAATCGGATGTCAATAACTATAGACCAATAAGTTGCCTTCCCTTATTGAATAAAATTTTTGAAAAATTATTGTACAATCGACTCTACTCTTTCTTTACTAGATGTAATATCTTTTCTTCCTGTCAGTATGGCTTTCTGCGTGGCGTTAGTACAAGTGATGCTGTAAATGACCTTCTTGAAAATATCTACAATGCGATGAATAAAAATGAATACCTTGGTGCGGTCTTTTTAGATTTGAGTAAAGCCTTTGACACAGTGTCTCATGATGTGCTGCTTAAAAAGCTCGAACATTATGGAATACGTGGAAATGCATTACTCTTACTAAAATCCTACTTAACGAGTCGTAAACAATTTGTGACCCTCGATGGCCATCTCTCAGAGGTTATGGATGTCAAAATAGGTGTTCCCCAGGGATCAGTCCTAGGACCGTTATTTTTCCTCGCCTATATCAATGATCTACCTCGATCAGTAGGTAGGTTAAGCTCCATACTCTTTGCCGATGACACTACGCTTCACTTTAGACATAAAAATATCTACTCCCTCTGTGATACACTAACCAATGATTTAACTCATGTAAAAAACTGGCTACTAGCAAATAAGTTAACCTTAAATGAAAGAAAGACATACTTCATAATCTTTTCTCTACGAAGAGTTCCTGATAACATAAGGGTTTCTATAGGAAATCACACTCTGGATCAGAAGTCCAGTGGTAAATTTTTAGGGATAATTCTTGATAATAAACTAACTTTCTGTGAGCATGTAAATATGACAGTTAATAAAATTGCCAAAGTAATGGGTATCATATATAGATTAAAAGAGTATTTCCCCTTATATATTATAAAACAATTGTATCACTCGTTAGTATCTCCTCACCTAAATTACTGCACTACGGCGTGGGGGAGTAGTAGTAGAAATGTCTTGCAACCATTAATTGTAATTCAAAAAAGACTGGTAAGAATCATAAGCTCCAGTGATTACTTAGCTCATACATCGCCACTTTTCCGGTCTCTCTCGATATTGAAGCTGGAAGACAATTATAAGCTCTCCTTAATGAATATGATGTTCCAAACACTTATTTTGAACAAATTTCCAGATTTAAGACGAAAAATAATTCAGGAACAATCAGTTCATCCATATGGAACAAGAAATTCAAACTTAACTCTCCCTTTCATACGTATTAATAGATGCGAGCAATCGTATCTATACCAAGGTATTAAACTTTGGAATACTCTGCCCGCTTATCTAAAGGCACTGCTTAGCGTTCGGTCTTTTAAGAAATCATATACAAATCTCCTGTTATCTGGGTATTAAGCTTTATTAATAAATATTTATACTTGCCTACCTAACCACAACGCAAGTATGTTTCATTGTTTAGAATATTTTTTTATTTGTAAAACTAGTTCTTTTACTGGGTTTTTTGCTTAATATCTACAATTTTTTCAATGTATATACCATTAGCTTTCATATACCATCTTTCCTTATCATATAAATATGCATTTCCATTTGTTTTTAGGCTAAGATTCTCATTTATATGTATCTATTTGTATACATATGATTATGTATATGTATGCGTACATTTTGTATATCTATATCCATATTTACTTTATTTTTTATTTTTACTTAATTGATGATATTATTTTGTTGTATTATTGCCCGAAGAGCTCTGCTCCACATGGGCTTGGACTGAGTCTTTTTTTCTTTTTGTAAATCTTTGAATGTAAATATTTTTTGTCCAATAAACATTATTATTATTATTATTATTATTATTATTAAAGTTTTTATTGTTTATATAGGAAATATTCGTTTTAATTTTGTTCCTGTTTTTAAAATACTTAATTTTTCCTTGTTTCCTTTCCTCACTGGGCTATTTTCCCTGTTGGGGACCCTGGGCTTATGGCATCCTGCTTTTTCAACTAGGGTTGTAGCTTAGCAAGTAATAATAATAATAAAAATATCGTATGAATTCTTATCCTATGTTGCACGTTCATTACTAAATCTACATTATCGAAGCATATAAAAAGAAAGTTCCTTCTTTGTTAGCAACTTTATGTACATAAACTAGAGCGATTTACTTAAAAATTTCAGGAGAGATGCACTATGACACACAATAGACCCCATTACAAATTTGGACCTCATATGGTCAAGGTCACAGTGACCCGAAATATCAGAATAGATTTTTTACTAAACTCGGTCAAATATTATCCGATTTACTTGAAATCAATATCAGCATATTCCCTTTCCTGTGCCAAAAAATATAGTTCTCTTTATCAAAATAGTGAAAATCCATAGTTTTGAAGATTGGCATGTTCAAAGTTCAAAGGGGTCATATTTTCAAGGTCACCGAATTCCATAGGACCATTACTCTCAAAAGAGAAGGCTACAGATACACACTCGGTTAATATTGTGGATAGATAGAAGATCACATACGGGCTTTAAAAATGACACAATGACCTTTGACCTTCTATGACCTTGAAAAGCCAAATTCAACATCACCTGATTTCAGCATGTTCAGTTTCACACTCGTTTCCGATTGTAGGCTACCGTTTGGGGTAACCCCCTTTCACAAGGGTATGAATACTCCCTCTCCCCTGAGTGTGACAGTATATACACACACACACACACACACACACACACACACACACACACACACACATATTGATTTTCAACCTCTTGATGACTTCTTCAACATTTCTAATGATAATTTTGAAAGTGTCGGTGTAACGGTTTCTATACCAAACTCGCCTCATAAAACAGTAATCTTAGGTATCTACAGACGTCCAGGAGGTAACGGAAATATGTTTTTCGACTCGTTAGAGGAGGTGCTAAGAAATCCAGGTATCTCCCCTATGAATACAATTGTCACTGGGGACTTTAACATCTGCTTAATGAGGGAAGGGGAGAGCGAGACCACCCGCAGACTGATTAACACAATGCGATCTTTTGACTTTCGCCCGTCAATAACTAGACCAACAAGAGTCGGCTCGAATGACTCGCTGTCTTGTATCGACCATATCTGGGCAAATAATAATCTTGTTGGTAATAGTGGGATATTCTTAGCAGATATCACAGATCATTTCCCAATTTTCTGTAGTCTATTAATGCCTATATTAAACAACGTAGACAACAAAATAAAAATTCAATTCAGAGATATGAGCGAAGTGAATGACAGGAAATTCACGGAACTCCTGAGGGGGAAAGACTGGACCGAATATGGTCAAGCCTCATTAGATCCTCACCTGGGGGCGGCCTCTTTTACGGATGAAATAGACAGCTTTTTCAATGAATGCTTTCCTTTAAAAACAAAATATGTAAGTGTTAAAAGATTGGTGAATAAGTGGCTCTCCAAAGGGCTACTGAAATCAATTAACATTAAACATAATTTATATCGAAGAATGAAATTGGGTGCTTATAGTGCCCAACGCTATAGAAACTATTGTAATATGTTGCTTACATTAATTCGCGTGGCAAAGAAAAAATATTTTGATAGTACTTTTTATCAACTCCGAAATGATGCTAAAAAATCCTGGGATCTCATAAATTCGTCCCTTAGGCCTGGAAAGAAAAAGCGCACTTCGCTAAGAAAACTCATTGGTCGTAACGGCGAAACTATTACTGACAGCCAACAGATTGCAAATGCTTTTAATCTTCATTTCTCTACAATTGGTATTACTCTCCGAGATGCCCTGCCTCAAAATAATCAGTTAGATTTTCATTCCTATTTGACTCCTTCAAATCAGCACTCTATTTATTTGACCCCATCTTCTCCACTTGAAGTAATCAACATTATAAAAAAACTAAAGAACAAAAAAGCAAATATTCATTCTCCCCCTACTAAACTATATAAGAATAATGCTAGTTTACTTGCCTTTCCTATATCCTTATTGTTCAACCGTTGTATTGCCTCTGGCATTTATCCTGACATTTTAAAAATAGCATGCGTTACTGTGCTACATAAGTCTGGTGATAAATCGGATGTCAATAACTATAGACCAATAAGTTGCCTTCCCTTATTGAATAAAATTTTTGAAAAATTATTGTACAATCGACTCTACTCTTTCTTTACTAGATGTAATATCTTTTCTTCCTGTCAGTATGGCTTTCTGCGTGGCGTTAGTACAAGTGATGCTGTAAATGACCTTCTTGAAAATATCTACAATGCGATGAATAAAAATGAATACCTTGGTGCGGTCTTTATAGATTTGAGTAAAGCCTTTGACACAGTGTCTCATGATGTGCTGCTTAAAAAGCTCGAACATTATGGAATACGTGGAAATGCATTACTCTTACTAAAATCCTACTTAACGAGTCGTAAACAATTTGTGACCCTCGATGGCCATCTCTCAGAGGTTATGGATGTCAAAATAGGTGTTCCCCAGGGATCAGTCCTAGGACCGTTATTTTTCCTCGCCTATATCAATGATCTACCTCGATCAGTAGGTAGGTTAAGCTCCATACTCTTTGCCGATGACACTACGCTTCACTTTAGACATAAAAATATCTACTCCCTCTGTGATACACTAACCAATGATTTAACTCATGTAAAAAACTGGCTACTAGCAAATAAGTTAACCTTAAATGAAAGAAAGACATACTTCATAATCTTTTCTCTACGAAGAGTTCCTGATAACATAAGGGTTTCTATAGGAAATCACACTCTGGATCAGAAGTCCAGTGGTAAATTTTTAGGGATAATTCTTGATAATAAACTAACTTTCTGTGAGCATGTAAATATGACAGTTAATAAAATTGCCAAAGTAATGGGTATCATATATAGATTAAAAGAGTATTTCCCCTTATATATTATAAAACAATTGTATCACTCGTTAGTATCTCCTCACCTAAATTACTGCAATACGGCGTGGGGGAGTAGTAGTAGAAATGTCTTGCAACCATTAATTGTAATTCAAAAAAGACTGGTAAGAATCATAAGCTCCAGTGATTACTTAGCTCATACATCGCCACTTTTCCGGTCTCTCTCGATATTGAAGCTGGAAGACAATTATAAGCTCTCCTTAATGAATATGATGTTCCAAACACTTATTTTGAACAAATTTCCAGATTTAAGACGAAAAATAATTCAGGAACAATCAGTTCATCCATATGGAACAAGAAATTCAAACTTAACTCTCCCTTTCATACGTATTAATAGATGCGAGCAATCGTATCTATACCAAGGTATTAAACTTTGGAATACTCTGCCCGCTTATCTAAAGGCACTGCTTAGCGTTCGGTCTTTTAAGAAATCATATACAAATCTCCTGTTATCTGGGTATTAAGCTTTATTAATAAATATTTACACTTGCCTACCTAACCACAACGCAAGTATGTTTCATTGTTTAGAATATTTTTTTATTTGTAAAACTAGTTCTTTTACTGAGTTTTTTGCTTAATATCTACAATTTTTTCAATGTATATACCATTAGCTTTCATATACCATCTTTCCTTATCATATAAATATGCATTTCCATTTGTTTTTAGGCTAAGATTCTCATTTATATGTATCTATTTGTATACATATGATTATGTATATGTATGCGTACATTTTGTATATCTATATCCATATTTACTTTATTTTTTATTTTTACTTACTTGATGATATTATTTTGTTGTATTATTGCCCGAAGAGCTCTGCTCCACATGGGCTTGGACTGAGTCTTTTTTTCTTTTTGTAAATCTTTGAATGTAAATATTTTTTGTCCAATAAACATTATTATTATGTATATGTATGTGTGTGTGTGTGGAGAGAGAGAGAGAGAGAGAGAGAGAGAGAGAGAGAGAGAGAGAGAGAGAGAGAGAGAGAGAGAGAGAGAGAGAGCCACTTGCTCTTTATTATATAATAGTGGAGATAATTTAATCTTATATTATTACGGAATTTTTATTTATTTAATTCACATCTATTTAATAATTATCAACCATTCTAAGTTTAATGTCATATGAATAATTGAAATACTACATGAATGAATGTAAATATGTGTAGCCTACATATGCATAACACAAATGTACTACCATTACGAAATGCTTATTTAAACTTAAAGGAAGTTCACCTAATACATAAACAAAATAATAATTTTCAATTAGTTATTTATTGGGTATATTAAACAAAGGTTGCTGACCGTAACTGTGAAACAGGAACTTGCTGTTATTAGCATTAGATTTACGTACAAGTATTTAACGATACGTAACGGTATGAACTTGAACGCCGAAGGTATCTCTCTCTCTCTCTCTCTCTCTCTCTCTCTCTCTCTCTCTCTCTCTCTCTCTCTCTCTCTCTCTCTCTCTCTCTCTATATATATATATATATATATATATATATATATATATATAGATAGATAGATAGATAGATAGATAGATAGGTACAGATATAAAATTTGTGTAGGCCTCCAGTATATCAAATAAGCCACAAATAGGCTTACCATTTAATAACGAAACCGCTATACAACGGGATCACTAAACTATAGAGAAATTCCTTTTATGATTAATACTTCTCCACGTGCAGAAGCAATTATCATATAAGAAATATCCCTATGGGTCTGTGATCAAAGGATATTTGTGGCTTATTAGAAAAAAATAAATAAACTAGCGTTAGCCTGGTTATAAAAGTATCATTTACATATACAGTATACCGTATATAGCCCTATATATAATAAAAAATTGTCATTTCCCTAACAAAGAGTAGCCTATTCCAGTGTGCGAACTAGACACATGTAACTACAAAATTCATAGCTCAACTTCCGTATCATTTAGTGAACGCCATGTGTTTAGGTATGCTTATTTTCACAAGAATTGTTTACACAATCGTAAAATACATAAACATTATGCATCATATTCCCATTAATGTTACATATTTACCCGGATGAATTGGAAAATAAAACGTAGTAATTATTGCAACTTACTTATTGGGAGGAGGGGCCGCTGCGAGTTGCACATTCTGAGCTGTACCTGACCCCGCAAAATAGATCACCACTACCGCGCATAAGAGCCAGCTCACAGCATTCGCCATTCTGACGTAACTGAAAATGAGATAGGAAAACCAATGGAACCGTTGTTGTTACTACCTGCACACTACAAAGGAAACCGGCTATTTCAAACCTTGCTCCAGATCGGATAACACGTTAGGGCATCATAGCCCCAGGCTCTAGGTTACATTCCGGGGCTTTCTATACCCGTCTACCGTTCGGTCACTCGGTGACTGAGCGCTGTGGCCACGGTCGGGTCTCTGCACTCATAGTGCGACATTTTTAGTGATATGTCTTGAAAATTAATACAACCTCAATTTACGTTATTATTATACATAGTATACAGTAATCATAAATCAGCACTTTTGGGCTATAGCCTACATTCGAAGAATATAACAATGTAAATAATTACAGTAGACTACCTACTGTTATTGACGGGATAAATTTGCATACTGTTGAGTTTAAATACTCCTCACAAGAAGAATATAATATGCACATGGTTTTCCATGAATATTCAGAGGAATTGAAAGAAGTAAAACTTATAATTTCAATTGATCTACTGCTGTTCTGCTCAAGCTCGATATTTCCTTGTAGTGTCTGCAACGCAACCTCACCATCCTTGTGAGTAAAGGATTGAGGGGGGGGGTGGTCATCAAAAGCCATTGCCTGGCCCTCCCTGGTCCTAGCTCGGTTGGCGAGGGTGCTGATTATATGTATGTATATGGCCAGTCTCTAGGGCATTGTTCTGCTAGTTAGGACACTGTCCCTTGCCTTGCCTATAGCAAGACACGGACTCTCGCACTAAGGCAGCCTCTAATAGTGATAGTGCATGATTGAGAATAGAATGTGTAATAAAATTGCAAAAACACTAATAATTACACAAATAGCAATTGTTATTTTGGCGGGATGGTCTATAATGGCAGAGCAATGTCCTAAAAATACTATAGGCAAGGCATGCCATAATTTCACCTGTGTGCTGAGTCAATTTCTACCAGGTTTACGGATAAATAGTTGTAGCATTTATTTCTTTTTAAAATAGTTATAATAGGACCTACCATTGTTCTTTTTAATAGGAAACTATTATGTCCTTTAAACCATACCATCTTCTCGTGTACGGTGTTCTGTTTCTTTGTTTTTAATATAAACACAGTTTTGGATAGGACTAAAGATAATAGTGTCTGGTTTCAGTGCCAATTTCATCAGAATAGATGCTCATCAGAACGTCAGCCGGACAAGACAACCCCCATTGTGTAGCCCAGGACCCACACTCAGTGGGTCCTGGTGGAGCCCAACCCCATAAGTGGCCTCCCCTATAAACAGCTTAAACTCACAGTCCCGGGCAGGGATCGATCTGCTGTCATGCGAATGCTAAACGAACACGTTACCACTACTGTAAAATTTTGTAGCTGTAACAAAATTTAAAAAATTAATCAAACTGACAACAAAGCAAACACATTGAAGACTTGAAATTTTATATCTCTGATTGTATGGCCTTCCAAAAGGATACCGAAGTTTTTGGCATTTCTATGAACATTAAACATATAGCCTATGCATTGACCTTTTTACATATTTATGTAACATTCGTTGCTTGACGTTCATTTCTTTACTGATAAGATCTATTTTTCGTGATTCATTACTCAGGATGCTTATGAATGTCGAATTCATCCCATATTTTATATAATGGTTAACACCTCGTTTTCCCAGTACTGAGTTTATGTAAGGGCAGTTTGTTTTTGTGTCATATCCTGAAGAGTGGTGTGATTTTGATAAAAATTTTAGTAAACAAATGAGAAATTCAATTTTAAGGCCTACTTTTCTCAGACTGATACACAATAAATGCTGTTAATTGATTAAACTGTAGGCCTATTCGGCTTCCAGAAAAAAAATTAATTTGAAATCAACTTCTCCGGAAAGAAATTATCGAGGTACTTTGACTTACCTTAGCGAGTCACGGATCGTCTTCTGAGAATATGAGCTCTTCAGGTACCTGCTCCCTTGTTTAAATAGCTGTTGGAACCTTGTATTGGGCGGGGGTTACTGCCCACTCTGCCACCCGTCGAACGAG
>NC_090732.1:11910703-11933203 GCF_036898095.1 Palaemon carinicauda
AACTAGGGTTGTAGCTTTGCAAGTAATAATAATACTGATATATAAATATAAATGTATTATATACATCAATAAATGACATTAAAATGTATATTATTGAGAGTGACATATCAAAATAGAAGCTAGGTAAATCCCAAAACGGTATGCACATATTTTACGATAAACTGTTTGCTACATTTATTTGTATTGAATACCATGCTAGCCACCACTCATCTCTCCCGGCGCAAGATGGCTGCGGTCTTCATGTATGCGCTACCAAAGACTATGTATATAGTCTTTGTGCGCTACCATTGGCTGAGATGAGATCTCGCGGCATAGTTTTGAAGAAGACTTGAGTCAGCATTACCAGATTGTGATATCCCAAATTCTCCTGAGGATGGAAATACAACATATGGGTTTAAATGAAAATAGAACAACCATTAGTAGTTTTTTTAATGCTAAATTTTGTTTTATTCATGGTGTAGCATGGATTTGAATCAAGCCTGATAAAAAACACCCATCATATTTTGAAAAGAACGCTGGTGAAATTTTCAAATTTGGCAACACTGACATGAGTAAACAAGTAACAGACGACACGTGCAAAATCCAAGTGACGTTCCCATCTTCCCTTTACTGTCTTTGTCCGCTACGGCATGGTCTCAATGACGTCACAGTCTGCTTGACGGTCTGTACCTGCACAGAAGCATCATTAATTTGGGTCGGGGTTGGGAGGACATCTTTAAACTATAGACCTTGTAGGAAATAGACGTTCAGGAAACGATTATCCTACGAAACATATGGTTATCAAGGTAGACAAGGTCGGTAAACTAAACCTTTTCCTGGTTTCACCACATTGTTGGAGCGTCATCACGAAACAAGTTAGTTTTTTCTTATATAAACGGTTTCTAAAACGCAATTTGTGACTAATCAAGTAAGAGTTACATTTAACGCATTGTATATAATTGATGAATTATATTTGGATACAACGTTTTCTTGTTTTATTGGAAGTTTAGTTTATCTCACATCCAGCAGATTATGCTCTTATTTCATAATCAACCTTTTGCACAGTAACAATTTTCAACACATTGTAAAATTGTAGTCTAATTTTCAACAGATTCCAGAAAAGAATGAAAATTTTCAAAACATTTCAAAATTGTGAGTTGATTTGTATTTTTTGAGTTTTTCACCATTGGTGAAATTGGTTCAGGATAAAAGTATCAGCAAGTGGTAGTCTTTTTCTGCTTGAGCCCAATCATTGATTACACAAGTTCTCTCTGCTGAGTTCATCTATTCTTTTTTTTTTTTTTCTAACAGCAGTAAACTGCAAAACTCACGTCACTAAACATATTCCTGATCCAATATTCCAGCACAATGGAAACTTCTTGAGGGAACAGCGTACTAAAAGAAGTCAGACTTGTTTCTTCAGCATCTGTACACTTGACAAAGAAACAGTACAAGTGAATCTTTTCCAAGGACCAGTGCATTCCAAAGCAAGTGTGACTTTTTCCCTCTGCTGAGTCCATCTATTCTTTTTTTTTTCTTTTTTTCTAACAGCAGTAAACTGCAAAACTCACGTCACTAAACATATTCCTGATCCACTATTCCAGCGCAATGGAAACTTCTTGAGGGAACAGCGTACTAAAAGAAGAAGTCAGACTTGTTTCTTCAGCATCTGTCCACTTGACAAAGAAACAGTACAAGTGAATCTTTGTCAAGGAACAGTGCATTCCAAAGCAAGTGAGACTTCTTCCCTCTGCTGAGTCCATCTTGTAGAATATTCCATTTGCATCTGGAAGGGCGGATTCCACTTGGCATTGACTAACTAAAACTAATCTTTTTTCTAAAAACTCAACTGAAACTTATACTGAAAATATTTTTCCCACTACGTTTTTTTTTTTTTTTTTTGTATGTTCACAGCACTAAACTGCAAAAATCAACTGAAACTTATACTAAAAATATTTTTCCATTATCTATTATATATATATATATATATATATATATATATATATATATATATATATATATATATATATATATATATATATACATATATATATATATATTTTATTTTCTTTTTGTACTTTTTTTTAGTTTTCAGTTTTTATTTTTTTTTTCATTTTTTTTTTCACAGCACTAAACTGCAATGGTCTTCTCCTTATATAACGCGAACGCCTTAATAATAGTATTGATGGTCGTTCCTCTGATGATGTTCCCTTCTTGGTCCTCCCTTGTTGTACTGCCGATGCTCTTCCTTTCTGGGTCCTTGATTGTACTGCCGATGTTCCCATCGATTGTACTGCCGTTGTTGGTTCCACTGCTCTGGCTGATGCCTTGGTGGCTCCTGGTGATGCCACTGGCCACCATGCCTTTCCCATTGATCATTTTCCTTCTGATGGCGTAGCTCTTCATCATAATCTCTTCGGTTGCTTTCGTCCGCCAGAATCAATTTAGCATTAACCACCTTTTTGTACTTCTTCTCGAATGCTTCCTGTAGGAATTCGGGTTTGTCCCGATGTCTGTCTGGGTGGAACATCATGGACAAGGCCCTGAAGGATTTTATGATTTCTGCCTTTGTGGCTGTCTGTTCCAAACCCAGAACCTCATAGTGACCCTTGTCTTCCCACTGCTTCTGTAGTGCTTTAGTATCGTCTATGATTTTTAAGAAATTCTCAGATTTCTTTAGTTTCACCGTTTCGAAGTCCTTCAGGGCAGCGTCGAAAATGCCAAGTTTAACGAGGTGCCTTCCTCGTAACATGAACGCTTTCCACCCTTTAAGACCTTTCTCTATAGCCTTGGAACAGTCTAATACAATATCCAAATCATGAGGCGTCTCAGTGGCTGCGTTCGCTTCAGCACGAAGGAAATGGAGAAGAGCTGTTTCTTCTTCGTTGTCCGTCTTCATGGTCAAGGCCTCGGTGAAAATATTTAACGCCTCTTTGGGCGTGTTACTCATCTGCGCAAATAATCCAGCCATCAATAATCTTCGCCTCTCATGTTCATCCTTATTATCAGTGTTAGGAATTTCTGGCTTAGCTTTCAGTTTCTCCTTTTCTATCTTCAATTCGTTAACTTCACTTTTCAATTTATTTAGTTGCTCTGTTTTCTTACTCTGCGCCCTCTTCAGTTCTTCATTTTCAGTTTTAAACTCTTCCACAATCTTTTTCTCTTGCAGTATATCAAGGTCTTTTATTTTGCACACAAATTCCAGTTTGTCATAGTCACGCAGCAAATCAGCTTTCTGTTCGTCCTTTTCGTTCTTGAGTTCTTCAACTTTAAGTTTTAAATTATTAACTTGTTCCGTTTCCTCACTCAGTGCTTTCTTGCTTTGCTCATTTTCCTGTTTGAGAATTTTCACCAAATTTTCATGTTCCTTCATTCTAAGGTCTTTTCCGACGCATTCAGATTCAAGTTTCTTCTTTTCTTCCTTCAGTTCTTCAACTTCCCGTTTCAAATTATTAACTTGTTCCGTTTCCTCACTCAGTGCTTTCTTGCTTTGCTCATTTTCCTCTGAGAATTTTCACCAAATTTTCATGTTCCTTCATTCTAAGGTCTTTTCCGACGCATTCAGATTCAAGTTTCTTCTTTTCTTCCTTCAGTTCTTCAACTTCCCGTTTCAAATTATTAACTTTTTCCGTTTCCTCACTCAGTGCTTTCTTGCTTTGCTCGTTTTCCTCTTTGAGAATTTTCACCAAATTTTCATGTTCCTTCATTCTAAGGTCTTTTCCGACGCATTCAGATTCAAGTTTCTTCTTTTCTTCCTTCAGAGTTTCAACTTCAAGTTTCAAATTATTAACTTTTTCCGTTTCCCCACTCAGTGCTTTCTTGCTTTGCTCATTTTCCTGTTTGAGAATTTTCACCAATTTTCATGTTCCTTCATTTTAAGGTCTTTTCCGACGCATTCAGATTCAAGTTTCTTCTTTTCATCCTTCAATTCATCAACATCACGTTTCAATTTGTTTATTTGTTCCGTTTTCTCATTTTCATTTTTCTTAATTTCTTCATTCTTTACTTTAAGAATCTCCAACAAAGTTTCCAGTTCTTTCATCCGAAGGATTTTTTCGACGCATTCAGCTACCAGTTTCTGATATTCAGATGCCTTCTCAAATGTCATCTTTTCTTGAGTCTCTTTCGCTCTATTCAATTCATCTACAATACTTCTCGGTTCATTTAGTTGCCCATGTAACTTATTATTTTCATCCTCAAGATTTTGCAAGAAAGTAGTCCGATCTTCGTCTTCCATTTTGAGTTCCAATAGATCGCATCCATTTTCCATTTCTGGAACATATTCTTCAAGAGAGTTGTTGTCCACATCGTTTCCAGCCATCCTCCTTCGAGCTAGCGTAATTCCGCCGAAAATGACGGAAGCAGCAGCTACTATGCCGATGTAAAAGTTCTGGTTTCCATTCGAAACGACTTCCTTCATTTCTCCCAAGTCAAATTCGGAGAGAAGCTTGCCAACGAACCACGTTGATTTCAATTCATCTTTGAATCTTAAAGCTTCTCTCTCCATCTGGTGCAATCCCAGTTCGCACCGCTGTAGTTCCTCGCGGGCTTTCCACCAGCCCCCTATCCAAGGACAGTGCTGCAGCCACCTGCCGAGGAATCCATCCTGAGAGGCGACTGCCCGGCAATCTTCAAAGCGCGGCGCCTCTGGGAGTAGCCACGAAAACCATTTGAAGATCCACGACTCCTGGAGAGTTCGCAGCTGTCCCTGAAGTTGTACCGTCATGTCCTCGCATGCAAGATTCTGCTCCAGAAGGGCCGAACCTGCCTGTTGAGGCCAGTTGAATCTTCCTGTAAGATTTCTGATGATATCCATCCACATTCCGCTCACTTTGTTTGCTTTGAAAATCATATTCAATGATGCAGATCCTGAGCGTGTATTAGCTATATTTTCAGGAAAGTGTTCATGGCACTAAACGTTCCCGCCGGAGACTTCAGAATTCCTGAAGACATTTAGAATCATCAACTCCATCGATAGATTTCCCGGATATTTTTCTCTTCTCCGTTCAGAAGACGGTGTTAACTTAATAATAATAATAACAATAATTAATAATAATAATAATAATTAATAATAATAATAATAATAATGATAATAATAATAATAACAATTAATAATAATAATAATAATAATAATAACAACAATAATAATAAAAATCTTTGATGCAATTTAAGAGCCCGGAGCCCTCCGAAGACTTCCAGATTCCTGGAGACATTTTGGAATCACCAAAGCCATCCGCAAATTTCCCTGACAATTCTCTCCTCTCCATTCAGCAGACGATGTTACCATCATCATCATCATCATCATCATAATGATAATAATAATAACAATAATATTATTATTATTATCATTATTACTATTATTATTATTATCATCATTATTATTATTATTATTATTATTATTATTATTAGCAGTAGTAGTAGTAGTAGTAGTAGTAGTAGTAGTAGTAGTAGTAGTAGTAGTAGTAGTAGTAGTAGAAGTAGAAGTAGAAGTAGCAGTAGTAGTAGTAGTAGTAGTAGTAGTAACAATTATTATAATAATTAATATAATAACTAATAACAATAATAATAATAATAATAATCTTTGATGCAATATAAGTAAAATGTAAGGTTTCGAAATTAATTTCTCTATCGAAAATAATTATATATTTACAAATTTCTTTTGAATATCGTCATCCATTTTTAAAGCCATATATATATATATATATATATATATATATATATATATATATATATATATATATATATATATATATATATATATATATATATATATATATATATATATATACATATATATATATATATATATATATATATATGCTAAAGAACCACAGGGAAAATAAAAATAGGAAATATAAGATTAAGGTCTGATAAGTTTCGTGTTACTTCTTCAGAAGTATATCATATATATATATATATATATATATATATATATATATATATATATATATATATATATATATATATATATATATATATATATATATATATAATTTTCATTGAAGGCGATAGTCTTGGTGGCGTCAATATGTTTCCTGCAGGAAACTTCATATATATATATATATATATATATATATATATATATATATATATATATATATATATATATATATATATATATATATATATATATGGCTAAAAACCATCATTCGTCGCTCTATAGTAAGTCTCACCTCCCGCCTACGATCTAGTGAAAATCCCCTAATTCAAAATGTGCTTGCAAGTGCAGCGAGAATAAAATCCAAAATGTGGGAAACCTGGAATACGGAAGCTTCAGTACAATGAATTGTATTCACTAATATTTGATAGTGTGGCTATGCCAAATCTTCATCACTAAATAACTTTGGTATGATACCCAGTAATGTTATGATAACGTGTTTTATTATGTATCTTTGTTGTCTGGATGTCCTGTATTTTCTTCACACCACCTGCTCAGTGACTAGATTTTTTTTTTCAGTGTTCTTTCATTATTCAAGGAAATTCTGTTCCAACATATTTATCATTGTCATCTTCATTTTTTTTTTCTTTCTCCCCTCTTTTTGTTTGCTGATATGTATGTTATCATCATTGTTAGGCGTTAATTCTATTGTGATTTTGTTACCCAGACCTTAGAACTCTGTGGTCAACCTGCTAATTGATGTTTATAATATATAACTGATATTATTGCATATCTCATCTTTTTTGCATTACTGATGTCAAAAGTGTAAGATCACTGTACCCTTATTGTAACTGTATATGGCTTTTGCTGAAATAAAGATTATTATTATAATTATTATTAATATCGAGAGAGAGAGAGAGAGAGAGAGAGAGAGAGAGAGAGAGAGAGAGAGAGAGAGAGAGAGAGAGAGAGAGAGAGAGAGATATGTATGAGCTAAGTAATCACTGGAGCTTATGATTCTTACCAGTTTTTTTTTTTTTTTTTTTTTTTTTTTTTTTTTTTACGTAATGCAGTAATCTATTTGAGGAGATACTAACGAGTGATACAATAGTTTTATAATATATAAATGGAAATACTCTCTTAATCTGTATATGATACCCATTCCTTTGGAAAGTTTATTAACTGTCATAGTAACATGCTCACTAAAAGATAGTTTATTATCAAGCATTACCCCCTAAGAATCTCCCACTGGACTTCTGGTCAAGAGTGTG
The DNA here is from genome assembly GCF_036898095.1 of Palaemon carinicauda. NCBI lineage: Eukaryota > Metazoa > Arthropoda > Malacostraca > Decapoda > Palaemonidae > Palaemon > Palaemon carinicauda. Next base: position 11,917,832 of record NC_090732.1, read on the forward strand.
ATTTCCTATAGCAACCTTTGTGTGATCTGGAACTCTACCCAAAGAGAAGACTATGAAGTACGCCCTTCTTTCATTTAAGGTTACATTACTTGCTATTAGCCAGTTTTTTTAAATGAGTTAAATCAGCGGTTAGTGTAATACAGAGGGAGTAGATATTTTTATGACTGTGGCCTGATTGGTAACGTCTCTGCCTGGTGTTTGCCAGTCGGGGGTTCGAGTCCCGCTCAGACTTGCTAGTGCCATTAGTGTCTGCAACCTTACCATCCTTGTGAGCTAAGGTTAGGGGGTTTGGGGGTGCCTATAGGTCTATCTGCTGTCATCAGCAGCCACTACCTGGCCCTCCCTGGTACTAGCTTGAGTGGAGAGGAGGCTTGGGCGCTGGCCATATATGGTCAGTCTGTAGGGCTTGTCCTGATTGCTAGGGCAATGTCACCGTACCTTGCCTCTGCCATTCATGAGCGACCTTTAAACTTTTATACCTTGAAAGAGTATGGAGCTGAGCCTACCAGCTGACCGAGGCGAAGGAAAATGACAGCCCCAGGACCGATCCCTGGGGAACACCTGTTTTGACATCCATTATCTCTGAAAGATGGCCAACGAGCGTCACAAATTGTTTTCGACTCAACCGTGTGGAAGCCACTCCTATAATTCGATGCGTTTTTCTTATTTTTATTCCATATCTATTTTCATAATGCTTATTATTATGACATAAATTGAAACTAAAATGGATTGACATTTCGTTATGAAGAGCGCAGTTAACCTTAACTTTATTCGAAATATAACAAAAACTTTTTTATACCATCTTATATTATGTACCTATAACATATCACTTTTCTCTTTATATCTGCTAATTCTTTGGTCCTTACTGTACATTGTCGTCTACTGTTAATGTTAATAGGAATTACTGAACGTTGAAATGAATTAACTTCTATATATCTGGCGACCCATTAGTGAGAGAGAGAGAGAGAGAGAGAGAGAGAGAGAGAGAGAGAGAGAGAGAGAGAGAGAGAGAGAGAGAGAGAGAGAGGGTATTAATCTCGCCTATCCTAAAGACGAACGATTATTATTATAATTATTATTATTATTATTATTATTATTAATATTATTATTATTGTTGTTGTTGAATCATTTGTATGTTTATAAACGAAGTCGATTAAATATGATTCATTTAAATGAATCATATGATTCTGTAAGTAGGTCTGCTCTCACCGGTCTACAACAGCCCCTATTGACCATAGGCTTCGTATTAAAACAAACCACTTAGGCCTAACTACACATGAATAGCATAATTAACACAAAAATCTCTACAATAAAAATTAATAACTGTATTAAATATGATTTTAATTCATTCGTGTTTCTTGTACAACTTATTCTTGAACTCGTTTACCGTGTTACTGTTTACTACATCCGCTGGATACCTGTTCCATTTATTTGTATGTAGAGAGAGAGAGAGAGAGAGAGAGAGAGAGAGAGAGAGAGAGAGAGAGAGAGAGAGAGAGAGAGAGAGAGAGAGAGAGAGAGAGGCAAGGATTGAAATCTACCCAATTAACTTTAGGAAACGCTACAGCTAATATGGCCGATATTAAGCAAACCAGTAAACACTTGGATGAAAGATGAAGAAATATAATTACTACTACTACTACTACTACTACTACTACTACTACTATTCACAAGCTTTTCTTGAAATTATTTGTGGAATTATAAATCACACAGAGATCTGCCAGATTAATCATATGATTTTCCGAGTTGGGACGCACTCATAGGTCCACACCATCTCCTGTAGATCTAGGTGCTTGCTGGCATAAGGCTTCCTTTTAAAATCAGCCATTGTATGACACATGATTAACATATAACAATCTATAGTTTCTTTTTTTTTTATTTAATACCGTACTAAATCTAATTTTGAATATTTTCTCACGAAATATTTCGATCATATTTTTCGAAGAAATAAGACATTTTGAAGAGTAGACTGGCATAGAAAGACGGGAGTGGAAGGGCGTGTCTGAGGACTTTGTCCTACAGGGGGACTAGTTATGGCTAATAGTGTATTACACACACACACACACACACACACACACACACACTTGCTTAAAAGCCTGGACTTACAGGCTATAAAATATTAGTTTATTGCACACCATACACTTAGTTTATATAGAAAATATTTATTTTAATTTTGTCACTGTTCATAAACACAGAGAGAGAGAGAGTCTCAATTTTTATCGGATATAGATCTTTATATTTCTAGATTATAGTGAACTACTAATACTCAATATTTAGGGACAATACTAATAATTTGTTACGTATTTTATTTTGAAGAAAAGGGTTACTGTATATACTTCCATACTCTATCCGCAGTTACCAACGTATTATTATTATTATTATTATTATTATTATTATTATTATTATTATTATTATTATTATTATTATTATTATTATTATTTTATTATTATTATTAATAGCTAAGCTACAACCCCGGTTGGAAAAGCAAGATGCTATAAGCCCAAGGGCTTGCAACAGGGAAAAATAGCCCAGGGAGGAAAGGAAATAAGAAAATAAATAAACGATGTAAGTAATAATGAACAATTTGGCATTATCATCATCATCATCATCCTCAATATCTCCTCATATGCCAATTGACGCAAAGGACCTCGGTTAGATTTCGCCAGTCGTCTCTATCTTGAGCTTTTAATTCAATACTTCTCCATTCATCATGTACTTCACGCTTCATAGTTCTCAGCAATGTAGGCCTGCTTCTAGAATAATTTAAAAACAGTAACAACATCAAAACAGATATTTCATATATTTACTATAAAAAGACTTATGTCAGCTTGCTCAACATAAAAACATTCGCTGCAAGTTTCAACTTTTGAAGTTAAATCGATTAGGAAGATCATTCCACAACTTGGGCAATAATTTTGTTTACCACAAAATGATGCGCCGTCTTTGACGTAATATATGTCAATAATATGTCCATTTTCATATAATACTGTTGAATATTAATTGAAAACCTATATCACTTTCATTCTAATCATTGGTTGTGAAAAAAAAACTACTTTAAAAGTACTATGAAGAACTATGAATAACTTTTGACCTAAGGCTTGCATAGTCAATAGCTGTTGTTTAAGCTATTTAGAAATTTCTTTATAAGATGTAGACTCATTAGTTTAATGTTTTCAAACTTCTCTTGTAGTTTTTCCTTATTTCCTTTCTTCACTGGGATACTTTCCCTGTAGGGGCCCCTGGGCTTATACAGGATGGCCTTGGCTTATAGCATTGTACCAACCGTGTGTCACACAATTGTACATAATTCCTTTTGTATATAATAGCCTATGCTTGTATCTTCGCTCTTCCCTCGCACTCAAACGAACATGAAAATTCATGTCTGCTGTTTTGCTCTGAACACTGTCTGTCTCTCGAACATGTTATGTCCTGTTGCCTTGAGGTTTTGTATATAAAGAAGAGTGTTCCTTAATATATAACTCAGTCGTTTCCAATCTGCCTTTGAGTCACCAATGTGACGACGCCGAGTAACGGTGTTGTGAACTCAAAGGCAGATTGGAAACGACTGAGTTATATATTAAGGAACACTCTTCTTTATATACAAAACCTCAAGGCATTATGTTCGAGAGACAGACAATGTTCAGAGCAAAACAGCAGACATGAATTTTCATGTTCGTTTGAGTGCGAGGGAAGAGCGAAGATACAAGCATATTATATACAAAAGGAATTATGTACAATTGTGTGACACACGGTTGGTACAGCATCCTACTTTTCCAACAAGAGTTGTAGCTTAGAGAGTAATAATAATAATAATAATAATAATAATAATAATAATAATAATAATAATAATAATAATAATAATAATAATAATAATAATAGCGCCTTTTAAATAATAATAATTGTGTTTGGTTGTGAATGAAAAAATATATTTTAAAAATGCTGTGACGTAAAGCAATCATAATCAATAGCTATTGTTTAAGTTATTTAGACATTCCTTTATAAAATATAGACTTATTATTAACGCCATTAAAATAATAAAATTTCTTTATATACTAAAGCATTTTGTACTATTGATATCCTTTTTTACTGTAAAACCAGAAATCCTAAAGATGTTTTGCTAACTTGTTTTGGTATTAACAAGTTACAAAATTCGTCTGCTTTAAATTTTACCAAACAAAATTTGTAAAACTCCTTTAAAGATTAATTAGATTTTGGTTAGATAGACCATAATAGTATTATATACTAATGTTTAGGACTTTTAATTATAATTTAAGTGATATAATTAATAGAAATTAATTTAATATGCTAAATTTCAATATTCACACAATAGCTATTTGCTAGCTAAGTTCGAATGTGAAAGCTACTAGCTATTCTATTTATTTTGATTTATTTCTCTGTTTTATTAATAAAAATTAAACTTATATATACCTACAGTTAAAGAGAAATCGTTCATGTATCTATTTACACACTTTTCATAAAGATGAAGGGGCATTGCATGCTGTTCACGACATTATATTCGTAATAAATATAGTAGTTGGTTGACAAAATATATATATATATATTTTTCATATTTTGCCGTCCTTGAATGGATCACAAGAAGGTATTGGAATCATTTTAAAGCTCATGAATAGCCTAGATAATATAAAAATGTATATATACACATAGATACATATAAATGAGATTCTTAGCCTAAAAACAAATGGAAATGTATATTTATATGATAAAGAAGGATGGTATATGAAAACTAATGGTATATACATTGAAAAATTGTAGATATTAAGCAAAAAACTCTGTAAAAGAATTAGTTTTACAAATAAGAATATTCTAAACAATGAAAACTAATACTTGCATTGTGGTTACTAACGCTAAGCAACGCCTTTAGAAAAGCGGGCAGAGTATTCCAAAGTTTAATACCTTGGTATAGATACGATTGCTCGCATCTATTAATACGTATGAAAGGAAGAGTTGAGTTTGTATTTCTTGTTTCATATGGATGAACTGATTGTTCCTGAATTATTTTTTGTCTTAAATCTGGAAATTTGTTCAATATAAGTGTTTGGAACATCATATTCATTAAGGAGAGCTTATGAGTGTCTTCCAGTTTCAAACAAATTATCCCAAAGAGTAGGGGATGCAGTTGGCGAAGAATCCATCGCAAGAATGTGGGGGGATCACTTTAGTACCATCCTAAATTGTATAAATGACCAAGATACCCAAAATGAAGTGGATAATTTCATCAATGTCAATATGGATTTTCAATATAGTGACCGTATCTCCCCGAGTGACGTGTGCGAGGCTATCAAGAAATTACCTAGTAACAAGGCACCCGGCTGCGATGGCCTTCCTGCCGAGGCTTTCAAATTCTGCCACCCTATAATTTATATCCTATTTTCTGCACTATTTAATGCCTGTATATTACACCAATATCTCCCCGAAACCCTTCTACTTGTCCACTTAATACCTCTCATAAAAAACAAACTGAAGGATGCCAGTGACCCAGGAAACTACCGCCCCATCGCCATCACAACAATTTCATCGAAAATATTTGAATCTCTTCTGTTCCGTCGCCTTGCACCATTTATCCACACCGCAGACAATCAATTTGGTTTTAAGACTAACCACTCGACTGACACCTGTATATATATTTTAAAGGAGTTATTGAATTTCTATATATCCTCGGCCTCCCCTGTCTACTTATGTTTTGTAGACGTGCGGAAGGCATTTGACAGAGTAAACTATCTGAAACTCTTTTTGAAACTACGCAAAAGGGGAACTCCTCTATATCTCATCGGTATATTATACTGTTGGTTCTTAACACAACAGTTCTGTGTCAAATGGGGCAATGTCCTATCCCAGCAATTCGGTTCATCCAACGGTCTCAGGCAAGGAGGCATCCTCTCACCATATTTATTTAATTTTTACACAGACGATTTAAATATCAGACTGAATTCACTTCTCATTGGTTGTACGGTTAATGGCTTTACCATAAATAACCTTTGCTACGCTGACGATATGGTCCTCATCTCCCCCTCTGCCCAAGGCCTACAACGTCTTATCGACACCTGCAACGCATACGCTAATGAACATGACATAATCTATAACGAATCAAAGACAGTGCATGTCTGTCCTTCCTAGAGCGCTCCGTTTCGTAGAAGATCCACATATTTTCCTTCAAAACCATCAGCTAGCATTTGTCAATGATTTTCCTTACCTAGGTCACATCATTACGAAAGATTTAAAGGACACATCAGACATTGAAAACAGGCGACGTAAATTGTGTTGTCTAGGGAACATGGTAACGAGAAGATTTGCCTTCTGCCGCCAAGATATCAAAAAACTCCTATTTCAAACCTACTGCTATAACGTATACGGCTGCCCGCTATGGGCAAACTATACGCGTGAATCAATGAGACGTATCACAGTCATTCACAATGATATCCTAAGGCGCCTCACCAATACTCCGAGGCACCATACAGCTTCAGCGATGTTAGTTGAAAATAGACTGGATAACCTAAAATTACGTACCCGACTGGATTACGTTAGACAGTTAAAATTTATATATATATATATATATATATATATATATATATATATATATGTATATATATATATATATATATATATATATATATATAGCTCACCAAACTTTTAACTGGTCTCAACAAGGCACTAGAGGAGTTGGAAGACCCAGGCGTACATGGCTAAGGAGTATGAGGCATGAAGTAGGAGATAATGAATGGAGATATATTGAATTAAACGCTCAAGATAGAAATGACTGGCAAAATCTAACAGAGGCCCAAGCTTTGCAAATCCTGTGGTATTCTGTTAACAAGGACAGCATCATCAGCATACTCTAGGTCTGCAAATTTCCTATCACCATTCCAGTCCAATCCTTCTCCACCATCTCCGACTGTTCTACCCATTACAAAATTCATGAGGAATATAAACAACATAGGTGACAACACATTCCCTTGGAGTACTTCGCTGTTCACTGGAAATTAATTTGATAAGATTCCATTAACATTAGCTTTGCGCTTGCTATGCTCACGAACAGACTTAATCAAACTCACATATTTAAGAGGAATTCCATTATAATGCAGGACTCTCCACAAAATTGGCCGGAGCTAACTATCAAAGACTTTTTCATACTCCACAAATTCCATCAAAAGTGGATTTTATATACTGTACTGTATATATATATATATATATATATATATATATATATATATATATATATATATATATATATATATATATATACTGTATATATATATATATATATATATATATAAATATATATATATATATATATATATATATATATATATATATATATATATATATATATATATATATATATATATATATATATATATATATATATATATATATATATATATGTATATATATAGATAAACATATACTCACAATCATACAGTTTACACTATATTTACATATACAATTATATTATATATATATATATATATATATATATATATATATATATATATATATATATATATATCTTGCAGATGTAGTTGAACTCAAAATGACTGCTTGCTTTTACAATCTTATGTACATATAGATATAAACACACACACACACGCACACACACACACGCACACACACACACACACACACACACATATATATATATATATATATATATATATATATATATATATATATATATATATGTATATATATATTGGTGTGCTACTGTCTTAAGCACACATTTGAGTATGAGTTGTTTTCAGATGTATTTAGATGGTTTACTGAACACATCTTGGTGGTTTTTTAAGTTTTATTGTATATAAACAACTGAGTTAAACATCTCCATCACTGGAGGAAGCTGTGTTGGTCCACATGACCAATTCTGGTGAAGTTTAGATAAGAACTGCACAAATTACTGATATCCCAAATATCGTATGCTTGGTTTACTTTAGACACGTGACGGAATCGGAAGACACCTGCATCCGGTGACGTCACAAACTTTCACACGAAGAGTTAATGTGTTGACACTAAGAAAGAATGACAACTTAGCATCTTACATCCTGTACACAATTTGAGTTGACCATAGCAAATCTCACGGCCAGCTCTTCCAACCAACATGACATATTACGTCATTTGTTTTAAACATGTAATATTACTATTCTAATCATTACATATGCTCGGCCAGCTATCTCAATTTTTTTACAAAAATTTAACAACAAGCCGAAACATGGTTATTAGGTGTGACTGGACATACGTATCATTCATTGTCCAAAACTAGCTATATCCAACTGAGGACGAATGTCCAAATAGGCACATCAAAATTAATAACAATAATGCATACAAAAAAAGATATTACCAAAGCAAAAAGAAAAATGCATGATAAAACCAAGATCATACATATGGTACATTGCTAGCAAATGATTACATGGTACCAAAAAACAAAACAAATTCTGACTTACAAATGATTCGGTAACTTGATAAAGAATAATTGTTACCTTTGTCAGAAACAAGATACTCAATATTCAGTGCACAAATACGAATTCCTGGTACGTACACGTACCACGGTTTCGTACATATATATATATATATTTATATATAGGGCTGATACATTTTATTAGATGCCCATAGATTCTGTTATATATCTTATATATTTTTTTCTTTTTTTTTTTCTCTTTTCTTTTTTAACATTCCGGCTTATATATTTTTATTAGATGCCGAGAGAAAAAAATGATTTATATCCTTTTTTATTTTATTTATTTTTTTAAATGTCATTTTAAATGTATTTTTAACAATGCAAATGTAGAGAATTTCTTTAATTACATATTACTAGCGTACTAGTCAGCTTTTCATACAAACATCATCCTGACAAATTACTCCCTTAGCGAATGAGGTGGCCACTCATACAGCTTTGAATTGTATCAGGTAAGGGGTATTGTCAGGGCTATTCAACTCGTTCCTTTGTAGCTGCTTGCTGTGCCGTAACCTACGCCAAACAAGGATGTTCACGGCGATAAAAATTAACGCCGTTCCAAATAAACCTGCTAGTAATATAGGTTGAAGAATCTCTGTGTAAGTCGGCGACAGGTGGTCCTTTTCGGTAAGTTTCATTAAGTGTTTCGCCACACTTCCTTTATAGGGGAGAGGAAGTGCGGGCGTTGTAGAGGTCCACGTGAAGTTCGCGAAGTAAGCACGTTCTCTGATGATTGTCCGTAGGCCAGTCACCATGGAATTCGGGGAAGTCCCGATACAGCCATCTGCTGCGACGAAGATGTGGTTAAATGATGTGGATCCGTCAGGGCATGATATATTGAAGCCGTCCTTGTCGTATCGTATCCACGAGCCATTATTTAGTCTGCAATTGAATTCCTTATTGTCAAAGGGATAAAGCTTATCCAGACAATTTTCACTTGTATGGGAGAGAGCACCGTCTAGCACTATACCTAACTCGCATGAATCCATCAAGTTTTTACGGAATTCAAATGAGTCAGCTGTACATATTTTTCTATCCATTGCGTCTGAACAGTGAGTTAATTGATTTAAGTCTTTAATGACCGTATATGTTTCCTTGTCTGGGGAAATCAATACGTGTCCTGTCAAACTGGATATTACTGGATTTGAGTGATTCGTCATGAAAGTCGGAAATGGTGATATCCTGTAAGATTGCCAGGCATCAGAAGAATCAAAGGGAATTGTAATCCTAATCTTGTTATTATCTACGTTTACTGTAATTAGGCTGTAATAAAATTCTAACCTATGTTCGTCTAACAAAGGAACATAGCCTAGTTTATCCCTAGTGTTCTCCAGAACTAATTTTAAGTAACGTATAGGCAACAAATGGGGCGACAATACACCTTTAGTTGCTAACGTGATAGCTTCTACATAATCCTTGGATTTCTCAATGAAATGTGCAATTCTGTTATGTATGTGATCTATCTTTGAATCATAATACGTTAATGTTGCTAACAAATCCTGTACTTCCATAATTTGAACGATATTATCTGAATGTTCATTTAACAAATCCATAATTTTATTGATTGAAGCTAACTGATCCCTTAGTTCTGACATAATCAATTCATCTTTATGAGTCAAGAACTCAATTTTCTTATTTTGATTACTAATTTTAAGACGATTGGAAAGTCCTAAACCTAAACTTGCAACAGACCCAAAGATGCTTAATGCAGCATAAATGAACGGATTCCGTCTTTCTTTTTGTTCGTGTCCTACAGTCCACATCAAAAGGTCATAAGCCAAAGATCCTGTCTCTCCAGTCTTATTCTTTAAGTCATCAGATAGCATCTCTGCAACTTTTAATGTTGAGCTAAGCAAACTCTTAGTAGTCAAATGAAAATGTCTCCTATGCAACTCATCCAATGATGCAGAAAACCTTGAAATGGCGGTTCTTAAGCTAGTGACATCATTCTCTTGAAGAAAAATTGCTTGCATATGCACTTCGACAATTACGTTGGTTGATGTAATAAAAATGTCTTCTTGTCTTTCAACTATATTTCCATATTTAAAATATATATTCTTAGTCTTAGAACTCATCCCATACGAAAAAAAATGTCTGAGCGAACAATATCACTCCCAACAACAAAAAATTCATCTTGGAAACCTGTAACGAGAAAAAATATATGTAATTACTCCTGTATTAAAAAGAAAACTTTTAAATTAAAATTAAAATTTTTCCTCACTTCTTTTTAATTTCTTATGTGAGACAATGGTACTATTCTCTCATCCGTGGGTTGGGCTACATTTTGAATTCTAAACCTATTGGCCGTTAATATTTCCAAAATGTTAAATGGGCCTTCAAACTTAGGTGTTAGTTTATAGTTGAGCCCTTTTCTGACATTGATTTGAATATAGATGTTATCACCCACGGTATATGTTTTAGTTGGTTTCGCTATTTTATCATGATTCCTTTTCATTATGATTTGTGATTCTTCTAAATTCTTTCGAAGGATATCATATCGACTTATACTTGCATTTATACATTCTTTTAAAGGATTTGATAGATTAGTTGTAGGCGTTAATACATGGAAAGGTGTTCTAACTGGGGTACCATACAATGCTTCATGCGGTGACATTTTAATTGATATATGATATGAATGATTCAGAGTACTCAGTGCCGCCGGTATTGCAATATCCCAGTTGGGGTCTGATCCCCCTAGTGTTACCCTTAATATATTTAATATCTTCCTATTTGCTCTTTCCACTAGCCCATTCGACTCTGGGTGATATATCATGGTATTGATCTTCTTTATTTTGAGGAATTCACACAATGAGGTAAGAAAGTGATTATTAAATTCACCACCCGAGTCTGAGATTATCATGTGTGGAATTCCATGTTTACAAATGTAACACTCGTAAAACTTCCTAGCGCATTCAATCGCAGTTTTAGTTTTAAGCGCTATTAGTTCTGTATATCGAGTTAAAGCATCTATAATTACTAAGAGGTGCTTATTCCCTCTGTCTGACTCGTAAAATCCTGTTAACAAATCTAAATGTATTCTTTCAAAGGGTTGATTGGGAACAGGATAAGTTCCTAAGCTAACAGGTGTTTTCGTATGCCCTTTGTTTTCCTGACATGTGCGACAATTAGCTATGTGTCTTTTTATATCTGTAAGCATTGTATGCCAATAAAACAATGATTTGGCTTTCTGTGACATTAATGAGAACCCAGGGTGTCCATGTAATGGATTTGAATGCAACCAATTCAGGACAGTGGAAACAAGTGAGTTTGGTACTACTACCTGGTCGTTAGTTACATGTGGTGTATTGCGGGTTTTCCTTGTCACAGTCCTACACAGAATATTATCTTTGATTACATAATTCTGCTGCTTATACTTTATATATTCTTTTTCTTTATGATTGCCTTTCAAAGCATTTATAATTGTTTCTATTTTCTGATCTTTTCTTTGCTCAGTCTGTAACAATTCAGCACTCCAGCCTAAATCTTCTTGTTCAGATATTGTTTTTACAATAGGCATGGATGTTGATATATCTATTAATTCAGCTAAAGACTCCGTACAAGATGACACGGGGTTGCGTGATAATGCATCCGCAATGATATTTGCTTTCCCAGGTAAATACCCGATTCTTGCGCCAAAATCTTGAATGATTAAATGCCACCGAGTTCGTTTAGGGCTGTGATTGAAGCCTTTAAAGAACTCTGTTAGTGGTTTATGGTCAGTAAGAACCTTAACGGGATAACCGTAAATTATGAACTTAAAATGCACTAGCGAATTAACAATAGCTAGTCCTTCCTTGTCTATTACTGCATATTTACTTTCGGAAGTTCTCAATTTTCGAGAATAGAAAGCTATCGGGAAAAACTGTTTATCATATTGCTGAAGCAATACCCCTCCCACTCCTAAGTCTGAGGCGTCTGTTGCAATGAAGAATTCCTTACCGAAGTCAGGAAATTTTAAGATAGGAGAACTACACAGTTCATCTTTCAAAGTATTAAACGCCTGTTGATGTTGCTCAGACCATATGAAATCTACGCCCTTCTTCGTAAGATCAGTTAAAGGAGCGGCTATTATTGAATAGTTGCGTATAAAACGCCTGTAATATCCACTACAACCCAGAAATTGCTGTATTCCCTTGACATTAGTAGGTATGGGAAAATTACGTATAGCCGACACCTTATCATGGACTACTTTAAGACCTTGGCTTGACACCATGAAACCCAAATATACTAATTCTGTTTTGAAAAATTCACACTTACTAATCTTTACCCTTAAGTTATGTTGTCTTAATCTCTGTAGTACTAGTTCTAACTTACGTAGATGTTCTTCTAAGGTGTTGGAAAAGATTACAAGATCATCCATATAGGCATGCAATATATCCCCTAACAAGTCTCCAAACACTATGTTAATCATTCTTGTAAATGTTATAGGAGCACAACGTAAACCAAAAGGCATCCGTAAAAATTCATAATGTCCCCTGGCTGTGCTGAAGGCTGTGTATGGGATACTATCTTCTTCTAATGATATCTGGTGAAAGCCTTTAAGTAAGTCCAAACTGGTAAAATATTTATTCTGACCTAACAAAGACAAAATATCGTCAGTACATGGCACTGGGAATCGATCAGGGATCGTTTCCTCGTTTAGACGACGAAAGTCGACACAGATACGCCATGTTCGATCTTTTTTCGGTACAACTATTAAAGGAAAATTATAAGGGCTATTTGATTTTCTAATGACTCCTTCCTCTAACATTTTACCTACTTCATCATTTATTTCATTCTGGAATTTCATAGGGAGTCTGTACGAGGGTACATATATAATTTTCTGTTTGTCTTTTAACCTTATTTGATGCTCGATCACATCTGTTTTCCCTAAGGATCCATCCGTAGTGGAAAAGACATCTGTATATTTATTTAAAAGTTCAAAAATTTTCTGCTGAATTTCTTCGTCTTGAATGTCCTTACTGATTTTATTTTTAATAGATCGTAAAAGGGATTCATCCGCAACTGACTGAGAGTGATTGATTTCAGCAACGGTAAGAATACGATGTTTATAAACTTCTACATCCAAGATATGTTGATTTTTGTGAATTACTAAAGTGTTATTTAAATGATTACAGACTTCGATATTACATTGCTGATGTGAGCCTACTGTATAAATAGCTTGTGTGACAGACAATCCGTTGGTTTTCAAAGTATCGGAAAGGATTAATATTTCAGATCCCGGTAGTGTTTTCTTTATTTGCACTATTAAATTCGAAGGTATGTTTGGTTCGATATATTGCGTGCAAGATGATATTACGGGTGAACGAGAATTCTGCTGGGTCGCGTGTATTATTTCTTTATTAGTGAGACAAGTTATTGGTTCTTCAACGTACGTTACGGTTACATTTGTCGTCTCCTTATTATCCAAAACAGACTTTAAAGTATTAGAAGACTTATAGAATTTCCCTTTGATATACACGCCGTGCTTTGCAGGAGCTAAGATAATGTTTTGATTTCCCATAGATGGGTATCCTATAATTACAGCTGGATACATATTAATGTTTTTCACAACAACAAATGTATCGGCAAACGTGCGATTACCGACTCTGAACTGAATATGAGTTATGCCTATGACGTTTAATTCATTATTTCCTATACCTGAAAGTCTGATTCCTGATTTTTCAATCGGAAAGTTCGAAAACAACAAATGATGCGTCTTCAAATCCATAATATTACGTGGACTACCAGAGTCAAAAAATAACGTAAAGGATTTGTGTTCTAAATTTACAGCATATAAGGTTGGCCGTAACTCATTTTGGCTTATTATTGTATGAATTCGTTGCAAATCTACGGGAGCATGCACTGTTTTACTTAATTCGGCCGTGTGTTTCATAGGAAAATCTATTGTCTCACAATTATCTGATAAAACATTAAATTGATTATTCAATACTATTGATGTTGACATAAATGACCTTGACCCAACATCACTCTCTTCCCCTCTAGAGTTAACTATGTGGTATTTGCTTTGTTCTGCACATTCTGAAAATTAGGCTGACTTTGCGAGGTCTGGTTTGACGGCCCAGGCTCAGCGATATTTGAAGAAGTGTTTGTTTGTTTCGGACTCTGAACTGCATTGACATTTTGTTGTTTCTTCTTATTGTTAAAATGAGGATTTTTCTTTTTATTTCCATATGGAACTGACTGTGGAATTGACTGTGTATTTCTAGGATATTGTTGTGTCTTACGCGCGTAACATTGACTATAAGAATGTGATCCTGTGTTGTGAACTGAACAAAATTTCGTTCTACAGTCTGCGCTTATGTGACCTTGACGTTTGCAGTTGTAACACGTCACTCCCGCTACTGGATTATTAATTACGTTCACTGTTTGTGGTTTTGTTTCATTCTTAGCAAAAACTTGAGTTAACACGGGATCGAGATCTGGACACTTGGACATGTGCTTCTTTATCTGTTTATAGACATCCAATTCCGTACTTGCAGGCATTAACTTCTTATCAAAGCACCGCACTAAAGCTTCAGGCAACATAAGTGTCATGCAAGTTAAATACATTAATCGTAAAAAATCTTTCACGGAGATATTATCGTTAGTAACCCAAGTGGAATTACCTAAAATGTCCTGATATTCGTTAAGCCTATCAGCTATGAGAGCTGCTCTCTCAACAACATTAAGCCGATTCATAGTGGCTTGATTAAGTGTATTTCGTAACGTTAACACTACATCCAAAGCTTCTTCACCCCCATAGATCGCGCGTAACCTAACTTTGAAATCATCCCAAGTAACTGCTTCCTGAAATGAAACACCTCTTAAATACGCACTCGCATCCCCCTTAGAAAAATCTATAAAACTTTTAGCTTCTTGTAATTGTACAAAAGGATCTACGATTTGTTTGGCATTTAAATGGGCAT
>NC_090732.1:11938203-12051089 GCF_036898095.1 Palaemon carinicauda
TCGTCCGTCGATGCTTCCGACTCCTTTGTCAGCAGTCCCGGTAGAATTCCTACAGCCATCGACGTCTGGAACCCAACAGGTGTCGAGGAAGGCTCCATCTGTTGCGAGGTCTCGGTTCCTTGGTGGGTCAGACTCGTCGGTAGAGGAGTCTTCAGTCTCGTCTGAGGAAGAACGCCGCAGGAGGCATAGAAGGAAGAGGGAACGGTCCATGAGGAGGAGATCCCTTTCTAGGTCTCCCTCGGTATTGGGAGATAGGAGAAGAAGATCCCGTTCTCCGCAGAAGAAGAGCAGGAGAGCTGGTTCTCCTCAAGGAAGATGGGTCTTCATACCCGAGGACAAGCTGAGAGACCTTACTACAGTCTCAAGATCAATGGTCAAGCTGGTAGGAGACAGTCCTCCTAGAAGGGCCTCCAGTAGCCTCATGATGGCGTCAGCCGCTGACCGTAAGGCTTCGTCTAGCAGACATAAGTCCCGACCTAGAGACACTCAACCCGCCCAGCGGAGGGAGTCGTCTCCTAGGACGAGTAGCCTCGACGGGTCTGCCCATCGAGATGAGGCCTCGTCTAGTATGCATAAGTCCCGACCTAGAGACACTCAACCCGCCCAGCGGATCTCTTCGCGACAAGGTTGAACTCGCAACTCCCCGTATTCTGTTCTCCTGTCCCAGACCCAAAGGCAGCCTTGGAGGACGCCTTTCAACACAAGTGGGACAATCTTGACGTGTACGCTTTTCCTCCCTTCGCCCTGATAAGACAGGTCCTCAACAGAGTAAGGACAGCCAACAACCTAAAGATGACTTTGGTAGTGCCTTGGTGGCCAGAGAGAGAGAGGTTCGCAGACCTAAAAGGCCTCGCCATTCTCCCTCCGTGGCCTCTTCCAGACAGACCGGACCTCCTGAGGCAGCCACTCTTCCTGAGGTTTCACGAAAATCCTTAATCCCTTCGTCTTCACACCTGGAGGTTATCCAGTGTCTGCTGAAAAGACAAGGGTATTCGTCAAAGACAGCTGTGAGAATGTCTCGTTACTTGAGAAAGTCTTCCACAGCAGTTTATCAAGCAAAATGGACAACTTTTGTTAAATGGTGTGCTTCAAAGAAGATAGAGCCCTTAGAATCATCAGTGCCCGATATCGCAGATTTTCTCGTTCACCTCAGGGATGTGCTGGGCATGTCGATTCCAGCAGTTAAGGGGGTTCGAGCCGCCCTTGGACAAGTCTTTCTTTTGAAGGGAATAGATTTGGGTTCTTCCAGACATATTTCCATGCTCATCAAGAGTTTTGAGCAATCATGTCCTCCCTCTTCCCCTAGGGTTCCAAATTGGGATCTGGCTAGAGTTCTAGACATGCTTAGTAAGCCACCCTTCGAACCTTTAAAAGATATTGTGGACAGAAATCTTACGCTTAAAGCTGTCTTCATATTAGCGTTGGCTTCAGCTAAGAGAGTGGGTGAACTTCATGGATTGTCGTATGAAGTTGAACACTCAAGGGGATGGAAGGATATTTCCTTTAAGTTTGTTCCATCGTTCGTCGCCAAGACCCAGAATCCATCCGTTTGGGATCCTAGGTTTGAGGGTTTTGCTATCCCAGCAATCCCAAACTCAGGAAATCAAGGAGACTTAAAGTTGTGCCCTGTCAGGGTTATTAGGAAATATCTTAAGAGGACGGCGAATCTCCGTCCTGGAATTAAGAATCTTTTTGTATCCACGGGTAAGACTAAAAAGAAAATTTCAAAGAACACTATTTCTTTTTGGCTCAGGCAAGTTATAATTCAAGCTTATTCTAGTGCTGGACTTTTAGTTCCAGGAAAGCCCAGAGCTCATGATGTTAGAGGTTTAAGCACCTCTCTAGCCTTTGAAAAGAACATGTCTGTTGCTCAGGTACTTAGAGCGGGAACTTGGTCTAATCAGTCGACATTCACCGCTCACTACCTCAAGGATTGTACGAGGAAATCATTAGATGGTTTTACATTCGGGCCAGTCATCTCGGCGTTCCAACCGGTTTAACGGCTCAAGCCCCAGGTTCAATCGCGGATTTCAAACTCTCTAGACACAAGCGTTCTTATCTATTATTTCCCCTTATCTTTTTCTCGTACTGTCCATCGTCTGTGGAGGTCTTAGCCAGTAGACCGGCACATCAAGTTATGTTCAAAATTCATCAAGCACATCAAGGAATTTTGTAGGGTGAGTACTATATGCACAATTAATGAGCTCTTTGTGTAGTTTATCATACTTTCCATGTGTTGGGTCTTTGTCAGGGAGGCACTCCCACCTCCTAAAGTGTAAGTCTCATAAGAAAGTGTTTCGAGGTAAGTCTCTGTGTTGGAACAAATCACAAATTATTAGTAATTTGTATTTTTCCTAACATACTTACCGAGAAACACTTTCGAGTTATGACCCCCCCATCCTTCCCCCATGTGCCTCACTGATCTTTAGTATTGTTACTTACATAGAACTTACTGAAGCCTACGACCTGGGAAACATGTGGCCTGACTTGGTATTGCCCTCGGGGCACGTTCTCCTCCGCTAGGCCTATCATTATAGAAAATGGGAGTAGGGTAAACTACACAAAACTCTGGTCGTTTGAGAGGAAGTTCCAGGTAACTCCTAAGAAAGTGTTTCTCGGTAAGTATGTTACGAAAAATACAAATTACTAATAATTTGTGATATATATATATATATATATATATATATATATATATATATATATATATATATGTGTGTGTGTGTGTATATATATATATATATATATATATATATATATATATATATATATATATATATATATATATATATATATATATAATATATATATATATATATATATATATATATATATATATATATATATATATATGTGTGTGTGTGTGTATATATATATATATATATATATATATATATATATATATATATATATGTGTGTGTGTGTGTGTATATATATATATATATATATATATATATATATATATATATATATATATATATATATATATATATATATATATATGAATGAATAACATACCTAGATGTATATTTATTAGGTGTAACATATCAAAATATAAGCTAGGTAAATTTTGAAGAGGTATGCACATCTTTTAACGATAAACAGTGTGCCCGACATTTATTTACGTTGATCACCATGTTAGCCAAAGCCCCAAGATGGCGGCGGTCTTCATGTATGTACTACCATTGGCCGATATGGGTCTTGTGGCATCTAATGTAGGATATCTATGGTAGGATATCTAATTTGCCTTCTGTATCTGAGGATTATGCTAACCTGTATCATTTAAAAAGACTGCAACCCTGCAGTTGTTACTTGTTATAAAAACAGCTCCAGTAACAGGCACTCTTTATCATACAGTAAATTAATGACAAACTGCCTATGCATATCCCAATCAGTGAATACAATGAAGCATTGTTTATAGCTGTTAACATAGCACTACCCAACACAATTTGGGGTAAAGTCATCGGGATGACGATTTTGAGTAAGAGTAAATTTTTTACCAATTTAACTGTAATCTAACTATCCATTAGATGATAAACTAAATGGGCTTTGGTTACACTCGTCACCAAAAGGGATATTGAAGCATAAAATCGGTTGGATACCAGATGAAAATCCTAGAACACCACTTGAAACCAGGCTACCATGTGGACTTACTGAAAAGGCAAAGGAACTTACAGCCTCACATGGAGAAATGGAATAGGTTTTACCAAGAACTAGAAGGAATCTAGAAAGACAAAGAATTCCAGTTATTGGAAGTACAGTAACCACACTGCCTAACAAGCTCCTGAAATTGCTCACTGCACAAACATAGGGACAAACCTATACTAAGTATAACAGGCTCATACATGAGTAGGCCTATTTGTACTTCCTGAAGGGATCCAGAATACTAGATGGTCTGAAGGACATTGACATACGTAACTCTTTATCAGAGCTTTGTATGTTCAAAGCAAATCTCATCAAGACATGCCTCCATGACTTACCCTGACACAGGTTACGTCGGCAAGAGAAAAGTTCTCCAAGTCCCAGAAAACCTTGGAGAGCAGAAGTTATAAAACCTCCAATATATCCAGGCTAGTGTGGAGGAAATTGGCTAAAGCAGAGGTGGCTGAGGCCAATATCAAATTCGTTGAAAAGGGAGCCTTGATCATTAAACAGCAGCCAATATTGGAGAACATTACTCATAGACAGGCAGAAATGAAAGCAATATTAGAGGACACTACCAACAGAAGAGCAGAGATGGAATAAGAGGCTGCAATGAAGCAAAACGTGGAAAAGAAAGTTAATTATAAGCATTTTTTAACCTTTTCAAAATAACCTAGGATATAAAGACAACAATTTTCCTGATAAAACGGAAAATTTGATTCAATGTGTACTCGACTGTTAACAAGCATCTGAAATCTGTTGTCTTACCAATAATGATTGACCTTTCTGAAACTTGAAGTAAACCTACCCAAGGCAAAGCTCATCCAAATCATCCTGCACCCAATTTTAAGCCATGTGTTGACTTAAACTTGCCTTTGCAAGCCCCAACTGCCTTATCTGCAGATGCTTCATCATCGAAGGCCACTGTTTACTCAGATCTGGGAACTGTGGCAAGCAAACAAAAGCAGAATGTTTCAAAAGTTTACTGTTGACCACGAGTGATTCAAACCTCCGTGGTTATGGAAAATAACAGCCTGAATGTCAATGCAACATAGGGAATAATCACATGTCCCCAGCATAAAGTACTGTTGTTTTCCCATTTAATCAACACTAGCGACTGGGCTGAGTCCTTCCAGACATGGAAAGCCAATTTCAAATTTGCAATTGATGAATTGCAAGTACAGTTGGTCATCCTTTTTTGCAGAAGTTTGGTAATAGAGACACCCGCAAAGATCGAAAATCCTTGAATACTTGGTGCCCTAGGGGGGTGGGGGTCAACTCATAATGCACCGAAACACAAACCATTGCCTACACATGGTTGACTAATACAGTTGGCAACTCACTGTAATGCACTACTATATATTGTTTCCATGCAATTTCTATCACAGTATTGTAATTCATATTACTTTTTAGATTCAGTACCTGTATTGTACATTCTAAGATGACTCATAACATGAATCATTGCCATACCCTTCTATTTATAAGATAATAAAAAAAATGTTATTTTTATAATAAAATAAATTTTTGAATATACTTACCCGGTGATTATAATAGCTGCAACTCTGTTGCTCGACAGAAAACTCTAGGGTAAAATTCGCCAGCGATCGCTACACAGGTTGCGGGTGTGCCCAACAGCGCCATCTGTCGTCCAGATACCCAGTACTCAATGTAAACAAAGAACTCAATTTTCTCCTCGTCCCACTGCGTCTCTATTGGGGAGGAAGGGAGGGTCCTTTAATTTATAATCACCGGGTAAGTATATTCAAAAATTTATTTTATTATAAAAATAACATTTTTCAATATTTAACTTAGCCGGTGATTATAATAGCTGATTCACACCCAGGGGGGTGGGTAGAGACCAGCAAAATATGTTTACATTATTATGAGCTAAGAATTTTTATTTCATTTTAGAAGTTATCAAAATAACAAAAACAAAATAAATAGGTACCTGGTAAGGAAGTCGACTTGAACAATTACTCTGCCTTTTTAAGTACGTCTTCCTTACGGAGCCTCGCGATCCTCTTAGGATGCTGATCGACCCCTAGGATCTGAAGTATCAAGGGTTGCAACCCATACAACAGGACCTCATCAAAACCCCTAATCTAGGCGCTTCTCAAGAAATGACTTTGACCACCCGCCAAATCAACCAGGATGCGAAAGGCTTCTTAGCCTTCCGGACAACCCAAAAACAACAATAAAAACATTTCAAGAGAAAGATTA
Source organism: Palaemon carinicauda (assembly GCF_036898095.1). Lineage (NCBI taxonomy): Eukaryota > Metazoa > Arthropoda > Malacostraca > Decapoda > Palaemonidae > Palaemon > Palaemon carinicauda. The sequence continues at coordinate 11,944,063 of NC_090732.1, forward strand.
AAAAGGTTATGGAATTAGGGAATTGTAGTGGTTGAGCCCTCACCCACTACTGCACTCGCTGCTACGAATGGTCCCAGTGTGTAGCAGTTCTTGTAAAGAGACTGGACATCTTTCAAGTAAAATGACGCTAACACTGACTTGCTTCTCCAATAGGTTGCGTCCATTATACTTTGCAGAGATATATTTTGCTTAAAGGCCACGGAAGTTGCTACAGCTCTAACTTCGTGCATCTTCACCTTAAGCAAAGTTCGGTCTTCCTCACTCAGATGTGAATGAGCTTCTCGTATTAACAATCTGATAAAGTCTGACCAAGCATTCTTTGACAAAGGCAAGGATGGTTTCTTAACTGAACACCATAAAGCTTCAGATTGGCCTTGTAAAGGTTTAGTACGCTTTAAATAGAACTTAAGAGCTCTAACAGGGCATAAGACTCTTTCTAGTTCATTGCCTACGATCTCCGATAAGCTGGGGATATCGAAAGATTTAGGCCAAGGCCGAGAAGGCAGCTCATTTTTGGCTAGAAAACCAAGTTGTAGCGAACAAGTGGCTTTTTCTGACGAAAATCCTATGTTCTTGCTGAAGGCATGAATCTCACTGACACTTTTAGCCGAGGCTAAGCATACCAGGAAAAGTGTCTTAAGAGTGAGATCTTTCAGGGAGGCTGATTGTAACGGCTCCAACCTGTCTGATGTGAAGAATCTTAGTACCACGTCTAAATTCCATCCAGGGGTAGCCAAACGACGCTCCTTGGTGGTCTCAAAAGACTTAAGGAGGTCTTGCAGATCTTTATGTTTGGAAAGATCTAAGCCTCTATGCCGGAAGACCGATGCCAACATGCTTCTGTAGCCCTTGATAGTGGGAGCTGAAAGGGATCGTCCTTTTCTCAGGTATAAGAGAAAAACAGCTATTTGAGCTACAGAGGTACTGGTCGAGGATACAGAAACTGACTTGCACCAGACTCGGAAGACTTCCCACTTCGATTGGTAGACTCTAATGGAAGAAGCTCTCCTTGCTCTAGCAATCGCACTGGCTGCTTCCTTCGAAAAGCCTCTAGCTCTCGAGAGTCTTTCGATAGTCTGAAGGCAGTCAGACGAAGAGCGTGGAGGCTTTGGAGTACCTTCTTTACGTGTGGCTGACGTAGAAGGTCTACCCTTAGAGGAAGACTACTGGGAACGTCTTCTAACCATCGAAGTATCTCGGTGAACCATTCTCTCGCGGGCCAGAGGGAAGCAACTAACGTCAACCTTGTCCCTTCGTGAGAGGCGAACTTCTGCAGTACCTTGTTGACAATCTTGAACGGTGGGAATGCGTAGAGATCCAGCTGTGACCAATCTAGGAGGAAAGCATCTATATGTATTGCTGCTGGGTCCGGGACTGGAGAGCAATAGATTGGAAGCCTCTTGGTCAGCGAGGTTGCAAAGAGATCTATGGATGGTTTTACCCCAAGTGGCCCAAAGTCTCTTGCACACATCCTTGTGGAGGGTCCATTCGGTTGGAATTACTTGCCCTTTCCGACTGAGACAATCTGCTATGACGTTCAAGTCGCCTTGGATGAACCTCGTTACTAGGGAGATGTCTTGACCTTTTGACCAGATGAGCAGGTCCCTTGTGATCTCGTACAACGTCAGTAAGTGGGTACCTCCTTGTTTGGAGATGTACGCCAAGGCCGTGGTGATGTCCGAGTTAACTTCCACCACTTTGCCTCGAAGGAGAGACTTGAAGCTTTTCAAGGCCAGATGTACTGCCAACAGCTCCTTGCAGTTGATATGCATGCTCCTCTGACTCGAGTTCCACAGTCCTGAGCATTCCCGACCGTCTAGTGTCGCGCCCCAGCCCACGTCCGATGCGTCCGAGAAGAGAACGTGGTTGGGAGTCTGAACAGCCAGGGGAAGACCCTCTCTTAGGTTGATATTGTCCTTCCACCAAGTCAGACAAGACTTTATCTTTTCGGAAACCGGGATCGAGACCGCTTCTAGCGTCTTGTCCTTTTTCCAGTGAAAAGCTAGATGGTATTGAAGAGGACGGAGGTGTAGTCTTCCTAGTGACACAAATTGTTCCACGGATGACAGCGTCCCTACCATACTCATCCACAGCCTGACTGAGTAGCGTTCCTTCTTCAGCATCTTCTGGATGGATAGCAGGGCTTGATCTATTCTGGGGGCTGATCGTCTTGTTGTTCAGCAACGTCCTCATCAGAGGGTTCCTCATCCGAAAACTGATGAGGAAACGCCAACGGAGTGGGCAACGTCTGGCTCGCTGAGTCCGGTCGCACTGGTGGATGCGTGACGGAGCCGGACGCAATATCATGGAACTGCTGCACAGTCTGTGAACTGTCAACAACCATGGGTGCGCGAGGAAGCACAGCGTCAACCCGAGACTGTCTAGACCGTCTGGGTTGTGCAGTCAACACCCTACCGGGTTGCTGAGGTTGACGCACTGCGTCAAAACAAGTCACCTCTGCTGGTTGTTGAACGTCCTGAACGTCAACAACCACCTCCGAGCGTCGCTTAACGTCAACGTGCGGCTGGCAACCCACACTGGGTCGCATCGGTGGAGGAACCACCTCAACTGGCAGACGCGAGTAGGTTACCTCAGCGTCAACAGGGCGCACAACCGACCGGTTGGAAGGTTGTTGGCCAGAAGGTTCGGTAGCAACCTTCTCCGCATTAAAGTCCTCTATCAAGGACGCAAGCTTGGACTGCATGTCTTGCAGCAAAGCCCATTTAGGGTCTACGGGAGCAGGTGTGGCAACAGACGGGGTTAGCGACTGAGGCGGTACCGTTTACCATCCCTGAAAGCCTTGTTATGCGTGACATAATTGTACAGCAAAACTTCAAAGGCTCGAAAACAGCTGTGAAGTTGACCTGTAAACAACTTGGAGCGTCTCCTGGCCAGGCGCCAGGGAGAGTCTATGAGAATTGAGAAGTCTATCTGGGCAGAGGCATGAACTCCCAAGCCGAGAACTTCTCTCGTGTCATATCAGACTCTCGCTCTATAAACCAGTTTAAAAGAAGGGACAGCAAAGGCTGTATCCCCCAAACTCCTCCTGGTGAAAAACCAGTCGCCTAGCCAACGTAAAGCTCTCTAGGAGACCGAGAGAGCACTAGCTTAAAAACAACGGCTTCGAAGTAGCTAGGCCTAGTGTAAGCTTTGACGTTTAGGCGAACGAGGAGCAGCAGTTACAAAAAGATCCGGACAAAGATCCTTAAAAAAATCATCATGATTTAATTAAAGTCCATAGGAGGCTAAGCAGCTTTAGGCTCCTCTCCATCTGACAGAGTCCTCAAGGGAATATCAGTAGGAGGGGGAACAGCAACTTCCTCATCTACAGGAACCTTGTCCGATAAAAGCTGAGTCTCAAGCAAGGGAGAGACCTACCGTGGTGGCAATGCTTTACAAGCAGAGTCCACACTCACTGGTGCATTAGTAGCGGACCAGAACGCAACGTCATGTAACTGCTTGACAGTCTGTGAACTGTCAACAACTGAACTGTCAACCACAACAGGTGCGTGAGGACGCACAGCGTCCACTCGAGACTGCTTTGACTGCCTAGACTGAGCAGTCAAAACAACTCTAGAATGCGGAGGTTGACGCACAGCGTCAAAACAAGTCAACTCCGATTGTTAGTGAACGTCTTGAACGTCAACAGGAGCCTCAGCAAGTGGCCTAACGTCCAAATGCGGCTGAAAAACCACACGAGACCGCATCGAGTGTGGTTCTAAACAACCTGACTGACGTGACTAAGCTACGCCAACGTCAACAGTAAGCACAAAGGAACGTTAGGTTGGCTGAAAGCCAGGATATCGATGAGATAAACGGCTAGACTCAACGGACTAATCGGCAGAATAGTCTTCCATAAGGGAGGCAAGCATATACTGCATGTCTTGCCATACAACCCATTAAGGATCAACGGAAATGGTTGTGGTAAGAGACGAGGGTAACGTCTGTGACCGCAACACTTTGCCTACAAAAAAAGACTCTCGGAGTCTGTGTTACGCTTTTGTTAGGCGGCGAGCAGTTATCCGATGACTGCATAGGGTCAGAGCTGTCCTAATGGTTGTAACCAGGATGCTGGACCTGTCCTAAAAGGACTGACTTTCGCTTAAGGGCTTCGAAACCTTGTGACAGGATTTTTATGCGAAAAGCCTTCGGATGACGAGGAGAAACAACGTCTCTCTCGTCTTATGGTAGGGGAGATCTTGGTAAGATACACCCGATACCATAGAGGGAAAACGTCTGTTCGTTGGTCAAGGCCTCTCGAACCCATAAGTCGTTTGACACTACTTCTCCCCTGGGCTTGGGAGCATGTAAGAGGTCCCGGACTAGGTGAACGACAGGCACGAACAGACGAACCCTCGGACGCAACACTGTAACACTTTGCGCATATCACTTTATCACTTCGATTTTCTGTTTTGCACTTACTTCACTGAAATTTTTACTGATTTCTACCTGAAACACGCAATTCTGCCCTTCATTAAAAGGTAGTAATTGCGAAATCAGTCGTATAATGCAAGCTCATTAATACCAGCAAAAAACAGAAAACATATTTAAAGAAAAAAAAAAAATCAGTGGCTGGGAAAGAGACTAAACACTAGTTCATATAACTACGTTTTCAATCTCTCACCGCACATAGCCTGGGGACGAGAATAAAAAACTAAAACGTTTTATCCTTCCTCCCCGTACAGCGACTAGGGACGAGAGTAACACGAGAACAACGTTACCCGCTTGAACGGAACGTTTTCTCTCCTCTCTCTCCCTCCGTCTCTATCTCTCTCTCTCTTTCTCTCTTGATTTCGCACCTAAGAGAAGAGCCCAATTATATTTCGTCAAAAAAACATGTTATTTGACTAAAGGAAAAAACTGAAGGGTTTTTCAAATAAAAAGTTCCTTTAAAATAGAATTTAAAACATTTAAGCTAAGAAAGAATGAACAAAACGTCAGAATCGATTTACTCTTACTGCAAAGTGAAACCGTGATACACTCTCTCTCTATCGTAACGATAGAGCGCATGTTGAACGCCCTGAACGTCAACAACTGCGTAGCATAAAAAAACTAAACGTTAGTTCATCTTTGAAAACAGTACGAAGACTATCAAAGAAATTCTTTCATAAAATATTACATTTAAAAAGTTTTAAATCCTTAGCTCTTTAAAAGCTAATTACGATATAAAGGGCTCAACGTTGATTAACTTCGGTTTCCAAGTTAGGATCGCCTACTCTCAAGAAAGGTCTATATAAACAAAACATTAAAATTATCTTTATATGTTTATAATAAATGGAAAGTTAATCGAAGAGGCCTAATAAAGACGGAGAGATATAAAATATATAGAGGAAAATCTATAACGTGATATAATTACTAAAAGCCTAAACACACTTCCGCTAAGGGAAGGGTCGGCCATTTAAAAGTGAAAGAAAGTCCATACTCTCTTTGTCACCATAATTAAATCTATCCAAAACGAGTTCAAGATTTAAGATGAAGATAAAACACCTGCATAGCGAAAGCTCAAAACTAGAATAGTGTACTTCACCAATTAGTTGTGAAAACAAATCCAGTTTAGCAACAGCGAATAAGCACGTCTTGTCGGGAGCACGACAGAGAGAAAATTGAGTTCTTTGTTTACATTGAGTACTGGGTATCTGGACGACAGATGGCGCTGTTGGGCACACCCGCAACCTGTGTAGCGATCGCTGGCGAATTTTACCCTAGAGTTTTCTGTCGAGCAACAGAGTTGCAGCTATTATAATCACCGGCTAAGTTAAATATTGAAAAAACATTGTTGTTCCTATCTAACAACACTTCTGATCAGTAGTATATATTACTGTAATATATGTACAGTACTATCACTAAAGTAAAGCTTAATTAGCTGGCGAGGTCGACTCACAAGCTTACCAACTCGTCACCTAACATGTAGCCTGTACAATACTGTTCTGTAGGGTACTAATCTCATATACCATACAGTATGGTACTGTTAATACAAGTACTATAATTTACATTTACCCTTGAATATAAATACTAAAAGAAAAAGTAACAGTGACACAACTAACCCTTTCCATACAGTTTTATGCAGTAAAATCTTGTGATGCATGATGCAGTTCTTAAGGCATCAACTGGTTGGCAGTTGCATTCGTTGAACATGAAGGTACACAACATACCACTGTACAATCCTTATAATGCTCAAAACTATGCACAATTAACACCTGTAATAAAAATACATTAATTAGTTATACACTTTCACAAACTATCAACAGTAACAGTATTTTCAAAAAGTAAAGTTTAAATATTATGACATAACTTGCTAGAAAATACTCCACAAAGAGGCACAGTTGTTGAGATGGCTGAGGATAAGCTTTGCAGTTATAAATGGACGAAAGATGAAGGGACATATCTGCATGGCGTGGCACAACTACTTGGATGAGTCATCAGTGCTGTAAAGAAAATAAGATTTAAGAGGAATTAGTACAGAACTATTGTAAGTAATGGAACTGTAAACTACATATGTATGCAAAATAGTCAAGTATCAAATACAATTTTAAAAGAGTTCATTATTGTAATTTTCATTAAATTGAACCCATTTACTGTACAGTACTTATTGTAGTATTAATTCATATTCAATTAATCAATTGATTTACAGTACAGCACTCTATTAATTTTAAAAATCTGTAAAATTTACTGAAAAATATCTTGACCTCCTGGTACACAGGGAGGAGGATTGTCTACGTCATCATCATCATTGAACTTCACTTGGGTTGCTAGAGAGGGGATTTTATGTTCAGGAGAATCAGTGGTTGGACGGGGAGGTGGTGGGGGCTCAGTGGTTAGAGGAAGGAAGGGTGTTGGCTGTTTCACGTGAGGAGTAAAGAACATTGTGATTATGAGCAGCTTTGCTACCTTCTCCATGTTATCCTTGATTTTCTGCAAAACCCTCATCCATGGAATACTGTACATAAATTGGAGCGTATGCATGTTGTAGGCATTTTGCTTCAAGTCTTCCACCATCTGTGACATCTCTGCCAAATTCTCAAATGTGATGCCATCATCCAATTTGTCAGGCTCATCGACCTCCTCTTCCTCACATGCTGAATGGAGTAATTCAGTCAGATCCACCTCAGTCAGCTCCTCGTTATGGCCATCACACAATTTCAAAACGTCGTTCTCAGCCACTTCCACTATGCCTTCGACTTCCACTTTCCTCCCTACGGTCACAATCTTCTTCATAAAAGACTGAAGCTGGAAAAGTCCTCCACACACCCTGGTCACAGACATTTCCAAGTATTTACAGTCTTTGACCTGACGTCGTTGAATGATACCTCGACAACACACAGACTGTCTGCAATCCTGAGTCGCTTTCAATTCTAGACAACGTACAGGTCAGGGTCAATATCCACGGATGTTTGGAATCGCACTATTATTTGTCTGCTGTAATGAGCCTTGAAGTTCTTGATGACACCCTGTTTCATCGGCTGGATGAGTACAGTAGAGTAGTGTTCAAAACAAAGAACACCACTTGCACATTAGGATTAAGTGGCTGGATGGAAGATGGGTGTCTGGAAGCATTATCAAGGGTGAACAAGACCTTAAACTCCAACCCTTCAACCTTCTGCACGAAGCAGTAATGAAACCAGCTCAGGAAGAGCTCACTTGCTGTCCACAACTTCTTATTGTGCATCCAGTGAACTGGTAGCATATTCATTTTGCGGCATTGAAGTGCTCGGAGTCTTCCTGACTTATAAGTACAGTAAATGCAGGCCGAATAAGATGACCTACGGCGTTTCAACACAAAATCAACGTACACCTGGTTAGGACAGAGAAGGTGCAATTATTAGTATGGGGTTTTGTAATCTTCATAAAGTGCAGTTATAATAATGTATGTATATTTTTTCAACATGCAACAAAAAATTCTAAAAAAAATTACATGCATTTGAATTAGAGAAACAAAAAATTTACACTATTAGCCTACCTGTCCTTTGCTGCCTTGAAACTTGGAGCATGGCGTTCCTCCTTGGGAATGAATGTCTTCAGTAGCATCTTTCGCTGACTCTCTCACTCTTGCATCGGCTGTCCTCGCGAATACATCTCTCGCTAGTCTTTGTGCCAGCATCACCTGATCTTCCTTTCTCAACATCATGTTTCTCTAGAGAGCTGCTTCATCTTCTGAAGATTCTTCTAAGCAGCAGAAGAAGGTCATGGCTCTTGAGGAGAAGGTCTATGTCTTTGATAGGTGCAAGGAAGGGATGAAATATGCAGCTGTAGGATGACTTTTCGATGTTAACGAGAGTACCGTAAGGTACGGAGAGAAGAATGTGAAGAAGATTTGTGTTGCAGTGGCTGCCAGTTCCCCACACAGTGAAAAGGTTGCATTGAAGGTAAGGGAAAAGGGCATGATCCAAATAGAAAATGCCTTGTTTCTGTGGATCAGCATTAGAAGGGAATAGCTGTCATTTCACTCATCATCCTGGAAAAAGGCAGGTCTCTGCTTCGCCATTGTATGCAAGATGAATCTCAGACATCCACCAGTCAAGACACCACATCCCCGCAAACGCCTTTCCAAAGCCAGCAAAGACTGGTTTGATAATTTTAAATGGTATTTTGCATAAAAACTTAAAAAAGACTGAGGAGTCAGCCTTTGCAGACCCTAGTGCAGCAAAAGTTTTCCCAAACATGTTTAATAACACCATCGAGGTGGAGGGGTACTAGCTGGAAAAAGTTTGGAATATGGATGAAACTGGTAAGTTTATGAACATTTATATGCAATTCTAACAGTATTTGTTTTCATGATTTAAATTGCTGGTGTTATGCATGCTTTTCAAAAAAAAAACAGTAATGTGTAAAGATTTCTGTTGTAACAGTATAACTAAAATAAGTTTATGAATATCTATGTGAAATTCTTACGGTATTGCTTTCTTTAAGTTGTTGCAGTGTACGTAAGCTTGAAGCAAATGTTAATGTGTTTGTACCGTACACGTAAAAGTTTCAGGAACATATGTAAATTAGTTTTAATTCAAATTAAATGTAATATTGAATACTGTTTCCAGAGCAAAGATATCTGCTGTCAAACAACAGATAACAAGCTCTTTATTATTATTATTATTATCACTAGCTAAGCAACAACCCCAGTTGGAAAAGCAAGATGCTGTAAGGCAAGTGGGTAGACTCAAGTTTCAGTAGGTACCCAGTAAAATCAGAACACACTAACATTCACCAGTAAGATTCTGGATGATCACGAAGAGTACTGGTATTTACTACTATTTGGTGTCTATCACCTTAAGAGACCACGACCTAAACAATGACTGTTAAATACCGGACAACAGTTCGTTTCTAGAAATAATTCATCACTTGCTGTAGCTATGCTTGAACTCAGGGTAGCTGCTCAGGTATCAGAACAATAGTTCAACAATAACATGACAAACTTTGCGATAAGGAATTTCTTTGTCTACAAGCGTCTGTCATACCATACAAAAGAGCAAGCATTCAAACTTATTAAGGGCTTTAGCAAAATTTGGAAACCTAATTATTATCATCATCATTACTAGTAAACTATAACACTAGTTGGAAAAGCAGGATGCTTCAAGTCCAAGAACTCCAACAGGGAAAATGGCCCAGTAAAGTAAAGAAATGAATAAACTATTTATGAGAAGTTATGAATAAAACTTTAAAAATATTCTAAGATTAGTAACATTAGGATAGATGTCATTTATAAATTATGAAGAGACTTATGTTACCTTGTTCAACATAAAAACATTAGCTGCAAGTTTGAACTTTCGAAGTTCCCATGATTCAATTGCCTGATTAGGAAAATCATTCCACAATCTGGTCACAGCTGGAATAAAACTTCTAGAACACTGTGTAGTATTGAGCCTTAAGATGTAGAAGGAAGGACTATTAAAACTGACTGCATACCTAGTATTATGTACAAGTTGGTAGTCTGGGAACATCCGAGTGTAAACGATGGTCTAAATCATGGAAAATCTTATGCAACATGCTTAAAGAACTAACTTAGTGACAGTTCCAGAGATTAATATCAAGATCAGGAATAAGAAATTTAATAGACAAGCTTTTGTCCAACCAACAAAAACTTGTCTATTAAATTAAGATGAGAGTCAGCAGCTGAAGACCAGATAGGAAAACAATACTCAAAACAAAGTGAGTGTCAGAGCCTTCCGGTTCAAGTAAAGTAGGAACTGGTAAGTCTTCACCAAAGATTGCAGATTTAAGGGTAGCCCACCACTGCGAGGGGATCCGATGATGGTGAGTCCTCCTTCTCGGCGTCTCCCCCGGCTGCAGACGTACCTGAAATACAGGCCCATGAAGCGGGGAAAGAGGCTGCAGCAGCCTTTCCCCACATAGATCATCGAAAGAGACGGGCCCCGCTGGCACCAGAACTCCGTCCTCCGAACACACTCCCGTCCCTCCCTCAGGCCGACAAACATCCCCACTAGCAGAAATCTCAGACTCCTGGGGAAGAGCAATGGGCCTCTTCCCCACAACTGACTTACCTTGTCCCCTACTCTGGGTAGGGGAAGGTGGCTGAGAAGCTCTATCCGACGAGGCATCGGGAGAAGCAAGCGGCGAGGAGAGGCTTGGCTTCCTAGTTGACCTCTTGGGCGCCTTCTTCTTCTTGGTGCCGTAGCACACCCACTGCACCTCGTTTTAGGACTCGCACGTCGGACACATGGCTGTCGGAGAACATAAGCTGCCCCTACACGATGAACACAGAGAGAAAGGGTAGGAAAGGGTATGGAATGAACACAATGGGACCACGTGGAGACCATGTGAGACACAAAGGGTCGCACTGGGTAAGGAGAGAGCGTTGAGATGTTATCACAACGCGACCAGAAAACTTACTGGAGCTCGAGACCTGAGCAAGCATGCTCTCTGACCCCGGGTCATCTCATGGCGCGTATCACTCCGCCAGAGGTTACCCCGCATAGAAAACGGGAGTAGGGTAAATTACACAAAATTCTGGTTGGTTGGGAGGAGATCCCAGATACTCCTAAGAAAGTAGTTCGAGGTAAGTACTCCGTGTTGGAACAAACAGGAAATTAATGAAAATCTTGTAGAGATTCCCTAACAGTGGTTAAAACTATTTGCATTCCACATACCTGTGCTTTATCTCAGTGTAAGTACTATTTAGGAGCTAACTACATGTCTTCTCTAATGTATCGAAAAAAGCTATAGAATCTGTTACATATCTCTGCATGCCCTACAATGATGATAGCCAACAACAAGCTTTGGCTTCGTTCTTGGGAAAGCAAAATTTACACCAGCGAGTGGACATCTGGAAATGTGCTGCCATATTAGATGCTGAGATCGAATAATGTACTATATTAAGGAAAATCTAGATTTACCAGTGGATATTATTAAACACTATAGAGAAAATAAAGGGGCCCCACCTGACCACTGAGGTAGTTAGGTAACCTGGGCCGAGACCTGGGGTCAGGGGGCCCAGGTCCTGACCCTGTGCCCCGCAGAATGGAAATGAATCACACGGTGTCATAAGAGCCGTCTCCTTACACCTGCAACTGGCCTTTCTGGACCTCTTCAACTTGTTCATTTTTCTTAGGAGGATCAAAATAAGTCAGACAACAAAGAGGAGGCAGATGAAAAAGAGGAGTTGGAGGAAGAAGAAGAAAGTGCACATTTCTTCCTCGTACCAACCCTCAACTTGAGCTTTGCGAGCACAGGAGTTGGGACCCGAGTCACCATCAACGACGACGCTCCCCCCAGGGGAGAAATCAAACTGGTTACTCAACTGTAACCACAACACTGGCAAACACTATTACAGGGGAAGCAGTAGGTACTCTCACTGGGTTTGCAACTCGGACACAGGGGCCGAGATTACAGGCACAGAGAGGGAGGGGGCTACGGGCTGCAAAACCACAGGCACAAGGGTCAGGGGGACAGAATTAGGGGTGACAACAGGGGTAACCCAGGCACCAGGCTAACACACAATGATATTGTCCCAGTAGTAAACTTAAGCTCAGCTTTGGGTATGGCAATAACTCATACCGGGGGCTTCTTACCTACAATCACTGGCACACTTACTGGGGAACAGGTCTTAAGAGTCCTTTTGTGCTTAGGGACCAAATGGAGAATCACCACTGGGATACCTGACACTGGAATCACACCATTGATACCTTTATCACAGGAGACAATGGTGCTGGAGACACTAGGGGTGAGGTATCCTTAGCTACCAACTTCCTCAACATAGACATAGTAGAGGACAGCACACACATATGATTGTGAACAATCATATTCCCTATAACAATCACAATAAGTGAGTGGATCTACAGCTAGTTTTGCCATAAACCGGTTGGAGCATCGACTCTTTCCCTGGCAAGTTCTAATCTCTTGTTTATTCACATCCATCATACAGCAACAACAACCAGCATTCACTTTCTGAAAAGTAAAAGAAAAAGATAAAAAGACTTTGGAAAAGTTGCAATAGTACCTCCGTCCACGTTGCAGTCGAAGACAAAAGTGAAGAGCCTCTGACAGGCTTGCCCGCATGTACTAGTTGTCATTAACTACATTATTAACAAATTCAATAGTCATTCCAGCTATGCTTTTAGTGTTCCCTTTATCAAAGGCTGAAGAGTTTTTATATACACAGGAAGAAATCTGTCTATTCGCTTTCTGTTTGAACGCTAATTCTATATTGCCACCCAAATCAATTACTCTAACTTATGAATTTCCTCCTGGTTTACTATCTTCTTTACTTTCAGGTTTAAGTCCTTATCATGAACCCTTCTAGAAACTAACTTTACATGTTGTCCATAAGCTTCTGGGAAATCTGCTCACTCTAAACATCTACATTTTAAACCAAATTGTGGGCCCTAACACAAAAGGAATGCGTAATTCAGTGAATATTTGGAACAGAAACAAATCTTAAAACCAGTGGATGTCATACCTGGTTACATTTATAACTACCTAATAAATGGACAAGGTACTGAAGAACACTCAAATATATTGTACGAATTAAATTAAAGTAATTATCTTAATAACAATAAGGTTAAATGCTGTTTGTATTAGGCATTTGTTTATTCCAGACTTTTGTACAGTAAATGAAGATGACGATTTGTGTTTCCTGTCAGATAATTCAGTGTTGGCTAAGAGAGCAGATGAGCCTTCCCTTCTAGTGATATTAATCCTAATTGAAAGTACTGTAGTTAATCTAAATTAAAATCATTGTCTATATTTAATTAATATTTTGTTTCCTTATGTTATAGTTTAAAGCTAACAGATGCAGTTCATTCTGGATACACTATCACCTTCAACTAATATAAAAACAAATTTCATTAAATTATATTAACACCAGTGTGATAGGCGCCATCATTTGTATAAAACATTATTACTTGTCTGATACAATATACTTTTCTCTTACAGTGATGCCAATTTTCTGATAAAGTGATAAAGCATCTCATATTGGTTGACTTTGTGTTAAAAGGTAATTGCACAAGGAATTAGAGAGTCACATTTTACAACTGCATACTGTCCTTTTATTGTATGATAATGCATCTGTACACATTACGTCGATTAAAATACATCTTGTACAAAAGTAACCTTACAAATAACTAGGAAAAACCTCTTCATCTTTCTACAAAACTATTTGCATTGTTATAAGTAGTTTTAATAACAAAACTCTTTGGCTAGAATAATGTACTATTAAAATAAAGACAAAAATGTAGATTATTGAAAGAACAACTAAAGGCCAAAATATTGAAAGAAACAAAAATTAGGAGACTGGCTTATTAAAGGGCCTACAGGCTATTCATAACAAAAAAATTGCAGTAGTTCAAAAACAGAGAACTGATAGTCTTCACAATCTTTAACATCACGATAACAAAAAACAAAAACATTACTCAAATCATCATTACGTGGAAGACTACTAAAACTTCTATTCTATTAGTGACAATGTTCATAGTAATACAATTCATATCATTGTGGAAATTATACTTTTCATAAATATAATCTATACAGTAATTATTTAGGTTAATATGCATTTCAATAATATGTTAAAAGCACCAGTTTCATATTAACAGGAAGCATTACCTAATGACTACACAGCATTTCATTTAGTGGCCCTAATAAGATGAAGCAAATTAGCCACACCCACCTTTTGATAAATATAAATGCGTCAAAGCTCTTTATGCCAAAGCAATATTTAGAGCCTAAATTACATCACAGAATTATGAACATGAAAGCCTACAACCTCACTGTTCTTGACAGAAATAAATCTTATAAAAGTACAGTACCTCCACTTTGTGTCTGATAACAACATGTATAGTACTGCAATCTCTTTTAAAGATTATTCTCGGTTATAATTTTTATAAATTCAAAGATTATCTATCATCTTCATGTTATGAAACATGTTTTTTTTTTTATCTGCTAACAGTTAGGATATGGCTCTAAGGCTTGCATATAAAGTGAAAACTATTTTTCATTTCTGAAAATACAGTAATATATGGTTTGACTGACAGGGGTATGAATATGTATATTTTATAAAATAGAATAAAAATATTTATAAAGTAAAATAACTAAACCAAATAACTAAAAGTACTGGGCAGAAAAATAACAGCCAAAATCAAATCTCTATGCAATCTAGAAAACCCAATGAATCAAGTCAGAACTCTATACATAATCCAATGTAGTCTAAAAGGGCTAAGATCTAAGAATAACATTTTAATTCAATTCTACTGGATTAAGAATTATGACATTTAAAATATTTATAAAATCAAAAGTCATCAATCTGAAAAATTAACTTCATACTCATTCAATATGAAAAGAAATTCTTTGAAGCATAGGATGGATAAATTTGGCTGGATTTTCTAGAGTGTTTCAAAATAAACTTAAATTTCATGAGCCTGTTTTGAAATAAAAAGACTAGCGCTGGAAACAGAGTATAAAGTATAGTGGTTTTACAATGGTTGATCCCAAACCTTCATTAAAAAAAATAATGTACTTCATAATTAGCAGCCGTTAGTTCCCCAAATATTGTTGAAATTGTTGCATGACTTTGTGAAGCTTACCTGTACAAAGAACCCTTAACATACCCATAAGTGATTGAAGGTAATATATTTAGGTATTCGTGGAATTCAGTTACATAACAGTGAATACAGGATATCATCCAGTTATATGAGAGAATGTGTCTAAATTGAAAAGATATAAAAGCAATCTCTATAGGCTTGAAAATTTTATTTCATAACAGTATCAATCTCCTAACCCTAGTTCTCCTTGAAGAGAGCTTTTCAAGCATTCCTGATTACCCTATATAGACCAATACAGGACAGGACCATAACGTGAAAAACATAAACAATAGGCATATAAGAACAAATAAAGGACTGCATTCAAAATTATATAAGAGGGGGAGAGTGGTCTGAGGGGACTGATAGTTTTATTTGAAATTTCTCTTTTTTTAATTTTACTATACTGTATCTCCAGTTATGCAACTGAATTCTTTCCTTTACTTGGCATTATAGTATATAACTAGGAACATTATTACTTAAATGGGGTTTTTCTGAAAACTAAGATACACAAAGATTTCTTATTCATTACTGAATGAAATAAGGGGATCTGGGGTTGCAATCACCTGAGGAAGCATATCTTACCAGATTTTCAACATTCTGGCTTACCTAACCCTTAAAATGTTAAAGGCAAAAGTAAAAAAAAAAATCTTGCATAATATCAACATCTAATTATACAAAATGATGTAGTACCCATAAATTAAGATTAAAGCATATTGCATTACAATAAACAATACACTGCATACATTACAACTTATATCCTATAAGTATATTTTAATATAAAGCAGAAAAATAGTAATATCATTCACGGTCCTGATTTGTAAGTAGCATTTACCTGTTTCCAAAAGATAACAAGCTTAATATTAAAGACTAACAGTATAAAGTAGCTCATTGACAAAAACAAAATTTTGATAATGAAATTTATTATTTCTATAGTTTACTTGCTTGGCATTCATACTAATTCTTTTTCAAAGCTGATTAAATGTCGACATCTACTCCAACATTAATAAAATTCCCATTTTCTTTCACTGTACTGGCTTTAACAAATATTTAAGTTGTACCCGTGAATCCAGATACTGTAGTTTTTTGTTTTAAAAGGTTATTTGGCTGCAGATTAATAAGGGATGTCTTCTGCTGGATTTCATATAGGTATATTCTTGTGCGGAGTGTTCAAGGGATTTTTTTACTGGTTGTTTACGATCCATATTCTCTTTGTATCACATGTCGAGGATAGTGTGATTTGAACAGTTGTTGTCTTGAATGGGCTGAGTATTCAATCCCTCTAATGTAGTGATATGATAAGCTTGTAGCTGTCCACAAGCTGTCCAGTTACACATGAAAGATTCCAAAAGTAAAAGAGAAGTAAATTATAGTTCAGGAGGAAAATCCAGAGAAGACTAGGCTAAGGGATTATAGTGGGGGTGGTAACTGAAAATGAAATGGCTGAACTCATTCTGAAAATATTAATCTACTCTTCATCAAATTGCAATAACCTAACTTCTATATCATACATTATCAGCAATGAACTTCATGCTTAAACAAAATAATAATAGTACAGGAGATACAGGGAAAAACTTGTGATATACAGGGTATAATAAAAATTGGCCATCCTATAAAAGTCATGTATCTACATTTAAAATGCTTCATCTTTCAAAGATCTGCCCTACAAATGGAATTGGCTGCAAAATTAATATACCCCATTATGCTACTAATGCACCATAAATTTAAGAGTTACAAATATAAATTTTTTGCATGAAATTATTGTACGAGCAAGAGCATACAAGCATATATCAATAGCTACTTGTGTAAGAAATCACTATTGGAATTAATTACAGTACAGTAAAGGTAAAAAAAAATTATGCATGACATCAATATCCAACAGCAATACTTTTCAATTCATTGTCATTTAGACCTGCAATCGCATGACGAGTGAATTACAGTAGCATTGTTGAGCTATTCAGTTAGTTTGACTTAGAATATGAACAAATATTTCATCATAGTCTACGTAATAATAAAAATACCATGGTTAATTGTGGCAAAACATCATTAAGAATAAAGCTGTAGTTTTACTGTCATAAAATGAAAAACAGAACAGTATATTTACAATGTACTTGAAGATAAGGGCACAAAACACAAGAATTGCACAAGCTACAAATGCCAAATCTTTCTCTCTCTCTCTCTTCACACAGTGATAGTTTCGTTATAAGTAGCGTTTTATGACTGGTCTGATGTTAAACAAAGATATAACAATGCAGTCAAGTTCTTTTTTATGTACGATTGGTTACAATTACACAAAATTTTTGAGAGCTATCCAATATTCAATATCACAACCAATATGTGAAACAAAGGACAGCTTCAATAACATTAATCTTAATAGTTTAATATCACAAATCAAATTAAAGTGTTGTTTCTTGATTATTAAACACAAGCAAACACAAAAGGAAATGCTAGAATTTTTATGCTACCCTGCTTAATATGATTAGATAGAGCTTTTATAACTGAATTCATTTCCAGAGAGAGAGAGAGAGAGATTTTTATCACTTTTTCATTTATTACTTTATTGCTAGATAACTGAGAAATCAAATTAGTGCAAGTACCGGTAATATGATGGTCCTGTCACAAACTTTAAAAAGTTAAAGATAAAATTGACTACAAAAGAACCACTTGCCTATCAGAAAATTACTAGTGCATTCTTATTTTTAAGACAATAGTCTCCTTTTGATTTGACTGTGATATGTAAACATATCCTTTACTAACATTAACATAGCAATACGTTACTTGGAAATACTGTAAACATAAAATCCATACATTCACAAATTATTGAAAAGTAGGAGTACAAACCATGCAACTAATTATCCTTTCTTCAATCTGACATAAATGGAAACACAAAAAAAATAAGGAACGTGACTCTAAGAAAGTTATGTTATTATCATTATTAGCAAATGGTTCCTTCACACCATTTAGCACAATAGTGATAACAAAATTGCTTTGGTTGTTAGTGTACACGTGTGCTGTAATATAAAACTCAAGTGCTCTGCAAAAGACCAGTGTACCTTGTATTCTATCTTAATTATGAAAACTCATCTGATGAAGCAGAACATTTACTACAGTAGTTATTATAGTCTGTTCTGTACTGACCCTATTTATTTCTTAAAACTTATCCTGTTCTTAACCATTAATTTTTCAAAATCATAATTCTTAAAATAAAATATATTTTTTTTTTTCAATACTTAGCAAACATCCATAGTTCTATTAGTTGTAGTAGTTTAGGAATTTGAGAAAACATAAATAACAGGGTTGCCTAGGGTTTCCCTGTATATAAAAAGACTCGATTGGCTCCTCTCCTACTGTTATAGACAATTTTTCTGTTCGGACACTTTCATTTGGTTGGAGATGAATAATAGACCCTAAAACAAAATCAGTTATTTCTACAAGGCAATAAACAGAAAAGATATGAGATGAATCTAAGTATACCACAGAAAAAGAAGGAATAAATGAGACAAACATTTAACAAAAAGTGTTTTGTGTGTTACATGCTGACAAACTCTGAACAAGAAATGAAAAGAAGGCAACACTTTGAGGACATGGCACTATAGTTGTGGCCAAGTGATTAATTATTAAATAAATTAAGAGAGTTACGGGCATAGGTAAATATAGAAATAACTTTTGATACAATATTTACAAGTCAATGATACTCAGTCTCGGTACTCTCGCAGAAAAAGGATTTTTACCATTATAATTAACAGAACACAGATACTCTTATCACCACAGTGCTATAAAAAAAGTTTACAAATGCAATTAAAACAATGCAATAAGATTTAAAAGTATTAAATTATGATATGTTTAATATCAACATACATATCAATAGGAAAAAAATGACAGGCTATATTAACCATCTGCGAATGTACATCATTAACTGATTAAATGACAATATCGACAAACTAATAGTTACTTATATAAAAGGCTCCCTCAAACAATCTTATATACATAAAGGAGTTGAGAAATTGGAAATGAACCCCACAATACAAGACATTTTTACAATATATATATATTAATACATATCAACAACATTCTTGAACAATGTAGATCTTCAAAATAAATCTTCAAACATCACAGTATAACTTTCATCTCTCTTTTCATTGTGAGATAACAAAAAGAACCTCAGTCATCAACACTCTCCTCTTCTTCACTCAAAAGTGTTTGACGAAGCTCTTCGTGCAGATTTCGAGCGTAATTGATCTGCTGCGCTACCTACAAGTCAGAGAAAGAAAAAGCGGTATAATCTAACAAGAGCAAGAAAAACACTGTCGACAGAAATTACCCACTATAATTATGTGGGAGACTGCTAAAGCTACTGTGACAGCTGAGAAATCTTTGATAATTTCTAACATTTTCATTCCATTACTATTTAAACTGGACGAGTCCACTGAAATGCACATTCTTCACCCATCTTACCTGAAGGGTGTGTTTTAATCATTAACCAATATTTTCCCTAATAAACTTGTTTTAAAAATCAAAAATTTTAAGCAATTTTTATTTTTCCTAACATACTTACCGAGAACTACTTTCTTAGGAGTTACCTGTAATCTCCTCTCTACCGACCAGAGTTTTGTGTAGTATACCCTACGCCCGTTTTCTATGGAGGGCTAACCCGGGAGTAAGAGAACATGCCCCGAGGGTAGACCTGAGCTAGGTCGGCGTCAGCTTGGGTCCCGTTAGCCAGTAAGTTCCTCGGATGTTGCAACAAGTCCCTGCAAGGGCAGAAAGGCACTCGGGGAAGGTAGGGAGGGCCATTACCCGAAAGTAGTTCTCGGTAAGTATGCTAGGAAAAATAAAAATTACTTAAAATTTTTGATTTGTTCCAACACAAATACTTACCTCGAACTACTTTCTTAGGAGACTTACACTTTAGGAGGTGGGAGTGGCTTCCTGACCTTCAGACCCAGCAAAGCGGATGCAAAGTAGCCTAGATATGAACTAGGTTCTAAAAAAACTGATAAACGAACGGTAGGGTAAACTACACAAAGAGCTCACGTTAGTGTCTAAGTACTCAACCTTTGAAAAATCTTCTGATGTTGAGTCCAGTAACAAAGTTGCAGAGACGTGTTCTTCATTGGTTACATAAGTGTGGTTATCTCCGATAGGGATAGGAAACGGGGATTAGGGTGAAAAGGAACGAACCTGTGTCTCCTGGTTTTGCTATCCACGATTGTGCCTAGGGCTTCACCGTTAAATCACTTGGAGCGCGGAGATGACTGTCCCAATGGAGAACCCGTCTAAAGACCTTCTTGAGTAATCCTTGAGGTAATGGGCAGTAAAGGTCGATTGGTTCGACCAGGTGCCCGCCCGAAGGATCTGGCCCACTGCCATGTTCTTCTCAAAGGCTAAGGAAGTGCTCAGTCCTCTGATGTCATGGGGCTTAGGAGTACCTGGCACGGCCAGTCCCCCCTCCTTGTAGCCCCTGGCAATAACTTATCTCAACCAAAAGGATATGGTATTCTTCGATACCTGCTTCTTTGTAACACCTGTGGAGACGAAAAGGCTCTTGATGCCCGGCCGGAGATGTGCAGTCCTCTCAAGGTATTTCCTAATGGCACGGACAGGGCATAACCTCAAATCCTCTGGATTCCCAGTCCTAGGAATAGCTGGCAGAGAGAACCCCTCGAATTTAGGATCCCAGACTGCTGGGTTCTGGGTTTTCGCCACGAACGAAGGGACGAACTTGAGGGAGATTTCTCTCCACCCCTTCGAATGAGAGACGTCATAAGACAGCCCATGGATCTCACCTACCCTTTTTGCAGAGGCCAAGGCCAACAAAAAGACCTTCTTGAGAGTGAGATCCCTGTCTACAATATCCTTCATTGGTTCGAACGGGGGGCTACTTAACATCTTCAGAACCCTAGCCAGGTCCCACTGAGGCACCCTAACAGTTTGAGGAGGGCAGGACTGTTCAAAACTCCTGATAAGCATAGAGATGTGTCTAGAGGAGCCCAGGTCGATGCCCTTCAGAAGGAAGACTTGACCCAAGGCTGCTCGTACTCCTTTTATAGCTGGGATTGACATCCCTATCTCGTCTCTGAGATATACTAGAAAGTCTGCGATATCTGGGACTGAGGCTTTGAGGGGTTTGATGCTCTTCGAAGCGCACCACTTCGTGAAAGAGGCCCATTTCGCTTGGTAGACCGCTGCCGACGACCTTCTCAGGTATCGCGACATCTTCTTAGCCGTTCCTGACGAATATCCTTCCTTCCTCAGGAGGCGCTCGATAGTCTCCAGGCATGAAGGCGTAGAGACTGTGGGTTGTCGTGGAACCTGAGAAAGTGTGGCTGTTGTAGAAGATCTGGCCTGTCGGGGAGTGGTCACGGAGGATGGCTTGCCAGGTCTTTTAGGTCTGCGAACCACTCTCTCACAGGCCACCTTAAGTTCCGGGCAGCCCTTACTCTGTTGAGCACTTGCCTGATCAACGTGAAGGGGGGAAAAGCGTACACGTCTATGTTGTCCCATTTGTGCTGAAAGGCATCCTCCAAGGCTGCCTTTGGGTCTGGGACAGGAGAACAATACACGGGGAGTTGTGCGTTCAGCTTGGTTGCAAAGAGGTCCAACACCGGGGAACCACACCGTTGAATGATGAGCCTGGCTACTTCTGGGAGGAGGGACCACTCTGTTCCTACTATCTGACCCATCCTGCTGAGACCGTCGGCTAGGACGTTCTTCTTTCCGGGGTTGAACCTTGCCAATAACACTATCTGGTTCGCCTCCGCCCAATCCAGGATCTCTAGGGCGAGATCGCACAACTCCCTTGATTTTAGGCCTCCTTGCTTCTTTATGTACGCTACTACTGTGGCGTTGTCGCACATCAACGCCACAGTGTTTCCCCTTAGTAGATCGATGAAGTGCAGGCAAGCTTTTTGGACTGCCTTCAACTCTAGGACATTGATGTGTAGGCCATTCTCCTCGTCCATCCAGGTTCCTCTCGCCGTCTCGTTGAGGAGATGGGCTCCCCATCCCTGGTTGGAGGCGTCTGTGAATAGGAGCATCTCGGGAGGCTCGGTCGCGAAGGGCATCCCCTTGAACGTGTTCGACTGGCAATGCCACCATTCCAGGGAGGGTATTGTGTTTGGCAGAACTGGAATTAATTTCTGGGGCGAGTCCAGTTGGTTCCAGAAGTTCTTCAGGTTCCATTGGACGGCCCTGAGCCCGAGTCTCCCCTGGGGAACCAGTTTCTCCAATGACACCAGATGACCTATTAGCCTTTGCCAGTCCTTCGCCCTCCTGGGTTGCCCCGAAAGGAAAGGGAGAAGGATCTTTATTAGATTGCTTACCCGCTCCTCTGACGGAAAAGCCTTCACTAGTCGGGAATCCAGTGTCATCCCCAAATAGGTCATTCTGGTGGAGGGAGATAGGTTCGATTTTTCTGGGTTGATCATGATACCCAGACCCTTGCAAAATTGGAGAAGTTTTACACCCTGCTCCTTCAAAACGTCCTCTGAGGAGGAAAGAAGCAACCAGTCGTCCAGGTACCGGATGAGGCGAATACCTCGCTCGTGAGCCCACACCGAGACTGTCGTGAAGACTCTCGTGAATACCTGGGGAGCTGTCGACAACCCGAAGCAGAGGGTCTTGAATTGCAGGATCTGGGTACAGTACCCCATTTCACCCGGAGAAACTTCCGGCTTGAGGGGTGGACCGGGATTTGGAAGTATGCGTCTTTGAGGTCTATGGTCATCATGTAGTCTTTCTCCCTCAAGGACAGCAAGACCGACTTCGGAGTGTCCATTATGAAATCTGTCTTACGCACAAACTTGTTGAGAGCTGACAGGTCTATCACCGGTCTCCAACCCCCCCCCCCCCCGTCGCCTTTTCTACCAGGAATAGTCGGCTGTAGAAACCTGGTCCTGGGTGCAAGACCTCCTCCATGGCGCCCTTCTCCAACATCGTGGACACCTCTTCTTGAAGGGCCGCCTTCTTCAACGGGTCCTTGGGTGCCAGCCACTCCGACAGGCTGGCCGGAATCAAAGGTGGGGGTTCCGTTAAGAACGGTAGCCTGTACCCCTCCTTCAGTACGGATACTGTCCAGGGTTCTGCTCCGTGAGCCTTCCATGCTTGCCAATGTTGTCTGAGGCATCCCCCAACCTGAGGCTTGGGCAGGAGTAGGGGACCTCCCACTCTACCTTCTCCTGGAGGAGCGGCCTGAACGGCCTCTCCTGGAGGCAGAATACCCTGTTCTAAACGAGGCAGACGCTGCTGGAGCTCCTCTACGGGGGGGGGGGCGCTGAAGCCCACGAGGAAGAAGGGGCGTCTCTCCTCGTCAGGTTAGGAGGGGCCTGAGAAGTAGAGGGCCCGTCTGATGCTGACCTCTTGTAGGAGGGCCTCCATACCGGTTGAGGCCTGGGAGCGTTCACTTCCTTTCGTTTAGCCACCTTCTCCATAAACTCCTCTAGCTGTTTCAAGGGGAACAAGGAGTCACCCCACACAGGAAGGCTCCTCATGGCTCTTGCCTCCCTGTCTGGGACCTTCCGGGAAAGCTTCGCCAGAATAGTGTCCCTTTTGCGAAGAACCCAGTTCGCTGAAAGGGCAAGGGACTGATAAGTAAGGAACTTCATTGTCTTGCCCCCGGAGATGATAAGCTCCCTCAGGAGGTTTTGTTGCTCCGGGTATGTTAAGTCATATGTGGCTTGAACACCTACCAGCGTGGAAGCCCACCAGTCCAACCAAGAGGAGACGTGCACCAAGTCTTTCGACATCTCCTCCATCATCGCAGCCTCCGACTGCGAAAAGCAAATCGGGGCTGAGGAGGCTCTGTCCTCCGGGGCACCCAGTCCCAGAATGTCGAGGGCAGGCTCCACTTTGCAGGCTCCCGGTCGTTGTCCCTCTGGCACATAGAACCTACTCTGTGTCTTGAGTCCTTGGAGCAACTTCGAGGAGCTCTGTGTTTTGGGAGCTTCGGCATTGCCTGCCACAACTCTATCAACATGAGCCCGTCCCAGGACGAGATCTCGGGCCACAGGCAGCGCCAGGGAGGTTTTCTGTTGGACGGGTGCCTGCATCAAGCGGGTCAGGCTGGACCTCCAGTAGTCCTCGTCGGTTGGGACTGGTTCCTCAATCCGATGATGCCTTCGAATCAGGCCTATTACCTTCCGATACGCCGAGTCCTCGGTCGGGGAACCTTCTCTACCGTCAGCAGTACCTTCCGCCTGATCCCGAGGAGCCGGGTCACCGGGCACTCCCACCGGGCGCTTCGGTTCTGGAACAACAGGTCCGCCCCGGCGGGAACCTCCGCACCAGGTTCGGGGGTCAAAACTGGCATCGCCGTGCCGGCGAGAACTACCGTTCGTGTATTCTCTCTGGGGGACGAGGACGCGGATCCCATGGGCTGACCCGACGGAGGGAACCGTTCCTTTAAGTCCGAGGGCCGAACCAGCTGTGCTGATTCGGCCAGGCTGCCTGTACGGAAGCACGGTTCCCCCCGCTGGGCGGGGTGAGCCGGAAGCTTCGCGGACTTACGCCTGCCTGAAGCGGCCTTCTCGCATTTCTCCCTGCGAGGGTCATATCTGCGTCTGGAGGATGACCTTCGCGGCGAGAAATCCCTGGACTGCCGGTCAGGGGAACGCTGCAACTCAGTCTTACGGGGAATGAAGACCCAATCACCATCGGGGGACCTACTCCTCCTGTACTTCCTCCGTGGAGACCGGGACCGTTTTCTACTGAACCTCGAACGGGATCTTGAGCGGGAACGCCTGCTCCTGGACCACTCCCTCCGTCGCCGATGTCTCCTCCTCGCTTCCTCTTCTGAAGAGAATGAAGCACCACCATCTGAAGAGCCCGACGAAACTGTAACACCCGAACGACGGGCAGGAGTGGGGGCTACGGAGGGCTTCACGACCTGCTGCATACCAGAGGTCGAGGGTTGTAGGAAGGACTCTGGAACCGCCGTCAGAGGAGCTGGAAAAGAGGTTGGGCGCACTACACTAGGGAACCAGGTATCCAGGCCCTCTTCCATCCGCATTGGGGACCTACCTGGCGTTTTAGGGAGCCTCCACCCGAAGGGCTCACTTACCGTGGAGTCCAACTTTCCCTGGGCGTCACCAGCCGCTGAAGAACCTGAAACACAGGCCCACGAAGCGGGCGAAGAAACAGGCATAACATTACTACACCACAAGGGGTCGTCGGAGGAAACGTGCCCCCCAAGCACAAGGGCAGAGTCTCCAGAACCCCCAGACACAGCACTACCAGGCTCCTCACTAGCCTGAGAAGACCCAGCAACCCCCACTTCAAACACATTAGACTCCTGGGGAAGGGCCCTCGGCTCTTTCCCCGCAACGGACTTACCTCGTCCCCTACTCTGGGTAGGGGAAGGCGAGACAGAAGCCCCGTCGGACCGTCCACTGGGTGACGGTAACGGCGAAGAGATGCTAGATTTCCTGGGCGAACGTTTCGACGACTTCTTCTTAGTGCCGTAACGCACCCACTGAATCTCACTCCAGCTAACACACTCAATGCACGTATCCGATGGCGAGCACACTCTGCCCCTACAGGAAGAGCAAAGGGAATGAGGGTCTACTTCGGGCTTGGAAAGGAACGCTCCACACTACTTTCCGGCTCTAGGCCCAGGACAACGGCGGATCTGCTCCATCGCACACAACCACAAGGCACAGGAACGAAGGGAATCAACAAGGAATACACTTGGGAAGCACAAGGAAGGGCAGTGAACACGCAAGAACACAAGGGATAAGCACAGAGATACCACGCGGTAACCACGCGGGACACACGAGTCGGGACACAAAGGGTCGTAAGAGACAAGAGCGGCGTAATGGTATCACGACGCGACCAGAGAACTTACTGGCTAACGGGACCCAAGCTGACGCCGACCTAGCTCAGGTCTACCCTCGGGGCATGTTCTCTTACTCCCGGGTTAGCCCTCCATAGAAAACGGGCGTAGGGTATACTACACAAAACTCTGGTCGGTAGAGAGGAGATTACAGGTAACTCCTAAGAAAGTAGTTCGAGGTAAGTATTTGTGTTGGAACAAATATAATTTTTCATATACACATATCGATCACATTGAACCCAAAATATGATTCTGATTTGTTCCCTAAACTAATTTTCCAACACTTAAAAGAGGAAAAAAATATATATCTCTGTGATAATACTGCTAGAGAGTTGTGGAGTCCTTTGACTGGCCAGACAGTACTATATTGGAGCCTTCTCTCTCTCTCGTTAGGGTTCATTTTCCCTTTGCCTACACATACACCAAATAGTCTGGCATTCTTTACATACTCTCCTCTGTCCTAATACACCCGGCAACACTGAGACTACCCAACAATTCTTCACCTGAAGGGTTACTGCACTGACATTTCCTCTAGGTAAGGGTAGAAGAGACACTTTAGCTATGGTGAGCAGCTCCTCTAGAAGAAGGACACTCCAAAATCAAACCATTGTTCTCTATTCTTGGGTAGGGCCATAGCCTCTGTACCATGGTCTTCCCCTGTCTTGAGTAAAAGTTCTCTTGCTTGAGGGTACACTCAGACATATTATTCTATCTTATTTCTCTTCCTCTTGTTTTGTTAAAGTTTTTATAGTTTATATAGGAGATATCTATTTTGATGTTATTATTCTTAAAATATATATTTTTTTTTCCTTTCCTCACTGGGCTATTTTCCCTGTTGGAGCCCCGGGGCTTATAGCATCCTGCTTTTCCAACTAGGGTTGTAGCTTAGCAAGTAATAATAATAATAATAATAATAATAATAATAATAATAATAATAATATCTGTATCAATACTTTGTAGACCATCATACAGCAGAGAACTATTCAGATCGTTCCATCAAGCAAATTGGATGTGATATCACATAGTGTGGACACTGTACGAGAATGAGTCATATAGCATAGATGTGGGCTCTATATTGCTGTAAATTATATAATTGTTTTTTCATTAAATTTATGGTTTATGTAGTATAAAGTTGATTTCGTCATGGCAAACACATCAACCACATTAAATCTGAAATGCTATTTCGGTATGATGTCAAACTATTGGAGTTCTAGCTCTTGCGATGGAATGATGAAAGCAGTGGTATTATAAGTAACCAAACATCAAGGGAGTAAAGAAAAAAAAAGACAGGTGCTAAATATCTGAAGTCTGAGTTTCTTGAGAAAAGAATTAATTAAAGTTCAGGATATTGTTGAGACAGTGTAATAATAATAAGTAAAAGAATAATGTAGTTACTTATCATTCTCATAATTAACAGAGTATCATGGAGACCAGATGGATTTTGGCTAAACTGAATACATTTCCTTCGGAAAGAGATAGGTTAGGCTAGGTTACATCTTTACTTTATATTTGCATTCCAAATGCTGAAAAATGAAATCTGAATAAAATTTGTTATTTTCAAATCTCACATGATGCTCATATGGCTTCTCTCTCGAAGCTTGATTATATCTACGTTTAAGTCTACACTAAAAGACCCCCAAGTTTCTTGTTTTCTTTCCTTTCAATAGGCTTGGCCTCTAGTATAGTATTAAAAACATCTAGCGGCTAAAGGCAATAACCATGGTATGGCTGGCTACATCTTACAGTCTCTTGTCCCAAAGTCAAAACTTATCCCTGTTCTCATAACATCCCTGGTCAGTGAGGAGAAGGTTAGGCATGTACAGTATAAGGACATCAAGAGAGTATAGCAAAAACAAAGTTAGTTTCCTTTTACATTTGAAACTTTTAATTTAGTCAACAATCATCTGAATATATTTCTTCAAAAAAGGAACAGTAAGACCATCATATTCTTCACAACAATCAGAGTGAAATTAAAAATTCCCTTGAGCAACCTATTCAGTGATTATTAACAAATCCCGGAGAAGACATTGTGACAATCACTAATAACCAAAATAACAATTATATCTGGAAAATAAATTGGAGTAAAATCGACTAACCTAGAAAACATTAGCTGGTAGACTGCCCCTATACTGTACTATACTAGGGGCATATTTTGTTTTTGGGGTAAACATTCACATAAGAATGTTTTGGGAGCAAAGTAAACTGAACATCAGAGGATATTCGTAGAAATAAATACAAAACTGTGAAAATTAAATAAATATATCATTCGATGTGAATTATCCTTAAGTGGGAGGGGGAAACATTAAATAAAAAGAAATTGTCATATAGTTTAAATAAAAAATACTATTATATACCGTAGGATAATAAATGTGCTACTTCAAGGTCTGACTATGTAATGGAGAGGGGCACTTTAGTCAAGACATGAAATTATCAAACCTAGTTACTATAAAGCAAAGGTCTCACTTGAAGTTAATGCTGACACAGCTGTCTAAAAACTAGAAGACACAAGATGCCATAAGCCAACATTATACTGTAAAAACAAAGTCTATACATGCTGTTAACATAGAGACGTATTAAAGGGAAACTAAACTCTAGCCTATATGTTAAAATAAAGAAATGTATAAGAATGATAACATTAGACAAAGTCCAACAGATTCTACACCAGATCTAGAAAATCCAATGAAAAAATAAAACCTGTAATTAAGGTAAGACTTTGAACTGATACAGTATGTTACTGTTCACCTTCATTCTAACAAAACTCTCAAAAACTTTACTTGAAGAACTATGCTAAGCACAAAAAGATTCCTCACATTAGTTAAAATCCCTATTATTAATATTAGATGTAATCTAAGACATGATTACATCTTATTTCCACTTGGAATAGAATAAAAACAAAAAAGACTAAACAGTCAAAAACTGTCCAAAGTACAATGAATGCAGTTCAACAGTAACTAAAGAAATTATATTGTATTCAAAATAACTTTACTTTCCCCCCCTAGAGAATAACCCTTTCTACATCAAGGCAAATTAAAATTACATATTAACTGTAAAACACTAAATATAATAGGTCAGAATAAAAAGTGGGAACATAAGTCAAGGTCATATATCATTTAGGCATAAGTGAATTAAACTGAACTTGAAGGAGCATTGGTGGGTTAGTTCCATGGCTGATCCAGGCAGGGAATGTGGCATGGAGAGTAATATATATTTTTTATATTTATATTTATTCTAAGGTCTTGAAGTTTGCAGCTCTGAATTAGTAGCTTATGGTTTAAAGGTGAAATTCATAGAAATAATAAAATTGTTTATAATTTCAGCATGTACTCACTATAGAGCCTTCCTTAATAGGTTTTAGTTTTGTTCCATAAGAACGCTTCGTCATTTAGAATAATAATGATGATGATAATAACAATAAATTTAGATAATAATAATAATAATGACAGTAAGAATTCATAACAAATTACATTCCTAATAAATATCTCTGTTAACATGAAACTAATATCTTGCTGTACTCACCCGCCAAGCTATATCTTGAGTATCGCATCGTACTTTTGGCCTCTTGTAAGCTAATTCTGAGGACCTTGGTATGCCCTGAATCTCAGATTTGTCTCCTTTCAAAGTTAGTTCAATGTAATGCTTGCGATCTAATGAACCCTCAACTTCAAGTACAAGTGCGCGACACTGGTAAAGATCTCTGAAATTATTTCAAATGCACAAAATTATAGGTTTCTATTAGGTAGCATTTATCAGTTTGAAAAACCACTCTCATTTTAAATTCTGAAAAATCTAGATATGGAAAATTTACTCCACAGGATATATGATTAATTTCACTGTATAAGTTTGGTATTTTAATAAGTATCATAAGAGATTTCTTAGTTCTCACAAGAGATTTCTAAATATGTACAGTATGAAGAAGACTGTAAACTTCATTAGATGTTACAAACATTACCTATAGTAAACTGTTAGTACAGGTATTGGTGGAAGCGATGGATCACTTTGACTAAAAACTCTTACTTGATCACTAGAAATCAAGACTTTTAGATTTTCTTCACCCTCACGAAGGACATCATAACCAAGAAATCTGTAAAAGATGAAATTTTTATGAAAGAATAATTTCTAATACATCTAAGTTCATTACACACAAACCCTTATTCTAGATTAGTCTTAATCTAGCCGTATGGAAATAATCCATAACTGGACAAACAGCTTCATGGTTATAACTGACACCAGTAGAAATCTCTATATAACAAAAACCTGTGTCATGTACCATACTGGACAAAACAGGGTGCCACAATGTTCGTATCACTATGCAACAAGAAACTCAAAGAGTAACAGGTGAAAAGCCTGTGTCATTAATGGTTAAATTATTTAAAAATGGTAATAAAAAAGGAGTTAGAAGTCTTATACATTCCCACACACCCAACAGCTATTGGCTACCAGAGAAAACTTATATCGAGGTGAAAAACTATTCTCACCCAGACAAACAAAGAAATTTCTAGGAAAGGATGACACCCATAAGTCACCTTAGGAGCTACCAATGTCTTGACAGTTAGTTTCAATAAGTTTATGGAAGAACCTTCACAGTTTCCTACTTCTGCCACTCTCAGAAGACTAGTCATTGGTATAGTAATTCTTTTTTACCAAAAGGAGAACTATTCTTCCTTGATAGAATGCTCTGAAGGGGTGGAAGATCGGTTTTACTTCAGGATTAGATAATGATAGTGTGTTAGTTAATTACAATCCTAATGATACCACATCCTAGTGTCTGATGCTGAGTTTCAATACCTAATGAGAGTGATCAAATACGAAAGTTTTACATATTGTACAGGTCTCAAGGGACACAAATTAAGCTGTCAACAGTTTCTTCACTATATATTCAGATAAATAGCATACCATTCAGAGATCTAAAAGGTCTGAAAATGAGATCAAATGTCAAGAACCCCAGTGCTGTGTCTTTCTTTCAAAACCTAATGTTTACATAAACAAGATAACAATTTCATGAATATTTAGACTATTAGCAGAGTTCTGAATTCTTTTCTCCAATAGAAAAGGGAAAAAGGAACTGATGCTATCGCCATTCCCCATTCCCAAATAAAGAACTCATTGAGATGGAATCCTACTAATCTCTCAACTGTTGTTGAGCACTAACCAATCGTCTAGATAAAGAAGGCTTATTTATTCCTAAAAGATTTAAATACTTTGCTATAATCGTGAATACTTGAGCAACCATAATCAAACTGCAATAGAGTCCACTGCATTGATAAATCTTATTCTGAAACAAACCTATGGTACTTCAGAGAAACCATGAGCCGGAACATGAAAATCAGTGTTGGCTTGCATCTAATATTAATGAAGGTGCTGCTTTTGAAAATTTTGAGCCACTGTTTTCATATTATGTAAAAGGAAACAAGAATATGAAAATAAAATTTATACATAAACTGAAAGCAGGATAATAATCTAATTCATTCAACACTTTAACACATTTTTTAAGCACAACACAAGTAGAGTAAAATATAAATGCTACCTTCCACCAGTATACTGGGGTCAGCACTGGGTAAGCCACAATGATCTCTCTCCCTAGCATGCAGATTCCTATCTCAGAAATGTGAATGTGAGCACAGCAGTCAATCACAGCATCAAAGGAACTGTGAAGTGCACAATTCTATACACACTTTTTTTTTTATTTTTCCCATAAACTGAAGGGATTGGCTATTGACATTAAGCTTAGGGAATATATAATGTACAAGTATAAAGAAAAAAAGGGCTCATTATATTGAATATCATCAATATCATAGAGTGTAAATAGTGGGTGCTGGAGTTCTGCAGTCCCTATACATAAGCGGTCACTGATAAAAATAATAAAGGCTATTTGATTGAAAATATTTAATATCCCCTTAGAATTGCAGCTAGAACCCAGGAATGGGTCTCCATGGAGAACTTGATTATAACTTAATGAGACGAGAAACATTAGCAACTGGTTCCCAACTTCCTGGAGTCTTTGGTACCAGAAAATCACAAATTATTAGTAATATGATATTTTAATTATAAAATAAATTTTTGAATATATTTACCCAGTGAATATATAGCTGCAACTCTGTTGCTCGACAGACAAAAACTGTACAAAAAAACTCGCCAGCGATCGCTATACAGGTTGCGGGTGTGCCCATCAGCGCCATCTGTCGGCCAGATACCAAGCTCTATGTAAACAAAGACTCAATTTTCTCCTCGTCCCACTGCGTCTCTATTGGGGAGGAAGGGAGGGTCATTTAATTTATATATTCACCGGGTAAGTATATTCAAAAATTTATTTTATAATTAAAATATCATTTTTAAATATTTAACTTAGCCGGTGAATATATAGCTGATTCACACCCAGGATGGTGGGTAGAGACCAGTAAAATATGTTTACATTTTATGAGCTAAGAGTTTTTATTTCATTTTAGAAGTTATCAAAATAACAAAAACAAAATAAATAGGTACCTGGTAAGGAAGTCGACTTGAACGATTACTCTGCCTTATAAGTACGTCTTCCTTACGGAGCCTCGCGATCCTCTTAGGATGCTGATAGACCCCTAGGAGCTGAAGTATCAAGGGCTGCAACCCATACAACAGGACCTCATCAAGCCCCTAATCTGGGCGCTCTCAAGAAATGACTTTGACCACCCGCCAAATCAACTAGGATGCAAAAGGCTTCTTAGCCTTCCGGACAACCCATAAAAACAACATTAAAAACATTTCAAGAGACAGATTAAAAGGATATGGAATTAGGGAATTGTAGTGGTTGAGCCCTCACCCACTACTGCACTCGCTGCTACGAATGGTCCCAGTGTGTAGCAGTTCTCGTAAAGAGACTGGACATCCTTTAGATAAAAAGACGCGAACACTGACTTGCTTCTCCAATAGGTTGCGTCCATTATACTTCGCAGAGATCTATTTTGCTTAAAGGCCACGGAAGTTGCTACAGCTCTAACTTCGTGCGTCTTCACCTTAAGCAAAGCTCGGTCTTCCTCACTCAGATGTGAATGAGCTTCTCGTATTAACAATCTGATAAAGTATGATAAAGCATTCTTTGACATAGGCAAAGATGGTTTCTTAGCTGAACACCATAAAGCTTCAGATTGGCCTCGTAAAGGTTTGGTACGCTTTAAATAGAACTTAAGAGCTCTAACAGGGCATAAGACTCTTTCTAGTTCATTGCCTACGATCTCCGATAAGCTGGGAATATCGAAAGATTTAGGCCAAGGCCGAGAAGGCAGCTCATTTTTGGCTAGAAAACCAAGTTGCAGCGAACAGGTGGCTTTGTCTGACGAAAATCCGATGTTCTTGCTGAAGGCATGAATCTCACTGACTCTTTTAGCTGAGGCTAAGCATACCAGGAAAAGAGTCTTTAGAGTGAGATCTTTCAGGGAGGCTGATTGTAACGGCTCAAACCTGTCTGACATGAGGAATCTTAGCACTACGTCTAAATTCCATCCAGGGGTAGCCAAACGACGCTCCTTGGTGGTCTCAAAAGACTTAAGGAGGTCTTGAAGATCTTTATTGTTGGAAAGATCTAAGCCTCTATGCCGGAAGACCGATGCCAACATGCTTCTGTAGCCCTTGATAGTGGGAGCTGAAAGGGATCGTCCTTTTCTCAGGTATAAGAGAAAATAAGCTATTTGAGCTACAGAGGTACTGGTCGAGGATACAGAAACTGACTTGCACCAGTCTCGGAAGACTTCCCACTTCGACTGGTAGACTCTAATGGTGGACGCTCTCCTTGCTCTAGCAATCGCACTGGCTGCCTCCTTCGAAAAGCCTCTAGCTCTCGAGAGTCTTTCGATAGTCTGAAGGCAGTCAGACGAAGAGCGAGGAGGCTTTGGTGTACCTTCTTTACGTGAGGCTGACGTAGAAGGTCCACCCTTAGAGGAAGACTTCTGGGAACGTCTACTAGCCATCGAAGTACCTCGGTGAACCATTCTCTCGCGGGCCAGAGGGGAGCAACTAACGTCAACCTTGTCCCTTCGTGAGAGGCGAACTTCTGCAGTACCTTGTTGACAATCTTGAACGGTGGGAATGCGTAGAGATCCAGATGTGACCAATCTAGGAGGAATGCATCTATATGTATTGCTGCTGGGTCCGGGACTGGGGAGCAATAGATTGGAAGCCTCTTGGTCAGCGAGGTTGCAAAGAGATCTATGGTTGGTTGGCCCCAAGTGGCCCAAAGTCTCTTGCACACATCCTTGTGGAGGGTCCATTCTGTTGGAATTACTTGCCCTTTCCGACTGAGACAATCTGCTATGACATTCAAGTTGCCTTGGATGAACCTCGTTACTAGGGAGATGTCTTGACCTTTTGACCAGATGAGCAGGTCCCTTGCGATCTCGTACAACGTCAGTGAGTGGGTACCTCCTTGTTTGGAGATGTACGCCAAGGCCGTGGTGTTGTCTGAGTTTACTTCCACCACTTTGCCTCGAAGGAGAGACGAAGCTTTTCAAGGCCAGATGTACTGCCAACAGCTGCTTGCAGTTGATATGCATGCTCCTCTGACTCGAGTTCCACAGTCCTGAGCATTCCCGACCGTCTAGTGTCGCGCCCCAGCCCACGTCCAATGCGTCCGAGAAGAGAACGTGGTTGGGAGTCTGAACAGCCAGGGGAAGACCCTCTCTTAGGTTGATATTGTCCTTCCACCAAGTCAGACAAGACTTTATCTT
The DNA here is from genome assembly GCF_036898095.1 of Palaemon carinicauda. NCBI lineage: Eukaryota > Metazoa > Arthropoda > Malacostraca > Decapoda > Palaemonidae > Palaemon > Palaemon carinicauda. The sequence continues at coordinate 11,978,604 of NC_090732.1, forward strand.
TTCGGAAATCGGGATCGAGACCGCTTCTAGCGTCTTGTCCTTTTTCCAGTGAAAAGCTAGATGGTATTGAAGAGGACGGAGGTGTAGTCTTCCTAGTGACACAAATTGTTCCAGGGATGATAGCGTCCCTACCAGACTCATCCACAGCCTGACTGAGCAGCGTTCCTTCTTCAGCATGTTCTGGATGAATAACAGGGCTTGACTTATTCTGGGGGCCGACGGAAAAGCCCGAAAAGCTAGACTGTGAATCTCCATCCCTAAATACACAATAGTTTGGGATGGGACCAGTTGCGACTTTTCCAAATTGACTAGGAGTCCCAATTCCTTGGTCAGATCTAGAGTCCACTTGAGATCCTTCAGACAGCGACGACTGGAAGAGGCTCTGAGAAGCCAGTCGTCCAAATAAAGGGAGGCTCGGATGTCCGATAAGTGGAGGAATTTGGCCACATTCCTCATTAGCCTCGTAAACACGAGAGGAGCTGTGCTTAGGCCAAAGCACAGGGCCCGAAACTGGTAGATCACATTTTCGAAAACGAATCTCAGAAAAGGTTGGGAGTCTGAGTGAATGGGGACGTGGAAGTAGGCGTCCCTTAGGTCTAGCGAGACCATCCAGTCTTCCCTTCTGACCGCTGCTAAGACTGACTTTGTGGTCTCCATGGAGAACTTCGTCTTTGTGACAAAGACATTCAGAGCACTGACGTCTAAGCACCGGTCTCCACCCTCCTGTCTTCTTTGAAACTAGGAAGAGGCGGTTGTAGAATCCCGGTGATTGAAGGTCCGAGACTTTGACCACCGCTCCCTTCTCTAGCAAAAGAGACACTTCCAGTTTCAGGGCTAGTCTCTTTTCTTCCTCTCTGTACCTGGGAGAGAGATCGATGGGAGACGTTGCTAGAGGGGGTTTGCGTACAAAGGGAATTTTGTACCCCTCTCTGAGTAACTTCACAGATTGTGAATCTGCGCCTCTCCTCTCCCAGGCTTGCCAGAAGTTCTTGAGTCTGGCTCCCACTGCTGTCTGAAGTTGCGGGCAGTCAGACTCTGCCCTTAGAGGACTTGGATCCTTTCCTCTTCCCTCGCTTCCCTTCGGCACGAGCACCTCCTCTGCTGGAGGCTCTGCCACGAAAGGGCGGAATAAAGCGAGACGCTGGAGTGTCTATCCTCGGTCTAGCGGAAGATGAAGGCAAAGGGGGAGCTTTGCGAGCTGAGGACGCAACTAGATCGTGAGTGTCCTTCTGCACTAACGAAGCAGCAATTTCCTTTACCAAGACTTCTGGAAACAGGCACTTGGAAAGGGGAGCAAAGAGAAGTTCAGATCTCTGGCATGGTGTAACTCCAGCAGACAGGAACGAGCAGAGAGACTCTCGCTTTTTCAGGACTCCGGACGTGAATGAGGCAGCTAGCTCATTGGACCCATCACGGACGGCCTTGTCCATGCAGGACATAATGAGCACAGAAATATCTTTATCTGGTGAAGAGATTTTCCTGCTCAGGGCTCCTAAGCACCAGTCTAAAAAGTTAAAGACTTCAAAAGCCCTAAAGATCCCTTTCATAAGGTGGTCCAGGTCTGATGGTGACCAACAAATCTTCGAGCGTCTCATGGCAAGGCGGCGGGGAGAGTCTACAAGACTTGAGAAGTCGCCCTGGGCAGAGGCAGGAACTCCCAAGCCGAGAACTTCTCCCGTGGCATACCAGACGCTCGATCTAGAAGAGAGTTTAGATGGGGGAAAGGCAAATGCTGTCTTCCCTAAACTCTTCTTGGACTCTAGCCAGTCTCCTATCAGCCGCAAAGCTCTCTTAGACGAGCGTGCGAGGACGAGTCTAGTAAAGGCAGGTGCGGTAGAAGGCATGCCTAATACAAACTCTGACGGCGGAGAACGTGGAGCCACAGAAATAAACTGGTCAGGAAACAACTCTTTGAATACAGCCAAGACTTTTCTAAAGTCCAAAGATGGTTGAGTTGACTTAGGCTCGTCCAGTTCTGACTGTTGATCGTCTTGTTGTTCAGCAACATCCTCATCAGAAAGTTCCTCATCCGAAAACTGATGAGGAAACGGCAACGGAGTGGGCAACGTCTGGTTCGCTGAGTCCGGTCGCACTGGTGCATGCGTGACGGAGCCGGACGCAACGTCATGGAACTGCTGCACAGTCTGTGAACTGTCAACAACCATGGGAGCGCGAGGACGCACAGCGTCCACCCGAGACTGTCTAGACCGACTGGGTTGAGCAGTGGAAACCACACCGGGTTGCGGAGGTTGACGCACCGCGTCAAAACAAGTCACCTCTGATGGTTGTTGAACGTCCTGAACGTCAACAACCACCTCCGTGCGTCGCTTAACGTCAACGTGCGGCTGGCAACCCACACTGGATCGCATCGGTGGAGGGACCACCTCAACTGGTAGACGCGAGAAGGTTACCTCAGCGTCAACAGGACGCACAACCGATCGCTTGGAAGGTTGTTGGCTAGAAGGTACGGTAGCAACCTTCTCCGCATGAAAGTCCTGCATCAAAGACGTAAGCTTGGACTGCATGTCTTGCAGCAAAGCCCATTTAGGGTCTACGGGAGCAGGTGCGGCGACAGACGGTGTTAGTGACTGAAGCGGTACCGCTTTGCCTCTCTTAGGCGGTGAGCAGTCATCAGATGACGGCAACGAGTCCGAACTGACCCAGTGGCTACAACCGGGACGTTGGACTTGTCCTGAAGGGACCGATTTACGTTTTAAAGGTCGTGAGACCTTGGTCCAAAGTTTCTTACGAGAAACACCTTCAGACGACGAGGTATAAATGGGCTCTCTCGTCTTACGTAGGTAGGGGCGATCTTGGGGAGATACGCCTGATACCATGGAGGGAACGTCTGTTCGCTGATTAAAGCCTCTCGAACCCATGCGTCGTGCGACATTGCTTCTCCCCTGGACTTGGGAGCTTGCAAGAGGTCCCGGACTAGGAGGACGACAGGCACGAACAGACGAACCCTCAAGCGCAACACTGTTCACAACACTTTCACTTGGCACTTTATCACTTCCCACGGCACTTTGGCACTTAAGCTCCTTAACATCCGCCATGAGTTGATTGCGGTCACTTGCAAGGGACTCAACTCTCTCCCCCAGGGCATGGATGGCACGCATCATGTCAGCCATCGATGGTTCCTGAGTGCTAGGAGGGGGGTTAGGAACAACCACTACAGGGGAAGGAATAGGTTGTGGGGCATGAGGAGAGGAAACATCAATAGACCTAGAAGAACTTCTCCTAATTCTATCTCTCTCTAGCCTGCGTGTGTACTTTTCAAATTCGATAAAATCGAATTCCGAAAGACCCACGCACTCCTCACACCGATCTTCCAATTGACAGGTTTTACCCCGACAATTGGAACAAACAGTGTGAGGGTCGATAGAAGCCTTCGGAAGACGCCTAGAACAGTCCCTAGCATTGCATTTTCTAAACTTGGGAACTTGTGAAAGGTCAGCCATTTTGAATTGGTCAAGGGAAAATTCCAAAAAACGATCTAAGTCATCAACAAAGAATCCGATACAAAAAAGAGTTCAAGGATTTATTTGAAGAAAAACCCTGCACAGCGAAAGCTCAAAACCAGAATATAGTACTTCACCAAAGATGATGTGAAAAACTCCAGTTAGCAACAGCGAGTAAAGTACGTCTTGTTGACACGTCGACAGAGAGAAAATTGAGTCTTTGTTTACATAGAGCTTGGTATCTGGCCGACAGATGGCGCTGATGGGCACACCCGCAACCTGTATAGCGATCGCTGGCGAGTTTTTTTGTACAGTTTTTGTCTGTCGAGCAACAGAGTTGCAGCTATATATTCACCGGCTAAGTTAAATATTTAAAATTGTATTTTTCCTAACATACTTACTGAGAAACACTTTCTTAGGAGGAGTTACCTGGAACCTCCTCTCAAACAACCAGAGTTTTGTGTAGTTTACCCTACTCCCATTTTCTATAATGGTAGACCTAGCGGAAGGATACGTGCCCTGAGGGCAAACCCGAGGTAGGCCACATGTGCGCTTGGGTCGTGATCTCCAGTAAGTTCTATGAAAGTAACAATACTAAAGATCAGTGAGGCACCCGGGGGAAGGAAGGGAGGGCCATAACCCGAAAGTGTTTCTCGGTAAGTATGTTAGGAAAAATACAAATTACTAATAATTTGTGATTTGTTCAAACACAGAGACTTACCTCGAAACACTTTCTTAGGAGACTTACACTTTAGGAGGTGGGATTGCCTCCCTGACTAAAGACCCAAACAACTGGAAAGTAGGATAAACTACACAAAGAGCTCATTACCAGTGAAAAAAGTACTCACCCTACATAATTCCTTGATGATGTGCTTGCTGAAGTATGGATATACGGGGGTTGTGCAGGTCTACTGGCTAAGACCTCCCTAGGCGATAAAAAGTAAAGTAGAAGACAAGGGGAAAATAGAAAAGATCACCTGTGTCTAATGGTTTTGATATTCACAATTGAACCTGGGGCTTGGGCCGTTAAATCGGTTGGAGCACGGAAATGACTGGCCCAATGGAAAAACCATCTAAGGACTTCCTCGTACATTCCTTGAGGTAGTGAGACGTGAACGTCGACTGGTTAGACCAAGTGCCTGCTTTAAGAACCTGAGCTACTGACATGTTCTTTTCAAAGGCTAGAGAGGTACTTATACCTCTAACGTCATGTGCCCTGGGCTTTCCTGGAACTGAAAGTCCTGCACTAGAATAAGCTTGAATGATGACTTGCCTGAGCCAAAAGGAAATAGTGTTTTTGGAAATTTTCTTTTTCGTCGTACCTGTGGAGACAAAAAGATTCTTTATACCTGGGCGGAGATTCGCCGTCCTCCTTAGATATTTCCTTATAACTCTGACAGGACACAATTTTAAGTCATCTCGATTATCTGATTTTGGAATTGCTGGGTTTTGGCGACAAACGAGGGGACAAACTTAAAGGAGATATCTCTCCAACCCTTTGAGTGTTCTACCTCGTAGGACAACCCATGAATTTCTCCTACTCTCTTCGCTGACGCCAAAGCTAACAAGAAGACCGCCTTAAGCGTAAGATTCCTGACCACTATATCTTTCAAAGGTTCGAAGGGAGGCTTACTAAGCATATCTAGAACTCTAGCCAGGTCCCATTGCGGAACCCTAGGAGACGAGAGAGGACAGGACTGCTCAAAACTCTTGATGAGCATCGAGATGTGTCTAGAAGAACTTAAATCTATTCCTTTCAAGAGAAAAACTTGTCCATGGGCGGCTCCTCGTACCCCTTTTACTGCTGGAATCAACATGCCCAACTCATCCCTGAGGTGAACGAGAAAATCTGCAATGTCGGGTACTGATGCTTCTAAAGGCTTTATTTTCCTCGAAGCACACCATTTAATAAAAGCTGCCCATTTTGCTTGGTAGACTGCTGTAGAAGACTGTCTCAGGTAACGTGAAATTCTAACAGCCGTCTTGGTTGAATACCCTTGTCTTTTCAGGAGGCGCTGGATAACCTCCAGGCGTGAAGACGAAGGGATTGAGGGTTCTCGTGGAACATCAGAAAGTGTGGCTGCCTCAGGAGGTCTGGTCTGTCCGGAAGAGGCCACAGAGGGAGAATTGCCAGACCTTTTAGGTCTGCGAACCACTCTCTCCGGCCACCTAGGCTTTACCAAAGTCATCTTTAGGTTGTTGGCTGTCCTTACTCTGTTGAGAACCTGCCTGATCAGAGCGAAAGGAGGAAAGGCGTACACGTTCAGATTGTCCCACTTGTGCTGAAAGGCGTCCTCCAATGCCGCCTTTGGGTCTGGGATAGGAGAACAGAATACGGGAAGTTGCGCGTTCAGCCTCGTCGCGAAGAGATCCATTACCGGAGAACCCCACATTCGGATGATGAATCTTGCTACTTCGGGGTGAAGAGACCATTCTGTCCCCACTACTTGGCCTACCCTGCTGAGGCCGTCGGCTAGAACGTTTTTCTTTCCCGGAATGAATCTCGCCGACAGTCTGACTTGTTCCTCTTCTGCCCATTTCAGGACTTGCAAGGCGAGAATGCACAACTCCTTCGACTTCAACCCTCCTTCCTTCTTTATGTATGCCACTACTGTGGCATTGTCCGACATTAACGCCACTGAGTTTCCTTTTAGAAATTGACTGAAGTGTAGACAGGCTTCCTGAACCGCTCTCATCTCCAGAACATTGATGTGGAGAGCCTTCTCTTTTTCTGTCCAACTGCCTCTCGCTGCTTTTCCCAGAAGGTGGGCTCCCCACCCTTTTTTTGATGCGTCTGTGAAGAGCAGAAGCTCTGGAGGTCCGGAGGACAGTGGCATCCCTTTCAGAGTGTTCGCTCGATCTTGCCACCATTCCAGGGCCTGTTTGGTCTCCAGTAGAACTGGCACAATCACGTCTGGGGAACTTCTCTGATCCCACCGATCCTTTAAGTTCCACTGGATGCTCCTGAGATTCCGTCTTCCTTGGGGGACCAGTTTCTCTAAGGACACTAGGTGTCCTATCAACCTCTGCCAATTCTTTGCTCTTCTGGGTTGACCCTCCAGGAAGGGACGGAGAACTTGGTCCAGATTGGTCAGCCTGTCTACTGATGGAAACGCCTTGACTAGTAAGGAATCCAGGACTATCCCCAAGTACGTCTTCTTGTTGGTTGGGGACAGATGAGACTTCTCCAGATTGACGGTGATGCCCAGAGTTTTGCAAAGATGAAGAAGCTCCGTGCCTTGTTGCTTCAAGACTTCCTTTGAGGAAGAAAGGAGTAACCAGTCGTCCAGGTACCGAATTAGACAGATCCCCCGTTCGTACCAGAAACAGAATATTTTAAAATCCCAAGAGTGAAATAGAACTTCAATTCCTCCTTTCAATACCAAAGCAGATATCTATTCTTGCAAAACATTGGTCTTTTCCTGATTGTGGAAGTAACAAGGAAAGGCCGTTGGTATGATGGATTATGGGGACTATTTTGTAAGGCTAAGGTAGTCCTCCCTCAACACTCCTATACGTAACCCACAAGTCTGGTTAAAGCAGACTCAAAACTAGATGGAAGTGAGATAGTCAGCCCTCTATGAATTACCAGGAAGGATCATTGAAGAATTATTTTTTTTTGTATCTTTCATCCTTTTTTACTGTCCAATAAAGAGCATAAATATCAATAAATGTGTTATTCAAAGGAAACTATACAAATTTGCACAGTACAAAATACAGTACTTATATACTGCATAGAGTATAGTATATCAATGACTACATTTGGGCATTTTTTTTCCATCAAACTATTAAAATCTTCATTAACTAATGTGTTTGGTTACTTCCCACTAATCTTCTGGAGTTATATTTTCTTTCCTTTCTTTAACAACCTAAAATTAACCATTCCCATAATTAATTCCATGCCATGAAAAACAATTTCACTAAGACATATATATATATATATATATATATATATATATATATATATATATATATATATATATATATATATATATATATATATATATATAGAAAGTAAGTTAGAACTGAGCAAAATTAAGGTGAATAAGAAATCATATCTTTACAGACAGGATTTGACTTGGTAAGATTTAGGTAGTTTTTCAGCACTAAGAAACTATCAAAGTTTTTTCTTTCAAGTTCCATAATGAATACTTTCATGACAATGATTTATCTTTGCATGTTGGTACTGTAAATCTGTATATTAATCTGTTATTATGTAAACTTCAGTAAACTAGTATATGAAGTTGACAACCCAAAGAGTTCTATAAAACATTTTCAATTTTCTCAAATTACAGTATCTTTGAAATGATTATATCAGCTTACCATAGAAATATCAATGTCTTTACAGTTATCGGATAGTCTAATCCCATGACTATATATTCACTGTAAAATATAACCATGTGATTTATACTAGTTCTTTTTTTTTTTTTGTAAAATATTCAGTAGGAATAAAATACTTGCATCACATGACTACTTACATTTCACCTCCACCATGGTTGAAGGACAACAAGAGCTCCTGGCCTGCTGCTTGACTTGCAGAATATCGAGGCATCATACCATTAAGTCCTATGACCAGTCTTGGTTTACGTGTTCTTGAAGGCATTTTCTGAGCAGGGCTGAAACATAATTCATGTGGTATACTAGAGAGAAGTTACCAAGTCAGCCTTTTTCTAGAAATTTTAACAAATGAACAAGATTCAATTGATCAATGAAGATACTGTGGAGCTAAAACCTATACAAAACTATCCATGGGAAATTAAAAAAAAAATAAAAATTGTTATTAGAAAATATAAATCAATATTTGTCATTATCAAGTAAATAATTGCATATGCTGTACATGGCTGGCCCCTAGTCACAGTTAAAAGATTTCAAGAAAGAAAAAAACTATCTCAGGATGCAAAAATGTTCAAACATCAATTACGTAGAAATCAAACCCCTCCATACAGCTTTCAGCCATTTTTTAATAGCATTCTTGGATAAGAAATGAGACCTTAACACTAATAACTATGAACTTTCAAAATAAATTAACATAAAATTCACTATACAGTACTGTATTAACATGATGTACTACAAAAAATTTCAAAAAAACACAATCTTTGATCAAAGTTGAAACTTCATTCTTTAAGCTGGCCAATAAATTTTGATGTGGATTGCAATGGTCCCTCACACTAAAACTTACAAAACTAAGTGTTTCAGTACTTTTGTGACAAATTACCTTAACAATGACTTAATTGATACTTTTGATTTTTTCCTAGGGCTGACATTACCAAATATAATTTCCTAATATTTCCATGTACTTCATTCAGGAAAAAGGGTAAAAACAGAAATTCTTCTTTATAGTCTTTGGGTACTTAAATAAGACTACAGGACATTGTCAGCTGTTCATTCAATCTAGTGCAGCTTCCACTCACTGACATGAACATACTGTAAATACAATTACTTGAGTGAAAATACCATATACATGAATATATATTACACCAAAAGTACAGTAATGATATGTTTATAGTATAATGAGGAAGCATGAAAATTATCAATTTCCCTTATTTAAAAACTGGCAATGGAGAGGATATTCGCCTAAAACTGTCCTGCCGAGAGTTCTAGGAGATTTATGAGAAGGTGTAGTTGCAAAGCACACCAATGACATCTACTGTAGCATTAACAAGCTAAATGAACTGTTAGCCAAATGAGAATGGCTTTTGATGGCCCTACAAACCAAAATATCTAAAATTACCTGCTAAAGACTGTCATCAGTCCATCAACAGTCAATGTGCTCGGTTGGGTATGGTACCAGGGTTCACTTCCTTCCAGTCCACATCATATTTCAACTTTAACAATGTGTTTCCCTCCCAAAAAAGTATCTCCCTACAATCCATCAAAAGTGTATACAAGTTCTTAGCGTGTATAATGCAGGGATGCTCAAAGCTACTTTCTGCTTTAGAAAATGCTGTGGCTGGTTGCTCAAGTGAAGACAAAATCAACTGAATGGAGACTTTGACGTGTTTTGGTCAGCACTGAAACCTTTGTCTTTCAACCGTACCATCATTCTCCCACACCCAGAAGATATACTGTGGATCGTGACTGATGGGTCTGTCTAGTTCTCGGTTAATCCAAGAGTTTCTACTTTCCTGTCTGCCTGTTACCCGTTTCCAGGCTTCTCTTCACCATCTGAAAGATTCTAACATCGTTCCCTTGTACTTTGTCAGCTGCAAAGCACCTGACTGTGACAACTGTGAAGTTAGGGTGTCTAACGTGGATCAAATAATTTTTGGAGACGTAGAGTTCCCATTCACGAACTGCTCTGCATGGCAATCTTAACAGTTCAACTGTCATGACCTTAGATGCACCCGAGCTCATCTTGTCCAAAGAACCAGCCCATCAAAGAAGTTGACTAACATAAATAATGGCAAGTGGTATGTGAATTTGGTCATAATAGCGAAGGACAGTCTCCTTGATGTTCGCAGTGACGATGTGTTCCAGTCGTCGCGTGAGTGCATAGTGGTCCCCCTCAAAGTCCTCGATGGACTCTTTAACAGCAATACATATTTGATTATACCATCTGTCAAACAATGAATTTCGATTAGTCATGCGATGCCATTTTTTTAGTTGGATATGGATCGCACATCTGCACGTATTACCAACAGCTGTCACCAATATGACTTGCTGAAGAAGGTGACACACTATCTCCAATAACAAACTTCAGAAACACATTATAAAGTGACATTATAAAGTGAGAACACCAAATGATCTTGGTAGTGCATGAATGCATTTCGTCGTTTATGTGTTCAGCGTTAGTCGCAGATGAGCGCTGTGAGACTCTGTGGAAATCTTGTGAGGCTGATACACAGATACTTAGCTGTGTCTGTGTCAAGTGGTTGGTGTGGTATAAAAAAAGTCTACGGGTCTCAGCTGCACTGTAAATCACACAGCGTTCACACCACGGATTGTTACAAAGTTTCCACCATGTCTGCGCCCAACAAAACTGTGGTTTCTGGCAGTGATTCATACCAGTGTTCTTCAGACGAAGAACTGGATGATGTTTGTGCTGCATCACCTGCTCCACCAGAGATTCCTGAAGTGTTGGCCACAGCTGAGTTACTAATTAATCATTCAACCCAAGATCATTCTGATATTCTGATCGGTGAGAGTTAGGAAGTGACTCCATGGATAAAGTTGAGCCAATGTTACTCTTTGATGTTCCACCTGAAGTCCACTTAAAAACTTGGATGAGTACTGTGCTAAGTTGTGAGTGTTTGGGGTAAAATAATTCCTTGGTTTCAGGGGTTGGTCTATTACCTGATGGTATGTAAATCCCCAGGCACCTGAGAAAAGTCTATCCAATAATGGCACTTTTGTGTCCTGTGAACTGTAAAGGACGCATCATTCCTAGATTGACATAAACAAGAGATAGGTGAATGGTGACAGATGGTGCAGTGTACTTTTTATATTTTGTTGTATTTTCTATGATGTATTATCTTTGGAAAGTTTAAAAAGAATGACATTTAAAAATGTTTTGAACCAAAGTACACATAGGCATTTTGCATGCTATTTGTGCATATGGTAATGTAATTTTCACTTACATTATCTATTCTCAATTATAACTAAAAATTCTATGCAAAAAGAACTGTATATATTTCAAAGGGAAAAAGAAGTTGCGCTAGTGCATATATATTTTACTACTCGCCATGCACTCTATAGTCGTCATTCTGTTGTTAAACTTTTGTGTGCTAGGTTGAGGTCTGTTTGAGTGTGCTGAGTCCTGAATAAAGGCTCTTTATATCACCTGCAAGTAATGTGTGTTGTCTACAGTGTCTGGCACTTATCTTCATACTGGCACTTGATGGACCTTGATGCTTATGGAGGTGTTGACCCAAATGGTATTTTCCCTTTGTTTTTTATAAAGACAGCTGATTTCCTAGCTCCTAAGACATCTGTTATCTTTTGCAGGTTAGCAAGAGGACATTTTTGCAATTGCTGGACAATTGGTAATGCTACTCCATTAGTCAATTGGTTTGTGGTAGCTCTAGCTCTGCTGAATACTACCCAATTTCGATAACTCCCATATTATCTAAAGTTTTTGAATGACTATTGAACAAACATTTAAATAGGTATACTGAAGGTAATAATCTGTTCCCTAGTTTATAGTTTGGCTTTTGCAGGGGCCTTGGAGCATATGATGTCCTTCTTAAAATTCCAAATGCTTAACAGAAATCCCTTGATTGTGGTCCGGAATTTTATATGACTGGCCTTCATTTTGGTGCTGCCTATGACCATGTTAATTATGAGGCCCTTGTATTCAGTTGGGAGTAAGTGGGTGTTTTCTTAGCACCATTATTGTATTTTTAAGTAACAGATTACAAAATGTAGTTGTTGATGGGCACTAAAGTAAATAGAAAAATATAATATCTGGTGTTCCTCAGGCTAGTGAGTAAATATAGGTACTGTATGTAATATCAGGTGTTCCTTAGGCTAGTGTTCTTGGCCCATTACTTTTCACACTACAGTATATACACATGGTATGTGGTTTGGCTAGAAAACAAGCTCTTTGCATCAATATCTCCTAAGGTTGCTGAATCCCTTAATACAGATCTAGCTACAATTAATGCAGGGTTCATTTGGGGGGAGGGGGGGAAATAAAGTTTAACCCTAAAAAACTCAAAAATATGATTGTAAGTTGAGTACAGTGGTTCCTCAACATTAAGATCCTTGCATTGATAATATTTCTTTAACTATATACATCTTTAAAATTTAAGGTGTGGTTCTTGATTGTAAATTTACTTTTGAGAAACACATATGATCTATTTCTTCTTGGAAGGGTTTGTATGAAAATTATAAATAATTTAAATATCATTATTTTCTAGCTACCATTATTTCCTTTCATTTTAAGGACTTAAACCTCTGATATTTGTTTTATAATAGGAAGCCTTTTTCTGCCATTTCAATATCTGACAGAAAGAACCAACAAGAATGTAATAGTTTTGGTTCTTGGTCTTTCCTAGGTTTGCCCTTCAGCTGGATAAGATGACTTTGGCTGATTAGTAGTCTACTTGGCATACAATTAGATACTAAGACACGATTCTTAAAATTTATATCTCTTCTCACTATGATATTTCAACTATTCAAAATACATTAGCTACACTGAATAACTGATAAAAACGCATTCATCATCTCATATCTAATCATTACGGAGTGAGAAACAATCCTTACCTACAAATGTACAGTATTAATTTTCACTAGTAAATATATATTAAAAGGGAATAAATTCTTTCAAATTACAGTACTCACTTTTTACTGGTATCACGGACAGCAAGTGAAGTGCTACTGGCTAGATCTAGAAATCCAATAGCTGGTTTGGTTACAGTTCCAACCATTCCCTTTGCAAATCCAGATATGAAACCCTGAAAACCATGAAAATAAGTATAATAGCTGAAACAAAAAAAACAGTTAAAAGTTTGTTCACTCTTTGATGTAAGAGCTTCCTGTAAGTGATCTAATAAAAAAAAACCTTCTGCCCTTATTGTAGATTATTAGATACCAGGTGACGCCAAATGCAAAACCCTTTCCTTCTCTACCACGAGTCATTGCAACTGTCAGACGCACCTCGGATGTTAGAAGGTGTTCTATTGTGACACTTCATTACTCTTTAGTCGAGTGAAAATCGTCACAACAACTATGGGCCCCCTTAATTGAGTAGGTAGGTAAAATCTCTCAAGGAATTTTTTAATAAGTATTAATTTCATGAAATTTAGTAAGTATTAAAAACAGAGCGAACACAATTTCCTGTGGCCAAAGCTACCACCTACGAAAGAATGAACCACAAGAACAAAGGGCTTTACACACATCACCTGAAATTTTTATTTCATTTTTCATAAAGGTTGTAGTCATTCATCTTTTGACTGAAAAACACAAAAATCCCAGGTTGTATGTTCAAATAATAAAAAACAAGGAATTAATTCTACCTTTTTATATAGAATTTAATTTGAAAGATGCCTATTTTTGTTACTGAAAACTTTTTTTTTTCTTTTTTAAATTCATGTGTTTGCAAAAAGACTGTCCTTTTCATAGGACTTGAAAGAAATCATTTATACTAAAGTTTTCAGTAATTTATGTTTTTAATGAAAACAATAAGCAGATGATCATGAATAAATGCTACCTGAAATGCATGTAATATTGAAAGGAATAAGAAGGAATATCGAATACAGAAGGTTCTCTCAGACTCAAATACATGCCCACCTTCTGTACATCTTCCATTTTACTATAAGATGGTCACCATTCTGATTAAAGCTCACAGTATTTGGTAAGGTATCATAATCAATTCCTCAGCAAGAGGGATAAGATTTTAATTTACTAGAATGAGATAAGAAAAAACACCTTGCAAACGTCAAATTGAAGTTAAGTTTTATAAATGTTCACATCTTGTTTTCCATCAGTTTTCAAACCCTCTTTTCTCCATTTTACTTAATATTTTTAAAGAGTTATTTTACAAGGTCCCCTCAAATTTATACTTTTACAAAGCTTCTTGGTTATTATGCATTTATTTTGACCAAAGATCTAGTCAATTATGGCATTAGTTCATTCTCAGCCTTTTTGTTACCTAGACCTTCCTACATATGAAATACTGACCCTGAAAATATTAGTCAAATTTATTCAAATTTGCATGTTAAAGGTTTATAAAATTCCTTAAGAAAATAAACACTCACAGGTATGCCTTCCTCTGAAGCTCCTTTGTAAGTCTGTGAAATGATACTTGTCAATCCACCATACAGTCCGAAACCTAAACCTCGGAGGCCGGCCACCATGTGGTCAGCACTATTTGTAGTCAAGTGTGTACGAATTCTTTGGCGATGCTCTTCATGCTTGTCGTCCATTGTAACACGTCCGACAACATCAGAAAGAGAACCTAATTGCAAAAAAAAGTTCAAGAAACTCTAGAATTAACTGGAGTGAAATAAAAATTTCTTCAATAAATGTACAAGTAAAAAACTCTTCGAAAATTGTACATGAAATACCCCTTTAGGTGATAAATTTAAAAATTTCTTTTTAACACATGAAATTATTGGAGCAACTTAAATACAATAATAATCAATGTTGTAAAGCAATAATTTTAAATTAGAATTCTAACAACAGAAATAAAAATATAAAGCAAACTACCATAACAGAAATTAAAACGTTATTCTACTTCATATAAGAGTAATATTCTACTTACCCATTTAGAGTAAGTTATATACAAAAGGAACATTATCACACTGTCAAATGAAACACAAACTTGATTCACGTAAATATCAAGCCAAAGGTTGCAAGCAGGATGTTTAAGAAAACAAACAATTATATTACAGTGCATACAAGTGAAATTTACAAATACTCTACTATAGTAACAAAAAATAGAAATCATATAAAACCATTAAAACAAATGTACATTGCTACTCTTATGAGTATGGTACATTTGAAAAGAGTTGGTGCACAACCTATCCCTCACAAAAATTTCACGCTGTGATATAATCACACAGGCCTTATCCCTAAACCATTCTCAATTTTCACCTATAGCATTATAATAAATAAAAATTTTCCAATAAAACTTCAGTTGCTTTTTTATCCTGAACATTTATAGCTGTCCTTTATATATCATGCCAGGTTGTGTATAGGACATTTTCCTACTCCATACCCTTCAATATGAATATCTTTAAATTTATTGCTGATTAGAAATTACTAATCAGTATTGTAATAAAAGTTGACACAACATTGTTGTCTGCAAAACTGGCAAGAATACTTTCATTACCTATGAATCTATATTTCTATGAAGAATGAATAAAAGTTTCATAAATTTCTCTTCAGTGTCTCAGATTGATATTTCTCTTCTTATTGGAATGCTTGTCTACAAACAGGTGTAAAAAATATTAGACTTCAAATTATTATATAACTAGCAACATCAGTAAAAAATGACAATACCAAATTCACTCAAGCAAATTCAATAATCATAGACCTATTGTAAATAGAAAAAATTTCTAATGATCAACTTTCTACCTAACCTAGCCATTGAGAAGGCAAGCCAGCCCATAACTTAGTGCCAGTCCAAAGTCTGGATAAATAAGGGTTAAAGTCAGGAAAGGCATCAGTCCGCAAAATCTGCCAAAACTTTTATGCAATGAGTCTTTAAAGGAAATGAGAAAATGGCAAGGTTGTCACCTGGAAGTGACCCACATATATGTCACCCTAACTCTGCGGATATCCAAGAGCTGCTGCATCATAAGCGTGAGCAGTTGAAAAAGCGAGCTCAAGATCAAAGAGTAGGAACATTAAATGCTGGTACAATGACAGAAAGAGGTTGAGCTGACCGGATCACGAAAATGCAAGAGTTTTACGAAAGTAGGACCTGAAGTAATTTGAGAGAGCGAGGCTCGAGGAAAGGCTATTGACTCTTAAATGCCCCGTGTACCAACAAAACCCTTACTGTATGGTACCCCTGAACCGACAGGCACAATTTGACGAGTTTATATATGATTTGAATCTAGGTAGGTTAGGCTAGGACCACCTTCTTTGCACGATGGTTCATTTATCTTTTGAGTTTGCACAAATGAAGAAAGCTCAGTAAAAAGTTTATGAAGCTCATTACTATCACTTCCATTAATTGTGGTAATAAGTGGTATGGCATCAGCAATCCCACTTCCACAGTAAATAACTTGCCAACTCTTCTCTGTTTTTTCCACTGAAATAAAAGACAATTTCCTTTTATGACGTCAATCTTTTATGTAAACAGCTACTAACTGAAGATATTCATTCATATGAGGAGTGAGAGGGAATTAAATTCTTCACAGCAGTTGTTCAAATTCCACTCTTGTCCCAGCATGTGACACAAAGGGAATGATGATCATAATTAACCAGAAATAAATTCCTTAACGTTGCAACCCTCACAAGATAATATAGAGAAGTCTGGAGAAGACATCTCTTTAAACCTAATACATATTGCTTCAAGAAACTAAATAAACGACATAGACTTCATAAAAAATAATTGTAATTCTTCTACAAAATTTGAACTAAATATAACTGGGTAAAGTACATTCTTATTAGGCTATTGTTTCCAATCTACATAAGATAAATTTAACTGCCATTCTTGATCAAAACACTGCATAGAAGGATTAATTCATGTGAGTAGTTTATGGAGTACTAAAATGTCAAAAACTGTGACCAGTTTAAAGATAAAATGATTTCACTTTGGTGCCATTTCTAATTTGAATATCCTAAAAAATAATGAGTTTGAACTCTTACAACGTTTTTTTTTCAAGATTTATTATTCCACAAAATTTGTCATTTATCAAATAGGAATAATTTTAATAATGTTTATAATCACACACCAAAATCACTACTTTTGATCTGGTCATAAAAGTATCAAGTTGCCTTAATTATTTAAATAAGACATTTTATATTCTTGAAAAAGATCTGTGTATTACAGTTTCTACGGTTTTTCTCATTTGTGCCCCATAATGTATAAAAATGGGCAGACCTTACGAAAGAAAAGTACTTGCTATGAATATCACATCACTTGAACATATGTTAAGATAAACATAATACTAGTCAGCTTTTAGATTTACACTAAAAAAAATCACAAGGTTAAAGTATCCTTTCATGCAATACAAAATACTTGCATTACTTATAATCCATCAAACAATTCAGTCTAATCACTCATCTGCACACTTTCATTTCCACTTTGTCATTGCATCATATACAGGGCTGATAAGTATAGAAAACATGCAGGTTTTACTATACAGTACATAATACATATCACATGAAATATCTCTACTATACAGTTCTACTTGAATCAGGTTTCATATCTATATTCACATACAAAATAATCTAGTACAAATATAACAAATATAATCGCAAGATTATTTTGTAAATGAAAAAAAGCATAAAATAGGATTAAATCATACTGTAAGGGTGAAAGAATTTGTACGGAAAAATCATCTATTAGAGAGAGAGAGAGAATGATCAATGCAAAAAAAAGCTAATCAGTAACTAAAACACTAAAAACAAAACAAAAGAAACTGAAGCAAATTATGCAGCAAAAAAGGCAAAAATAGCAACGTAAAGTGACGGGTAAATGAAATGATGAGAACTGAATCTGCTAAAAATCATACAGCTGTAATATTTTTGTCAATTATATCTCAATGTAATATATTAAAATTCCTTTGAAAATTTTTTTGAATGCTTAGATTTATAGAAGTTTTACTTTGACATTCAATTTTTGCAGAGTTAGAACAAATGAGGAATATCTAATTGCATGAATGGCAAATAGGTTAATTTTCTATCATTTTATCAGAACATCAATACTTGGGAAATAAAGGTTTATATTCTTTAAAAATGGGAACATTTAACTGAGACTGCCTAAAAACATGCCAAGAATACATAAGCTTAAATAATCTATTATCAAAATCATTTACATGAAACATTACAAATTTGCATAATGATACTTATTTGGCCCTGTATCTCTGTCAGGTGGCACAATGGTAAGACAGGCATCCCCTTACTCTTAGTAACGAGAGAGAGAGGGATTGCCGACATCAGAGTTCCCTCTCTCTCCCTTCTTCCTGCTGCCACAATTCCTGAAAGAACCAGGTTTGTGTGGCTCCAAAGGGCTGTGCAGGCACAGACCCTTTTCTGTAAGAAATTGTGGGCAGTCCCAATTGGGGTCAAAGAATGGTCCCAGGGCTTGTCCTTACACCCGATCCCATCAGCATGGGCAAACATAAAGGTTTAGCAGCAGTTCCCTTTGAAGGGCCAGGGCCCTTGAAGCAGACTGCACGCTGGATCAATGAGTCCCACGAAGCAGTCATACACTTCTCTGACAGCCGCCTGCATGCTACTCCTTGGAAAAAGAGATGTTGCCTTCCACACTGGCGAATTTCGAGGAGACAGGTAATTCTGGGCATAATTGTTTTGAAAAAGGGAAACCAAAGTATCCCTTCTCTTCAAAACCCAGTTGACCTACAACTTTGCTGACTGGTGTTACAGGAAGATAATTGTCTTCCCACCAGTCAGCCCAAGACTTGTACTTCAACAAAAACTCTGGGGTTCACAGTCCCATTAACTTTGTGAAGTACGGCACTGCAGCTGACCACTGGGCAGACCAAGAGACAGTTTGGAGGGAGGCTATAGCAGATAATTCCATGGCCACCGACTCAATAAGCCGAGGACATAACTTCTGCTTTGAGTCACTTCCGATGAGTCAACCTGCAAAGATATGCAGCATGTTCTGGTGCATGGCACCTTCACTGCCTTGATAGTGGACGGAAGGGCGCAATTACTTGTTTGACCAGCTTGACTCATTAGAGTTCTCAGATCCCAAGATCTGATCGCCAACTTGATCCAGGGGCAAACCAACCAGATCTGACCAAGGAAGCACCAAGGATGGCCTCAGCTTTTGAGGGGCACCAAAGTGGCAATCAGTGACCAAGATTTTCCCTGAAGGCAGTGTTAAGATCGCCTTCCCCAGTCTATTGCCCTCACGAATAAGTGCAAGGATGTCCATGAAGGAACGCCCTGAATCGTGACTTTCCACCTTCGTCGGTACTGGTCCAGGTCATGTGCCTTAGGTGCAGACGAATCCTGATGACCCTTACACCCAGCCTGGGTAGAGGCTGCGGCAGGTTACTACAGTGATTTATTGATGGCCCCTACACGAATACAACCGTTCTATCCGAAGCAAAGGACCGGAACGTAATGAGGGAGTAAAGACTTGGAAAGACCAACAACAGTGGAGAGATGGAAGGAGTAGTGCTTATTCTCCCTCTTGCTGATTGGGGGGGGGGGGGGGCCACAGCCCCGTGCCATGAGGCAAAGGGAAAAGGTCCACCCGCCCCTGTCTCTTGGTCTTTCACTGTATGCATGCATGACTGCCTTGAGTGGTACCATCATGTCAATACGTTTCAAGAAAGGGGGATGAGGGCGAAGAGGTCCAGGTAAGAAGGGTTATAGAGGGCAGCAAAGCTCCTCCATCAACAGGGGAACAGAAAATGCCAAGGCCCTACAATCCTGTCCCACCTGGCAACCAGGATAGCCAGCAAGGCCTGAGCCATGACATGGGTTCACTGAACAGCCCTAGGTGTCATCCATCGCCCCAACAATACTTTTCCTTACGACTATGGCTGGCCTTCCTTGATTTCTTTGACCTCTTTCTCTTCTTCTTAAAAGAAGCATCAGAATTGGAGCTGGAGGTCAAAGAGGAGGATGAGAAAAAGAGGAGTCCGAGGAAGAAAGGGCAGGTTTCTCCCTTTTCCAACCCTCACGCCATTCTCAGCAAGCAAAGCAGTCGAGGTTTGAGCAACTAACAACGACGAAACTCCTCTGAGTGAAGAAACCATTCAAGTTGCTTCAACAGAAACACAACAATGGAAAACACTGTCATAGAGGAAGGGCTGCGCACATTCACAGGGGGCCGGGACACAGATAGGAGTGGCTTAACGGGCACACAGAGAGGTGGGGTTACAGGTCCTGCAACCCAAGGGACATGAATTAGGATGACAGACATAGGTAAAGCGTGGCTAGCACAGGGGTGACAGGGTCAGAGGTAATGTAGCACCTGGCACTGGGGCCACACACACTTTCAGCCCTGGGGCTGACTTATACCCAATCTTAGGCATGACACCTATAGGTGGCAAAGATTTTCCTGCTGGAACATGTGTTACTTTAAAGACCTTTTGGGTCATTACCTGGTTCACTGACACTGGGAATACAACCACGCTTTTCATGACTGGCATCACCATGTGAGACACTGGCACTCAGGACACCAGGGGAAAAGTAACCTTAGCTACTATTTCCCTCAACAAACTCAGAGATGGCCTACCTGAAAGACATAAGGAGGCCTGATTTCTTAGGTCAAACTCATTACCAACAGTATGCACAGAAAATGGACAAGAGTCTTCAACCTTCGAAGGGGTTCCACATCCAGAACTTAAAAAGCCCACCAATGTAGATCTGAGGACTCAATGCTTCTGACACATACTCCCCAGAGGGACATGTACAGTATAAATGTGGTCGTAGCACATGGACTCAATGACGAGATAAAAGAAGCAAAACATTTCTTCAGTATCTTCTTGGTCATTGCCATGATAGTCCCAGGAAAAGGCTTACCTCCCTTCCTCTACCTCAAGGCATAACCTTGCCACTACACAGGATGATTGCAAATAATCATGCCCACTTCAGAAAAGGACAGCGAGTGTGTGGATCCATCGCTGGTTTACACAAGTCAGCTGCAACGTCCACCCTTTGCTAGAAAATTTGAATTCCTTGCTTTAAATCCATCACCAAAACAATCAACAACATGCATTCACTTCCTGAAAGAGAAAGAAAAGAAGAGTGAAGACCTCCTGACAGTTGGAGGGGAGCGGCTTATCGCCCCTGTTCATCACATGTCGATAACTATTTTGTTAATTAATTCCACAGCCATTAACAGCTTGTGCTGAAAACATCTCCCTATTTAAAGGATAATAGGTTTGTATATGTGTAAGAACAAATACACAAACACATTAAATATATATATATATATATATATATATATATATATATATATATATATATATATATATATATATATATATATATACTGTATATATATATATATATGATAAATTTTTGCACATTTAGACGTATTTTTCATATTCAAATAAGCCATATATATTTTTTTTTGATACATTAATGTCTGAATTCTCTTAACGACCTCGGGATCAGAGCCCCAGGCGAAATCACACAAAGACAAGACTTTGTATCCGGCCGGGAATCGAACCCTGGTCGGCAAGCTTGTATAGACAGTGACTAAACCACTTGGCCACAAAGAAAGATAAAAGTCAATGACAATTCTTCTGTACTTATACCTGTCGAATTCAGGTGTTTTGTACTTAGAATTGAAATCAACCCATCTTCACCATCGTAGCTAATTGGTAGTTTGTTACTTGGCATTCGATTAATGATAAATTTTTGCACATTTAGACGTGTTTTTCATATTCAAATAAGCCATATATATTTTTGATACATTAATAGTTTGTTTGTAAATTATACAATTTTGTAAATTTTGACAGTCTTTGTGTGATTTCGCTTGGGGCTCTGATCCCGAGGTCGTTAAGAGAATCCAGACATTAATGTATCAAAAATATATATGGCTTATTTGGATATATATATATATATATATATATATATATATATATATATATATATATATATATATATATATATATATATATATATTGTACATCTCTTAATATTGAGTTCACTTTGTCTCAGGATCAGAGACCAATGGGGGATTGAACTTTATAATAATAGCTTCTGGTCGGCCAAGAATTCGAACCCTGACCAAGTCAAAACTGAGGTTACAGTCGACTCTATTTTCACCACAAGGCCACAAAGAGAGAAAAATAATCTCCACCATTATAGCCTCTTGATGAGTTTGTAATACTTGCCTGTTTTAAGATAATTTATCACATTTACTTGTTAACCATAACCAAGTCGAAACTTAGGTTATAGTTGACTCCACTTTTACCATATTCATGTCAAATTCAGGTTTTGTACTTAGAATCGGGCATTCTTGCAGACATTTTGAGTAAAGTTTATCGAGTTTTACTACTATGAAATCTTCTCCATCCATTATTAAATCAATTGCTAGGCCATCTCCTGCAACTTTCCCTCTTTTTCAGGCCTAATAATCGAGCATTTCTGCAGACATTTTAGTAAAGATTAGCAAGTTTTACTACTATGAAATCTTCTCCATCTATTATTATATCAACTGTTTGGCCGTCTTCACTTGCTACTTTGCCCCTTTTTCATACCTTTTAATACATCTCCTACTGATACTTTTGGTATTGGCTCCGGTGCTTCGTCGTTTCTATTGGCAACGTTATTTCTCACGTCACTATTATGCAGTATTGTATAAAAATCCTCTGTAATTTTATCACTCCATCTTTTTTGCTGATAAGATTTCCATTTTCATCCTTAAAAGCAAAAATCTGTTGGTAACCTGTTCCAACTTTATACCTCTTCCTTTCTTTAGTGCTTCCTCAGTTTGGTCTGATTGTGTTTACAAATGACTCGGGTTTTTAGTTTGTTTATTATTTTGAATAGTTCTGCTCAATCTATTTCATATCTCCTGAATTTTCCCTCATTTCCAATTGTTTCTTTATTAGCTTTTTGTTATTTTCTGAGTTTTCCTTAATCTTCTTTAGGAACATTTCCACCTATCTTTTGTGCTGATTCCAATAAAAATTTTGTTAAATTACTGTTCACTTCTTCTTTACTTACTTCCATTTCATCGTGTAGCTAAAAGTACCTATTTGGTATTGCTAAACGAAAATCATCAGATTTTTCTTTTGTCACAGCAGTGTTTATTTTATTAGCTTGAAGCTAGTTTTTCTCTTTTTTTCCTTAGATCTAGATAAATTTTACTTCTGACAATTCTATGGTCACTTGAGTTTAATTTGTTTAACACTGTTACACACACACACATACATACATACATACATACATACACATATACATATACACACACACATATATATATACATATATATATATATATAATATATATATATATATATATATATATATATATATATATATATATATATATATATATATATATATATATACAGTATACTATATATACATATGTACCAGGTATGTATATATGTATGTCCCTTTTGGAGTGGGAGTACCTTGACATGGTGAAAGGGTTTGTGTATAGCCATGATCAGCAAAGCTATACTAGTCAGGGTACCCTATACCCATAAGTTGGCTTGCTGTGAGAAATCAGACTAGTCTCCCCCCATCAACAATCTGCACTGGCCAACGTAGTGATGAAAATGGCCAAACTCCAGGCATGAATAAGGATATGTTTAAGGCCCTTGCCCCGCAGTGGACTAGAAATGGCTGCATTTGATTCTTCCAAGTAAAATACTTGTTACAAAATATACATGAATGTTCCAATGATTTTCCTAACATGGCTGGCTTTTCACTGAGGTGCTTTTATACTATAAAAAGAATAACCATTATCTATAACTTCTCTGTGAAAATAGTTTGTTTGTAAATTATACAATTTTGTAAATTTTGACATAAAAAATTTATGGTTATTGTCATTCATTGCCTTTATCAAACACAAGACATAGTCATAAGAAATTCTAATTGTTAATTATTATCTTTATGTAAGATCACAACAAAACAATGATTAAAACATCATAATAAATCACAGCTAACACGAAAAAGCAGATAAATTTACTGCATCAGGCCAAAAAGCTTACCCGTCACCTTGGCGGCAGAATTGGCCATGCCATGCGTAACGTTCCACACAAGGCCACCAACAGAGCCTTCATGAACCAGTTCACTCACACCCTCGCTTACATCAGCGAGGAAACCAAACGGATTACCTAAGAAGTCTGTCGAACCTAGGATAACCATTGCCTGTGACTGAAGTTCCTGCAAGTACATGGAAAGAGGAGAGTTATCCAGGAAATAGCAAGGCACATTACTCACACTGATAAAACAATTCCCATAATAATACCATAGAAACAGAAATATTTCTGTATGATGCTTTACTACATTTATTCCACGTCCCCTAAGGAAATGGTATAAACACTTAAAATCATACCATTTTGCTTGTCAAATAGGAAAGTTTTCATTCAGCAACTTTTAGGATTTGCCTAATATTTTCCTTAAATCTTAACATATCTCGACAGTTAATAAAAACATTAAATGATTGTACCTCCTTGTAATGCTTGGTAATGCAGTCAAACAAGAATCTTGAAGTCTCAAAGGGATGACAACGAATGAAAGGTTCTAAATTAACACTGGCATGTTCAAAGCGAACCAAAGTAAGACCCATTTTTCTCTTGATATTCTTAAGGTCCGGACTCAGCTTCTTCGATGTAAGCACACTCAACCGTACTTGGTTGAGTTTTAATTCCAAATTGCTAAAGTAATACCTAAGGAAAAAAAACGCAGAAATAAATAATCTAACTGGCTTTCCATAATGTACAATTAAATTTGACCAAACTAAAATAGAAGTTTAAATAAGCCACTAAATTAGTAATATCTCTATTAAGGCAAAGAACTTTTAAATGTTTGTATGAAGTTATATTAAAAAAAAATAGTTATGATTCATACGAAAACTCGAAATCTATTAAACCTTTAACATCTTTAGCAAATAGCAAGATGTATGAAAATCATATTGTTTTTTCTGAAATTAAATTACCAATAAATGAAATGCAATCATACATAACATAAATTATTCAAAAGCCCTCCTAATCTTCATTTAGATTACAACCAATACATGACTGCTAAGAGTTCTATATAAAACTATGCAGAAGTATACAAGCCTAAAATTCATTGGCTTAATAAGAAAAATAGTCACAATAAAACTTCATGCTTTACTTTGACTGTTTCTATTACATAATTTGGAACAAGAGATGACAATTGTCTGAAAGTTTAGCAAAATCATTTTAACATCTAATTGGCTTTTACAACAAAAGTCATAAGAAATATCCATGGTTACTATAATCTTTACCTAGTTGCATTGACTGACGTTGCAGCTGCAAGCATACGCCGCATATCATATTGGTGCTCCTCCACCTTTTCAAGTTCCGAATCGGACTGATCGTACCCCGCCATGAGAAATATTTTGAAGAGAAGAGATTCCTCAATCGTCAATGTTAGATTTTTCAGGGTTACCATTGTATTCTGCAAACAAGTAAGATTATCTATTAGTTTAAGCAATATAAAATCATAAGCTTTCACCTTCAAAATTGGTAATTAAGCATCATATAATTACGATTAGAAATAAGAATTCTTAAAAATAAAGACATGGCCTTTTTAGAAAGTGGTGTTGTTGGGGTCTGTGCATCACAAAACAGCTTTATCACCAACCCTCTTATCTGTTCAAATATCTTCAAGTATCATATCCTTGCTCCACCTAGACAACACGAATTCTCATCGGTCACATCCAAGAACATTTTGCAGAGGCGGAAGGAAATAACCTCAACCTTCAAGATTTTTATATGATTTGGATCTAATTCTTGAAGTGTTTCTGTAACCAAAACATTAACTAGAAATGTTACTCCATTTTTTGACAGAGGACGAATTGGAACTCTGATCCCACATAGTAAACTAAGGACACTACCTGTGATTTGGTTAATTTATAATCAGTTACAGTACCTAGTCTTACACTAGCCTATCAATACTTGAAAAAACAATAGATTTTGATACGTTTTGTGGCATGTGCTTTGAATGGCTTCCAGATAAACGGATTTTGAGCAAAGCGAAAAATCTATTTTTGGGTGAGATAGCCATGGCGTCCTGATGGAAGGTTCCTGTTTGGTAGCTTCCTTGGGTATAAGACTACTAAGATATTCCCAGAGAATTTAACCACAGGTTATCACAGAATTCTAACTTCTGGAGCGAGTATCTCAAAGGTTTCCCTTTAAGACATCGTAATACAACAGGGGACACGCATGTCTGGTCGTGCCACATAGCTATCTCCACCCCGAACAGAGTTAACGCTTCGGTGTGTAAGGGCTGAGAATAGCTGGGAGCCGTTCCACAGCTAATCTCACTCGTGGCTACTACTGATACTCGAGACGTAAACAAACGGACGCCATTGCTCTAATGACGTCACGAGCGTCTTTATCCTGGCGCCAGTTGCTGCCCATCACCATGATACAATTGTGTAGGGTGGGAACAAACTGACGAAGTAGTAGGGAGGGTCCATCAGGACGCCATGGCTATCTCACCCAAAAATAGATTTTTCGCTTCGCTCAAAATCCGTTTTTTGGGCTCAAGCCATGGCGTCCTGATGGAAGAGTACCAGAGAATCAATGTATCGTGG
Organism: Palaemon carinicauda; assembly: GCF_036898095.1. Taxonomy (NCBI): domain Eukaryota; kingdom Metazoa; phylum Arthropoda; class Malacostraca; order Decapoda; family Palaemonidae; genus Palaemon; species Palaemon carinicauda. The sequence continues at coordinate 12,004,917 of NC_090732.1, forward strand.
TAGATTTTCCCCCTAGAGTTAAGTGCCTAGGCATTGACAAAAATAGCAAAGTAATCTTAGGTAAGAACCATAGGAACGAAGTATCCTGCCCCCCATTGGTAGGAAGTTCCCATGGGCTATGCCGACGTCAAAGTGGTATTGAAGGGCTATTCATCTTGACAGAAGAGCTTTTAAGAGCTTAGAGATGAAGCAGAATGTTTGATATTTGTATAGGAACATTCTGAGTAGGCCAGTGGTGGTTGGGCACTGTGTGTAGGGTTCATCTCCTGATTATCAGAAGTAAGTATTCGAGTAGGAACCTTACTGAGACAAGGTGAATATAATTTAAGAATAGACATCTTAAATTCTTCATGACCATAAGAAAGGAGGAATAAATAAAACTATGACAGTATGTATTTCATAGTAAGTAGGAGCTGAAAGAGACGCACAAGTAATAAAATAGAAATTTTATTTCACAATGCAGAAAATAAATAATTTACAGCAAAAAGTAAAGTTCATTTACAGTAATAATAATGTACATAGAAATTAAAGGCTTGCTCTTGAATCTGAAAGGGAATTTCAGGATTAGTAGGTACTCGTTCTCGAGGAACGCAAGTCTTTAAATAACACATCATGCTCAAGGCATGCGGCACTTGTGTGACACTATGACATTCCACCTGGGATAAGAACAGTTATAAAAGCACTAAGTGTTTTTAGACATCACTATGAATCACTCGAGGGTCAACATAGGCACCCGAAGAGTTAGAGTCCCAAGTAACTCACTGTTCTACGCAGAGTTAGGTGCAGGTTTCATAACACTACCTGCGGCTACCACAAAATGTTTGATTTCGTGCACTTGTTTCGCATAATGTTTAAAGAAAACTCGCGAGGACTTCCAGCCCGTAAAGTTCTTAAGGCTCTCGAAGTCCATGCTCTGAAAGAAGTTCAGAGAAGATGCCACTTTTCTAGGATCATGACCAGCGGGTGTACTGTTCGGATCCGCTCTGCGAATGAAGTAGGTGATTTTCGCTCTTAATTGTTTCAGTGACAGGTCGCTGCCCGATGTTTCTCCTTTGAAGAGTTGGCCTCCACCAAAGTTTGAAGTTCTGCGAAGATAGACCTTGAGACTCTCTACTGGACATAGAGAGACATCCTCCTTCAGGGGGCATATTCTCCAAGGGCCCCATCTTTTGGTGGGTAATTCATTTTTGGCGAGAAACGTCGGATCGGGGGAGAGGGTCACTTCTCCTGAATCAGCAAACAGGATGTGTCCCTCTTCTCTTGATAATGCCACTATTTCGCTGACTCGAGCTCCCGAGGCGAGAGCAAATAAAAATATAACTTTCTGAGTCAGATCCTTGAGGGGGCATGAATCATTGTCCAAGTTGGAGGCGAAATGGAGCACCTTGTCTAGTGACCAGGAGATCGGTTTCGGAGGGGGTGCTGGACGTAGGCGAGCACATGCTTTTGGCAGTTTGTTAAAGATGTCGTTGGACAGATCAATTTGGAAAGCATATAGAATTGGTCTAGTCAAAGCCGATTTGCAAGTTGAAATCGTATTGGCTGCTAATCCTTGTCCATGAAAGTGAATGAAGAAGGACATACAGAAATCAATGGTGATTTCTTTAGGATTTTTTGCTTTAACAAAGGAGACCCATTTCCTCCAGGATGATTCGTATTGCCGTCTCGTGGATTCGGTCTTGTATTCCTCTAGGAAGTCTAGACTTTTCTTCGAGATCCCAAACCTCTTCTTTGCGGCAAGGGAGAGAAAATCATGAGATGAAGGTCCTTGATTTTCGATGATGAAGCGAAGACAGTCGACTTCTGTACTTGTTGAGAGAGAACTGGGCCCGGGAGAGGGATCAGCTTGGGCTGCAGCTCCAGGACCAGGGGGTACCAGTTGCTCCGGGGCCACTTGGGAGCCACTAGGGCCGCTGTCCCTTTGAAGGTTCTCAGTTTGGAGAGGACTTTCAACAGAAGGTTGGTGGGAGGGAACAGGTATATCTTCGACCATCTGTTCCAGTCCAGTGACATGGCGTCCACCGCTTCTGCTTTGGGGTCCTCGTACGGGGCTACGTACAGAGGAAGTTGATTGTTGTCGCTCGTTGCAAAGAGATCTATCTGAAGTTCTGGGACTTGATTGGAGATGAAGGAGAATGATCTTGCGTCTAGAGACCATTCCGACTCTATCGGGTTTGTCCGAGATAGAGCATCCGCTGTCACGTTGCGGAATCCTTGTAGGTGAACTGCAGACAGGTGCCACTTCTTCTTCTCCGCCAGACGGAAGATTGGGAGAAGCACCTGATTTATCTGGGGCGATCTTGAGCCCTGGCGATTGAGACAACGAACTACCACCGAGTTGTCTAGGGTTAGACGGATGTGGATCGAGGGCGGCGGGGATAGCTTCTTCAGAGTAAGAAGGACCGCCATGGCCTCCAAGAAGTTTATGTGGAACGTCTTGAATAGTGGAGACCAGGTCCCTTGAGCTTGTTTCAGGTGGGAGTGACCTCCCCAGCCCTCCAGTGAGGCATCCGTGTGGATGTTGAGTGATGGAGGAGGGTGTTGGAGAGGAATGGACCTTTTCAGGGCCATTGCTTCCGACCACGGCTTTAGGAGGCGTCGAAGTCTGTTTGGAAGCCGTCTCTTGAGGTCTCTTCGAGCGATGGATGCCGATCGTCTCCAGACTCCCGCGGCATCCTTTAGCTGTGCACGAAGCACTGGGTTTGTCACTGAGGCGAATTGTAGAGAGCCTAGAACTCGTTCCTGCTGTCGTCTTGAAATGCGTTTGGATTTCAGTAGTCGCTTGACAGACCCTGCTATTTCCTTCCTTTTCTTCTGGGGGATGGAAAGGCGGTGTGACTGAAGATTCCAGTGGATTCCCAACCACTGAAACTTCTGAGCCGGAGAGAGGCGAGATTTCTTCTCGTTGATCTTGAATCCCAGGTGTTCTAGGTACTGGGTAACTTCGTCGCAAGACTTTGTACACTCTTCGGGCGAGGGAGCCCAGACTAGCCAGTCGTCGAGGTAGGCCATCACCTGGACGTTTCTTAGGCGGAGCTGTTGTACTATGGCATCCGCCAGCTTTGTGAAGATCCGAGGGGCCACATTGAGGCCGAATGGCATGGCCCTGAAGGCGTAGCTTTTCCTTTGGAGTCGAAATCCTAGGTAGGAGGAAGCGTGATGGTTCATTGGAATGTGCCAATAGGCATCCGCCAGGTCTATAGAGACCGTGTAGGAACCTTGAGGCAGAAGGGTCCTTATTTGTTGAAGCGTCAGCATCTTGAATTTGTTGTTCTCTATGAACTTGTTGAGGGGGGATAAGTCCAGAATGACTCTGAGCTTGTCTGAGTCCTTCTTGGGAACGCAAAACAGTCTCCCTTGGAACCTGGTGGACTTTACCTTCCTTATCACCTTCTTGTTCAAGAGGTCTAGAACATATTCTTCCAGAATGGGGGTTGATGGTTGAAAGAACCGCTGGAAGATTGGGGGTTGTTGCACCCAACTCCAGCCTAGACCGTTCTTGATGATGCTGTGTGCCCAAGGATCGAAGGTCCAACGATCCTGGAATTGGCGGAGTCTTCCTCCCACCGGAAGCACTTCATTGCTTCTGGTGTCCCGAGGACTTGTTGCCTCGGCCGCTAGCTCCCTTTCCTCCTCTACCTCTGGAGGGACGACGAGAGGCGTCTCTGCTTGCACCCCTGGACGAGCCTCTACCTCTGGCATGAAAGGTAGTGGATGACTGCTCAAAGGCAGGGGTGAAGACCGGTGACTGTGACAACACCGGTTGGGGGACCAACTGAAAGGTCTGTTGTGGTTGGGCAACCACTTGGGAGGTAGCGGGTCCCGGAAACTGACGTCGTTGTTGACGTTGCTGGGGTTTCGGCTTCTGAGGTTTCCTCTTAGGCTGAGGTCCATCGTCCTGAGAGGTTTTCCTTTTTCTGGACATGCCCCACTTGTGGAGAAGGTTCCTATTCTCCGTGGCGGCTCTGTCAGTTATTTCCTTGACAAGGTCAGAAGGAAACAGGTGCTTTCCCCAGATGTTGGAGGAAATCAGCCTCCGGGGTTCGTGTTTCACGGTGGCACCGACAAACACGAATTCACGACAGGCTCTACGAGCCTTTATGAAATGGTACAAGTCCTTCATTACCGTGAGTAAGTGGGATTTGGCCAGTACCATGTAGTGATCGGGTACTGCTGTGTCACAGGCCATTACTTCAAGTTGGACTTGATGAGAAAGCGAAGCTGCAAGCCTCTCCTTCGTGTCTTGTTCCCGGCGAAGGAGGTGGTCGTTGAGCTTAGGGAGGTCTTCATTAAACTGACGTCCGGCGACGTCAGGATCGAGCCTACCCACGACGAAAGTATGTTGGACATCTTTCCATTGCCTAGTGTCAGGGGGTGTCACGATGGAGAAGGGTCTGCACTCCTCCAGTGCAGGGCAGGGTTTCCCTTCTTCCGCCGCTTTAAGGCATGCAGCTAAGGCCTTTTCCAGAAATGGAAGAATCGCAGTGTCAGGTGCGACATAGGTAGGATGCTTCTTGCTCAAGGCAGGAAGCTTAGAGCAGGTAAAGCCCCTGCTCTTAAATGCGTTGGCTAGCATAGCTTGGGCCTTTGCGAGATCGAACACTATCTCTTCTTTAGGTTCGGTCTCCTCCTTCGAAGCAGGTTCGGAACGAAGTCGGACGTAACAGTCCGGGTAGGCCTCGAAGCTTGGGAAGAACTCCACATCTTCCAACGGGACCGTGCCGATCTTGTCGCTAACAAAGATCCTGCCGGTCGCAATAACCATATGCTCTGCATACCTCCACGGGTTGGCATGAGAGCAAGCTGGGAGATCCTTGACCGAGATCTTCTTCGTGTCTCTGGATCCAATCATAGACCTGATGGACTCCTGGTTCTCCTTCAGTCTGTCGTCCATGACAGCTCTAATCAGTCGGATCAGTTCTTGGGTGGAAGAGGAAGGATCCGGGGTCGAGGAGGTAGACGGAAGGGACAATTCCGTCGGTGTAGGAGTAGGCGGAGGGATGGACGAGGGAGTAGCTCCAATCTCCGACTCGGTGTATTCCACCTTGTCTTCGTCCTCTTCGGCTCCTTGAGCCATAAGCGTCTTCTCCGTGTCTTCCGAGACGTCGGAGATCCGTTCATCATCCTCGGAATCCAAACGGCACTCGTGCATGGACTGAGCCATGACCACATCAGGTTCCACTGAAATTTGGACAGTGGGGATTGCTTCCTTTGGAACCACTGAGTCAGGGGAGGCCTTAGGGAACAACAGGGACCTCAGTTCTTCGGTGGCCAGGTACGGTCCAGTAGCATTTCTCTGAAAACCACGCACCCACTTGCGCAGTTTCTCACGAGCAATGTCTCTAACCTCCGCTGAGGGAGGGTTATGGAAGGCCTCAACTAGGTAGGCCTGGCAGACCGTACATTCCAGTGGGTTCCAGAACTTCCAATCCCCTTTCTTGTCTGAGCAACGGGCGTGAGTCCTGCACGCCGTATGTCCGTAAAACTGGGAGCGTTTCACAGCACAGTAGGCGAAATCGCACTTCATCTGCTCCTCCTGTGGAAGAAAGAGAAAATGAGTATGGGGGAGCCATAGGAATGGCTCTTAAATTAAGTTAATATTAATCATTAATTTTAACTTAAGGAAGGTGTGATGCATAGAGAATGAAACAGTAAAGGAGACACGCTCCATGCATCTCGCCCGGCTGGTTACCATAGGCTGGTCCTGGGATAATCCAAATGACCTAGATCATTGGATATAGTTTCCTAGGATTCCCATTATATTGGAACTCCATGGAAAGCCAAGGACAAGGTTGGGATCGAATTCATTCGGTTCCCAGATAAGAGCCAGAAGGCCTCATTAAGGGTAATTGCTTCTGGCAACCAGCCGCGCTAAGATGCACATAGCATGCTGGAAATAGAAGAATGCAAAGAGACAGCATGATCACTAATAGAGCAGTACTAGGTACTGATCTTAGAAGCAAAGCAGCTTATCTATTTGCAAGGTAGGGCTATCTAGTCTTATGATAGCTACAGAGAGGGGGTGCAAGTATTCTTGACGCCTCCGGGGCATCCGGCAGCCGCCGGCACGCCGGAGCTCGCTCCAGCATAGATTCTGGCATTAGAACAGACAATATTCAAAGTCAGTTAGATACCAGGATGGCGGCCGCCGGCACAACGGCGGCACGCCGGCAGGGAGCGGCGGCTCCGGCAGCCGGAGGATGCCGGATTGGTGACTGGGGTAAGGATGGTACAGGTAGTATCGGGTTGCCGGCAGTATATGCCGGCACTCCGGAGATCGACCGGCAAGCGGACGAATAGATAGGAGTAGGAGAGCCGCCGGTAGTAGCCGGCGGCAGCCGGCAGTCCCTCGGTACACGGGGGGCTGGGGGCAAGGGTAGGGAAGTCACCAAGAGGGAGGCAGGTATTGCCGGCAGTAGAGGCGGCAAGAGACCGGCACCCGGATAGAAAGAGAGACAGGGGGAGGGGGGAAGGGATGTAGGAAGTACCGTCAGGGTTCCAGACATCCCTCCCCCTCCCTGAGGGGGTGTACCCATGATAGAGACAGGCTCTAGCATCCATAAGCAGGGGTCACTAGGGACCGGGAGCAGGTAGCCCAAGGGAGGGCTAGGGAACACCCAAGAGGGGGGGGGGAGACTCCCCTATGCAGAGCTACACTAGTAACTAACCTTATAGGACACTATGAAGGCATATGTACCAGAGCGGACAGCACAGGGAAGCTCGGGTAGCCCTACTCTTCCACCCTAAGGAGGAATTGTAGGACAGGGGACAGATGAGTATAAACTAACCTAAGCATAGGCTAGGCTATACAAGAGATAGGTGGGGAGGGAGAAGAGAGGGGTCTTCCCAGGAAGGGTTTCTGTACCAGAGCGGCCACAAAGGGAAGGGAGGACACTCCCTAACCTAAGATTAGGCTGATCGGCTAAAAACGGTGCAAGAGTACAGTTTCAGCATGGAACAGAGAAACCTTCCTAACCCGGCCTAGATCAGGGCTAAAAGTCCTGAACTAGGCAAGGAAGAAGACGTATCGCTATCGCAGGAAAGTCGTAGACTATCCTAGCCATAGAGGTAGGCTAGCCTAACCTCACTCTCAGACGCAATCCTAAAGGGGGTTCATTCCTTTAGGGAGGACTGAGAGGCGATATAATACTCTATTAGACAATAAATCCCTTTACTCAGAAAAGGGATCAAGGCTAAATAGAGGGAGTGCCAAGGCAGGGGATGAAGGAAGCATATAGGGGTCCTAAGGTTAGGTTAGGCTAGAAAGAATCACTGACTAGCCTATCCCCTATATGGTCCCTGAAGGCGAAAACATTTGCATCACTAGTCAAAAGTATTGTAAAATAATAATGCCACTATCTTCATAACTTAGTCTAGGATCACTGATAAATCATGCATGAACACTTGTATATAGGCACCTGGCCTGGGGGCTATAGTAGCCGACTGGTATGAGGTCAATCGATGACCGATAAAAAGCGTCTAACACGATATAAAAGTTCCTAGCTATGAAGACTAAATAAACTAATGTATTCGATTAGTATATAATGCCGGAAGCGTTGTTGTGGCTAACTAAATAAGACATGCAAAACAACAACGACGCCATAAAATGGCGGGTCCGGTAGAGGCACAGCTCCGCCACAAAACATCAAATATTTCGCGAAATAATATTTACTTTACGGCCAGAGCTTAATTAAACAATACTGGAACCTTGTACTCAACTTTCCAGAAGAAGGCGAGGCTGAAGGTAACGACATAGCGAAGATGCAAAACGATAAAGTTCACACAAGGGAAAATCCGTCTCAGTAGGGCAGCTACTAAACAAAGGATAAAGACGCTCGTGACGTCATTAGAGCAATGGCGTCCGTTTGTTTACGTCTCGAGTATCAGTAGTAGCCACGAGTGAGATTAGCTGTGGAACGGCTCCCAGCTATTCTCAGCCCTTACACACCGAAGCGTTAACTCTGTTCGGGGTGGAGATAGCTATGTGGCACGACCAGACATGCGTGTCCCCTGTTGTATTACGATGTCTTAAAGGGAAACCTTTGAGATACTCGCTCCAGAAGTTAGAATTCTGTGATAACCTGTGGTTAAATTCTCTGGGAATATCTTAGTAGTCTTATACCCAAGGAAGCTACCAAACAGGAACCTTCCATCAGGACGCCATGGCTTGAGCCCAAAAAATAAATTTTATTCTTAAGACCTAGTGAACACACAAAAGGGGAATCGCACAATCCGAACACGCATATTTCCAGACCATACTGTATAAAGGAGAAACTAGACTGTTGCAAATACCCTAGGTTTGAGAATGAAATAAAAAATCCCCAGGAGATTAGATATAAAACTGGTGTGTTTAAATAACTACCATCAAAATGTGTTTAAGCAGACAGATTAGTGTGACAACCTTCTCGGACACACTGATAATAGACTACCCAGATTCGCTGATCATTTCCCTCATCCCGAACAGTGCTATTAGATTAATTGTTGTTCACTGAGAGTCCGAACTACTTTCACACCAGCTAGATCATGGTAAAAGTAGGGAATAAGTAAGATCTAGATTTTCCTGCACCCAACAGGGGATCTCCCTAGTATGGGACCTTAATCATGAGAACAAAACACTTTTATCATTGTTTTAGCAAGAACATCCATTCTAGTGGTAACCAGACTGAATGTTGCTAAACTTCGCTGATCAAACAAGAAACTGCGTTTCAATGTGGTAGGACAATTCCAATTGAAGTTGCAAAACATAAATACTTACGGACGACACTACCATATCCTAATTTCTAGACATACTGATGACCGTGGAGCCCCTACACTTATAAGCATTAAACTCTTTCTGTTTAGCTGAACTTTTTTTGTTATATCTCTTGAGCAATTTCAATATTGTACTATGAATCTTGCATAATTTTTTTTTTTTTGCTCCATTAGTTCTAGACATGCGCAGCATCTTAAATCAAAATTCCTGCGATCCCATGAAACCTTTTTTCTTTTTTTAAATATTATTAGGTTTTCTATTTATGCTTCAAGTGACCAGAAAACTTCTCAGTCCTACTCACAATAATATTTTTTTTTACATTGACCTTTCCTTCTTTTATAATCTCTCTTCTGGAACTATTATCAGGCCTAAGTCTTCATCTACAAACCTTTTCCATGATTTCCAGGGTGTTCCAACAGATTGGACTACTACTTTCATATCCATTGCTTTTATAAATAATGTTTCTTGTCCATCCTCATATCATGGATTGACCATCTCAATATTTGAATATTAAAATCAACTCGGTTTTGAGTTTCTTCTTCAACATGAACTTAGTCCTCCTTTTCATTTTCTTTTGTCCAATAATTTATGCTTTAAATGTTTATCTTCATTTTTTAGCATAGCATTGTGGACCCAGGATAGTAACCTGTTTGGGTTCTAACACATATTCCTCTATTCTTCAAAGTGGGTTCTAGTAAAATTCTTCATCACTTGTTTTTTTAGTAGCCTTGGGTGTCTTTACATATTTGTTCCTTCAGGTCCTTTATTTTTGTCAGCAGCTTGGCATACCCAGAACATTAGTCAATATCTAAGCTATACTGAAAAAGTCTATTTCTGGGGAAAAGAATGTAAATTTTCAATTATAATATTGACTTTCTCAATACAAACCCAATACTCCAATTAAATTGCAGCCGACTGAATCCCAGGGCTCTGTTATAAGATGTACCAGATGACACAAAGCACAATTGAGTTATATAGATTGATTGATTTACGAAATTTTTGGCCTGAAGCCAATTTAGTTATATTGATAACTTTGCCAAATGTATATCTTCTTTTACAAGTGGATTGATGAGTCTCGGATTATATGTGAACTGATAGATTAAGGAGAAAGTGGTTTTATTTAGTAAAAATTTTAGTTTTTTATTGAATTAATTATAATTATCAAAATATGATAATCTTTATAAGTCAACTAATGACTAAATAGATTACCTGAGGAGAGGTTTGTTATCCCTTTATAATTCAATAATCTTAAACTTTTTGATAAATGACTGACAAAGAATGCCAGAAGTAACTCATATCTCCAGTGAATAAGTTCCGGTAAAACACTAAAGTAACATAAAGGATTATAATGTAGGTATGGATAAATCAAGAATGAATAATAAATATTTCATGAAAAAAATCCCAAATTATTATAAAAAAGCTTAGAAATAAATTCTATGAGAAATTGCAGAATTTATGTATATGTTCAAAATGCAAAACTACTAAACTGTACTCGTTTACATGTAATTCAGAATATTCATCAAGCATGAACATACCTTGTATGCTTACTTAATGAATGCATAAACTGGAAGGATTCCAATATCCAAAAGAAAATCTCACCTTAAAAATATAAGCATTTGTACATGAGGATTTAAGTTGATGAGCAAAAAAGTAAACAGCTGGAAGGTGACGAGTATCATCCGTTTTACTTTGAGGAGTGACATACAACACAACCGGGCATTGAGTGGTTAACAGCTGGTTATCAACCTGCAATAACAATGCAAAACTTTAGATATAAAGAGTTAACATAGTTATTATTAACAACTGTAAAGAAAACACAAGAAATGTTACTACCATTAAAATTACCTAACTATTGCTGCCATAATGAGTTACATTACTAAAAATTATAAGTAATGTTAATACTAGCATAATAATTGTTTGAGCTTGAAAATTTATGCCTATTAAGGTAATTATAAATATCAAATTTTAAGCCCCTTATAATTCTGCAATTGGATAATTACTTTAAGTATTTGCTTCTTTACCTGAGGGAAAAAATACTCTTTCTTACAACCTCATGACACTAGGACAAATCCCGTAAGGAACAGATTTATACTACATTAACTTTAATATTTGCATCCTAACATAATGGATAATTGTCTGTCAAGTTGCTTCTTAACATGCCTAACCTTTACCGATTCAAGAACCTATTAAATATGGGCACCCCTTAGAATCAGGTGTTCATAACTACCTATTTTTCAAGAGAAATCTGATAAATGACAAGCATTGCATGAATGGGGAACATCAGATTTACTTACATATATGAGAGAGAGAGAGAGAGAGAGAGAGAGAGAGAGAGAGAGAGAGAGAGAGAGAGAGAGAGAGAGAGAGAGAGAGAGAGAGATTTTTTTTTAAATTAATAGCATCCTGAGAGTTTTTCTATAGGTTGGGTAACAACTTTGGAAAAATTTGAATCGTTTCTAGAGATAGTCCAGAGGACTCTTATCACTATAATACGTAACCATCTGAAGACTAGAGAAATTATTACCAACTGCATTTTATATTCTGTATTACTTGTTTGTTTGAACAATATTTGCTGCAAAACAAAGTAGTATTTTTCTTCTTAACCTCTTACCTTTTATGCTATATGTATAAAGCAAAAATTCTTAACAGCCTAAGTGTTAATGTCTTAAAATAATGTAGAATATACTCTTTAAAAATTTCCTATTTGTTATACATTAGCACAATTCTGATCATAAGAATTTAACTTGGTTTGAAAAAATAATGAAATCACAAATACTTCATAAAGAATAATCATATATCAGAGGAATTACTTCTGTTAAAGTGCCTACAATACACAATTCATTCACTATATAGAGAATACACATTCAAAACCAGCACCGAACTGCAGAGGCATTAAACTTAAAATATAATTCACGGAAAACCCCACTAGACTGTCACAAAAAAACTACCAAGAAGCATATTGCTTGTAATAATCAGCTACACAGTGAAACTGCTCACAGATATATATACCAAAGAGCTATGGGTCAAGAATCTGTGGAGAGTAAGTACCTAGTATGTTATAGAAATCTTACTTTTTTTTGTAACAAATAAAAAGAAGTAACTCTGGCTCTAAAATAAGACCAAATAAGATAAATAAGGTTATAAAGGATAAAGAGCCAAAAAAATATGATAATATTGAGAAAAGTTAGAGAATTACAAACACAATTCTTAAGACTGCCACAGACTTAAAAAAAGGCGAGAAAAGTAATTGACGATTAACTCAGGTCACTTGTAGCACGTGCTTCATGAGTAGTATTAATTTTCTTTGGAAGTTTAAAGATTACAGAGTTAGGGGGACTTTTAAAGACCATGAATATGGCCTCTGATATTCATGGGGTTAAGATGAAGCAATGGCTACATACTGTATATAAAAAAATGCACAACATATAATTTTTATATACTAAAATAATCGAATATGGTATACAGGATTTCAGAATTCCTTCACTGTGAAAAATACTGACAAAAAGAGGACTTCTAAACACAAAAATTCTCATAATCAATGGTCACAGTCAATAAATAAAATACTTGCCTGTAAATCCCTGATTGTAAAGTCTACTGTCCTACTTGAGAGGGAACTCTGGTACTCAAACACAATATCCATTAACTTGACATAAATGAGCTCCTCAGGGGGACTTCTTTGGATCACAGATATTCCAATGCCACCTTTGATCTTCAACTGGATCTGTAATAATAATTGCAAAGAGTTCTTGAAGGGGTTTGTACAATATTAAGATAAAGGCATTTTTAGTACTTTTTAATTATTTCACTATCAACTATATAAGGGAATATGTAGCAAAATATTATTTTTCATGTGCTCAACAAGTCTATTGTTAGTAAACCCCTTATCTACATTTATTATTGCCATCATTAGCTACTATAGAAGTAAAGTATCTTGACTATGCCTTGTTGTCTTGACTGTCTCTTGTATAACAGGTATGGGTACATTACTGTGTTAATTATCACTATTCTTTCCCTTCTTATAACAGGCAGTAGTGACATAATATAGTCGCTGTCGGCTAGCTTTGTGGTAAAAATCTATGTCCACTACATACAAACTTCTCCCCTTTCCTCAAAAACATTTTGGGATTAACTCTCAAAAAAGGCATGCTCTCACACTTCGACCTCGGAAGCAACTGTTCCCTATGTGCATGATAAACATGTCTTATTTTTGAAGAGTTGTAGGATACTGTATACAATTACTTTACCTCTGATTAAATACATAATTGATTATGTCATTACAAAAAGCTTGTGTTATTATGATGATGTATTCTGTATTTTTTCCTCTGTCATGAAGTCATAAATAAATACTGTACATCATTTTCTTATACAACAATGGGCCTAGATGAGCCATTCCCCAAGGAGCATCTTTTAAATACAGTAAAGGACAGCCTTAAAATGTTAGTTTTACAAAGAAATGTTATTTTCCTTAGTAAAATAAATTTTTGAATATACTTACCCGATGATCATATAGCTGCATCCCTGCTGCCCGACAGAAAAAACCTAAGGGCGGAATACGCCAGCGATCGCTATACAGGTGGGGGTGTAGATCAACAGCGCCATCTGTCAAGTAGGTACTCAAGTACTCGATGTCAACAAAGAACCAATTTTCTCCTCTGTCCACTGGGTCTCTATTGGGGAGGAAGGGTGGGTCCTTTAATTTATGATCATCGGGTAAGTATATTCAAAAATTTATTTTACTAAGGAAAATAACATTTTTCAATATTAAACTTACCCGATGATCATATAGCTGATTCACACCCAGGGGGGTGGGTAGAGACCAGCATTACATGTTGACATTATTATGAGCTAAGTATTCCGTATTTCATTTTAGCAGTTATTCAAAATAACAAGCATAAAATAAATAAGTCCCTGGTAAGGAAGACGACTTGAACAATTACTCTGCCTTTTTAAGTACGTCTTCCTTACTGAGCCTCGCGATCCTCATAGGATGCTGAGCGACTCCTAGGAGCTGAAGTATGAAGGGTTGCAACCCATACTAAAGGGCCTCATCAAAACCTCTAATCTAGGCGCTTCTCAAGAAATGATTTTGACCACCCGCCAAATCAAGTAGGATGCGAAAGGCTTCTTAGCCTTCCGGACAACCCAAAAATATTTCAAGAGAAAGATTAAAAAGGTTCTGGAATTAGGGAATTGTAGTGGTGGAGCCCCCACCACTACTGCACTCGTTGCTACGAATGGTCCCAGTGTAGCAGTTCTCGTAAAGAGACTGGACATTCTTAAGATAAAAGACGCGAACACTGATTTGCTTTTCCAATAGGTTGCGTCGAATATACTTAGCAGAGATCTATTTTGTTTAAAGGCCACGGAAGTTGTGACAGCTCTAACTTCGTGTGTCCTTACCTTCAGCCAAGCTTGGTCTTCCTCATTCAGAAGGGAATGAGCTTCTCGTATTAACAGTCTGATAAAAAAGGATAAAGAAATCTCTGCATAGGCAAAGATGGATTCTTAACTGAACACCATAAAGCTTCAGACGGGCCTCGTAAAGGTTTTTAAAATAGAACTTAAGAGCTCTTACAGGACATAATACTCTTTCTAGTTCATTTCCAACCATACGATAAGTTTGGAATATCGAACGATATTGGTCAAGGCCGAGAAGGCAGCTCGTGTTTGGCTAGAAAACCAAGTTGTAGAACATGTAGCCGTTTCGGATGAGAATCCGATGTTCTTGCTGAAGGCATGAATCTCACTGACTCTTTTAGCTGAGGTTAAGCATATCAGGAAAAGAGTCTTAAAGGTGAGATCTTTCAGGGAGGCTGATTGAAGTGGTTCGAACCTGTCTGACATAAGGAATCTTAGAACCACGTCTAAATTCCAACCAGGTGTAACCAAACGACGCTCCTTCGTGGTCTCAAAAGACTTAAGGAGGTCCTGTAGATCTTTATTGTTGGAAAAATCTAAGCCTCTGTGACGGAAGACTGATGCCAACATGCTTCTGTAACCCTTGATAGTGGGAGCTGAAAGAGATCGTTCTTTCCTCAGGTATAAGAGGAAGTCAGCTATTTGAGTTACAGAGGTACTGGTCGAGGATACGGATACTGACTTGCACCAGTTTCGGAAGATTTCCCACTTCGATTGGTAGACTCTAAGGGTGGATGTTCTCCTTGCTCTAGCAATCGCTCTGGTTGCCTCCTTCGAAAAACCTCTAGTTCTCGAGAGTCTTTCGATATTCTGAAGGCAGTCAGACGAAGAGCGTGGAGGCCTTGGAGTACCTTCTTTACGCGTGGCAGACGTAGCAGGTCCACCCTTAGGGGAAGTGTTCTGGGAACGTCTACTAGCCATCGAAGTACCTCGGTGAGTTATTCTCTCGCGGGCCAGAGGGAAGTAACTAGCGTCAACTTTGTCCCTTCGTGAGAGGCGAACTTCTGCAGTACCTTGTTGACAATCTAGAACGGAGGGAATGCATAGAGATCTAGATGTGACCAATCTAGTAGAAAGGCATCTATATGAACTACTGCTAAGTCCGGGATAGGTGAGCAAAGTATTGGGAGCCTCTTGGTCATCGAGGTTGCGAAGAGATCTATGGTTGGCTGGCCCCAGGTGGCCCAAAGTCTCTTGCATACATCCTTGTGGAGGGTCCAATATGTTGGAATTATTTGTCCCTTCCTACTGAGACAAACTGCTATGACATTCAAGTTGCCTTGGATGAACCTCGTTACTAGTGAAAAGTCTAGACCTGTTGAACAGGAGAGGAGGTCTCTTGCGAACTCGTACCATGTCAGAGAGTAGGTCCCTCCTTGCTTGGAGATGTACGTCAAAGCAGGGTGTTGACCGTGTTCACCTCCACCACTTTGCCTTGAAGGAGAGACCTGAAGCTTTTCCAGGTCAGACGTACTGCCAGAAGCTTATTGCGGTTGAAATGTATTGTCCTTTGACTCGAGTACCATAATCCCGAGCATTCCCTACCGCCTAATGTCGCACCCCAGCCTACGTCAGATGCGTCCGAGAAGAGAACGTGGTTGGGAGTCTGAACAGTCAGGGGAAGACCTTTTCAAAGGTTGATAAAGTCCTTTCACCAAGTCAGACCAGACTTTATCTTTCCGGAAACCGGGATCGAGACCGCTTCTAGCGTCTTGTCCTTTTCCAGTGAAAAGCTAGATGATACAGAAGAGGACGGAGGTGTAGTCTTCCAAGTGACACAAATTGAACCACGGATGACAGTGTCCTAACCAGACTCATCCACAGCCTGACAGGGCAGTGTTCCTTCTTCAGCATCTTCTGGATGGATAGCAGGGCTGGGGGTTGATCGTCTTGTTCAGCAATGTCCTCATCAGAGGGTTCCTCATCCGAAACTGATGAGGAAACGGCAACGGAGTGGGCAACGTCTGACTCGCTGAATCCGGTCGCACTGGTGGATGCGTGACGGAGCCGGACACAAGATCATGGTACTGCTGCACAGTCTGTGAACTGTCAACCATGGGGACGCGAGGAAGTACAGCGTCAACCCGAAACTGTCTAGACTGTCTGGGTTGTGCAGTCAACCCCCTACCGGGTTGCTGAGGTTGCCGCACTGCGTCACAACAAGTCACCTCTGCTGGTTGTTGAACGTCTTCCTAGTGACACACTGAACGTCCACAACCACCTCCGAGAGTCGCTTAACGTCAACGTGCGACTGGCAACCCACACTGGGTCGCACCGGTGGAGGAACCATCTCAACTGGCGGACGTGAGTAGGATACCTCAGCGTCAACAGGGCGTACAACCAACCGGTAGGAAGGTTGTTGGCTAGAAGGTTCTTCTCCGTAAAAAATCCTCTATCAAGGACACAAGCTTGGACTGCATGTCTTGCAACAAAGCCCATTAGGGTCTATGGGAGCAGGTGTGGCAACAGACGGGGTTAGCGACTGAAGCGGAACCATTTACCATCCCTGGAAGCATTGTTATGCTTTAATTAAAGTCCATAGGAGGCTAAGCAGCCTAAGGCTCCTCTCCAAATGACAGAGTCCTCAAAGGAATATCAGAAGGAGGGAGAACAGCACTTTCTCATCTACAGGAACCATGTCCGAGAAAGGCTAGGTTATCTCAGTGAGGGTCTCACTGGTGCATAAGCAGCAGACCAGAAGGCAACGTTATGTAACTGCTTGACAGTCTGTGAACTGTCAAAAACTGAACTGTCAACCACAACAGGTGCGTGAGGACATACAGCACTGGTGCATTAGTAGCAGACCAGAAGGCAACGTCATGTAACTGCTTGACAGTCTGTGAGCTGGCAACAACCAAAGCTGTGTGGGGAAGCCTCAACTCCTGACTGACTAGTCTGCTGCGGGCGAGTGGCGGTAACCACAGTGGGTTGCGGAGGCTGACACACCGTGTCAAAACAGGGCAGCTTGTGGTAGCTCACGCACGGCAACGGAGTGCTCCGTGTGTCTGTGGGAGTCAGCATGCGTCTGGCAGGGTTGACTGCGCATGGGTGGAGGAGCTCTCACAACAAGAGTGTGGGAGCAGGCAGCCATGCTGGGCGCACAACCGTGGCAGGTTGTAGGCAAACGGGTGCATCGTCAACCTTCTCCACAGTCGGAGTGTGGGAGCAGGCAACAACCAAAGCGGAGTGGTGGTGCGTGGTGGGGACTGCCGTGGGTTGCGGAAACTAACGCATCGCGTCAAAACACGGCAGCTTGACTCCACCTTCCCACTGCTGATGCGGTAGCTCACGCATGTTAGCGGAGGGAGCCGCACGTCGGCTAACGTTAACATGCGTCTGGCAGGGTCGATTGCGCATCGGAGGTGGAGCTCTCCGCAGCGGGAGTGTGGGAGCAGGCAGCCTCAGCGTGAGCTGGGCGCACAACCGTGGCAGGTTGTAGGCTAACGAGAGCAGTGTAAACCTTCTCCGCACGAAACTCCTGCATAACCGCAGCTAACTGAGTCTGCATAGACTGCAGTAAAGACCACTTAGGGTCTACAAAAAACGGCAACAAACGGAGCTACTGTCCGTTGTGACTGAGGGTCTAAAACAGCTGGTGCGGCAACAGACGGAGTTACTGCCTGTTGCGGTACCACCTTGCCTCTCTTGGGAGGTGTGCAGTCGTCGGATGACTACAGCGAGTCCGAACTGACCCAGTGGCTACACCTAGGCCGTTGGACTTGCGCGGAAGGGACCGACTTGCACTTAAAAACTGCAAGATTTGGTCCATGGTTTCTACGAGAAACCTCTTCCGCAGACGAGGAATAAATGGGCTCTCTCGTCTTTGTGTGGGTGGGGCGATCTCACGTCGGCAACGTGTGTAGATACGCCCGAAACCACGGAGGGAAAAACGTCTGTTCGTCGATCAAGGCCTGTGGAACCCATAAGTCGTTCGACATTACTTCTCCCCTGGGCTTGGGAGCTTGTAAGAGGTCCCGGACTAGGTGAACAACTGGCACGAACAGACGAACCCTCGGACGCAACACTGTAACACTTTGCGCATATCACTTTATCACTTTTGATTTTCTGTTTGCACTTATTTCACTGAAATCGAAACTTTAACTGATTTCTACCTGAAACACGCAATCCTATCCTTCATTAAAAGGTAGTAATTGCGAAAACAGTTTTACAATGCAACAGAAAAACATAAATAAAGATAAAGAATTCAGTGGCTGGAAAAGAGACTAAACACTAGATCAAATAAACTACGTTTACAATCTCTCACCGCATAAAGCCTGGGAACAAGAATAAAACTCTAGAAACGTTTTACCTTCTTCCCCTACAGCGACTAGGGAGAAGAGTAAAAAACGAATTCAGTGGCTGGAAAAGAGACTAAACACTAGATCAAATAAACTACGTTTACAATCTCTCACCGCATAAAGCCTGGGAACAAGAATAAAACTCTAGAAACGTTTTACCTTCTTCCCCTACAGCGACTAGGGAGGAGTAAAAAACGAGAACAACGTTACCCGCTTGAACGAAACGTTTATTCTCCTCCTCTCCCTCCGTCTCTATCTCTCTCTCTCTTCTCTCTTGACTTAGCACCTGAGAGAAGAGCCCAATTATATATCGTTAAAACATGTTATTTGCTAAAGGAAAAAACTGAAAGGTTTCCCAAATAAAAAGTTCCTTTATTTAGAATTTAAACCATTTAAGCTAAGAAAGAATGAACGAAACGCTAGAATCGGTTTACTCTTACTGCAACGTGAAACCGTGATACACTCTCTCTCTATCGTAACGATAGAGCGCATGTTGAACGTTCTGAACGTCAACAACTGCGGAGACTAAAAAACTAAACGTTAGTTCATCTTTGAAAACAGTACGAGACTATCAAAGAAATTCTTTCATAAAACATTAAAATTAAAAAAGTATTAAATTCTTAAAAGGTTAAATACGATATGACGGGCTCAATGTTAATTAACTTCGGTTCCAAGTAAGGACCGCCTACTATTAGGAAAGGTCGCATATAAACAAACATAAAAATTAATTTTTATAAGTTTATAATAAATGGAAAGTTAATCGAAGAGGCCTATAAAGGCGGAGAGATATAAAATAAATAGATCTATAACTTGTTAAGCAAAATTACCAAAAACCTAAACACACTTCCGTCTAAGGGAAGGGTCGGCCATTTAAAAGTGAAAGAGAGTCCATACTCTCTTCGTCACCAAAATTAAATCTATCCAAAACGAGTTCAAGTTTTGAAATGAAGATAAAACCCCTGCATAGCGAAAGCTCAAAACTGGAATAGTGTACTTCACCAAATCGTTGTGAAAACAAATCCAGTTAGGGACGGCGTATTTAGTAGGTCTTGCCAGTGGCACGACAGAGGGAAAATTGGTTCTTTGTTGACATCGAGTACTTGAGTACCTACTTGACAGATGGCGCTGTTGATGTACACCCCCACCTGTATAGCGATCGCTGGCGTATTCCGCCCGTAGGTTTTTTCTGTCGGGCAGCAGGGATGCAGCTATATGATCATCGGGTAAGTTTAATATTGAAAATTAGATAATTCATCATAAAAGATTATATTCCAATGATGACATCATTGTGAGATTTAGCATACATATCCAATTCTAATAAAGTACAGTACAGTACAAGTAATGTATTTCAAAGGAAAACAGGACCATAAGACTATATATCATGTTTTAATATTTCAAAGTAATCATATAATCATGGACATACTCATCAATTATTTCATTCAACCAATGTTTTCCCCCAATCTGTTAGAAATAGTTACTGTATTCTAAACAGTGACTGCATCTTGAATCTTTATTATAAATAACCCAAAACTGAGAAATCAGTGTAGAATATAAGTATCCTAAAGCATAAGATTATTCTTTTGATTTCCTAACTTTCCAAAAGAATGATTCACCATAAACATGCTTATAAAATCTTTATATAATTCAGGAATCACTACTGCAGAAACATACACATCAAATTAGCATTGTCTCTATGAATCTCACCTGAAGTTCATACGGCTACCTTCTCGAGCTTCCCAAAAATCTGGAAATTTCCCATTTCCTTTCCTGGAAATAGGGCTAGTCTTGCCTTTCTGGTTATTTCTATAACAATGTTTTAATTGCTAGGAAACACAATTGTGATTTCTGCTTGGGGATAGTATTGTGATTTAAATAAGCGTTGCGAGGAGAACGAGAGTATTAATACATGTGTACAACACCACAGCCAATTTTAGTGCACTATAAAGCTGTAATAACTACATTTGGTATAACTAAAAATACATGAAAAAATATACCTGAACTTCTTGAAGTGAAGATGGGTCTTTAGTCTGTTGAGTTCCAGCACTTGTCTTTTTGATAGTAGTGGTACCTCCTTCCTCAGTTATACTAACCCAATCACCACTTTCTGTTCTTGCCACCAAGTTTGTATTCTAAAATAATCATAAAAAAATATATATTTTCAAACATAATAAATATTCCTTAAACAATGAACAATACTTTTATTGACAAATATAGCCTTGAAGCAGTTGAATAAGCTTAATAATTTTACAATTTAATGATAAAATATCACAGAATTTAATTACCTTAGAATGCTCATCAGTTATTTGCAAGACTCTTGTTGGTCCATCAGTGTCTACTTTGACTGCTAAAACGCCTGATCCTGGTCGCAGCCGCTGCCTGCATATGGCTTGCTCTAGTGGAACCCCATTAGGCATAGTTCCATATTGGACAAGTTGTGGGGGTCCAAGCACTACATCATTCCCTGTAATAAAGGTTCTTATGAAAACAAATTGTGCGTTAATATTACATTCACTTCACACATACAACTTATTTTCAGTTTGCATATTCAATTCTTTTGTCAATGGGATTGTAAAAATATACTG
Organism: Palaemon carinicauda; assembly: GCF_036898095.1. Lineage (NCBI taxonomy): Eukaryota > Metazoa > Arthropoda > Malacostraca > Decapoda > Palaemonidae > Palaemon > Palaemon carinicauda. The sequence continues at coordinate 12,025,967 of NC_090732.1, forward strand.
CTTCAGAGTTTACAGGTACTAAACATTTTACCACAACGCTATTTTTACAATATCATTCTAAACTTATCTACAATGAATTGAATAAACTAATTTTGGTGTGTTACATTACAATGCAAAAATATTGTAGTTCTTCTCAGCATAATGAAAGCTGATTTAGCAAACAGGAAACTAGCTAGTATTATGTCGTTTGAATAGTTTGAATTTAGATAGATGTTTGAAAAGCACATGAAAACTCATAACTATACACTTAGAACACCCCCAAAGATATTGTTCATAGTCATTCAAATCTTTATGAGAAATTTATGACAAAATGAAATATTTACAAAACAAACCAACACATTTAGATTCCCAACATGGATAAGCAATGTCAATTATTAGTTTCACCGTAAATTCATTACTCATAACCAAATTTCATGGCCAGCAGCTTTCAAACACATTCATCTTCTCCTAAGATTGCCATTAGTTGCATTCCTTAATTCAGTTATTCAGACTTTTTCTTATCTTTTTAATCATTACTTTGAATTTATTTTCAAAGATTGAAAATCACCTATGTGACAAACACTAGACACTTTAGTCCTTAAAAGAAGTACATAGAAGCTAAGGTTCTAGGTGAATTCATATACAATTTGTCTACAGGAATTCATCTACAACAATTCATCTATAGTTAAATTTTCAAAAGTCATTCAGTACTTAATCTCCAAACTAGAGAGAGATACAGAGTAAACTGTTACCACTAAACGAGCACTTATAAACTACATTTCTTAATGAAAAGACTATCAATTTCATCTCAAAACTAGAGAGAGATAGAGAGAATTGTTATCACTTGATGATTAAGCATGATTCAGCGATAACTAATAATGCTGTAAAAGGGTGGTCTGGGGCTTTCTAAGTCCCAGTTGCTTCTTGCTATCCAAATACACAAGAAAATTTGTTGACTGTCTGAGGAGCAAAATAATAATGAAACAATATATCTCTGGGAGGGAGCCTGATACTAAAAGAATTTGCTACTGTGATACAACTCAGTGTATAAACTGACTAGTGATGAATTTCCGTATAAGATTATATTCGAGGCATACCACATAACTTTTTTTTTTTAAAGGTTTTGTTTATAAATTGTTTTTATTCTTTTTCATTCAGTACCTATTTTCACAGCAATGTTATTTGGCCATCTTTAGCAAGCCTAGCTAGCAAAACTACAATGATTCCTTTGTTGATACTAAAACATAAAAAAAAAATTATATGAGTAAATCAATATTGCAACTGAATGCAATTTTCTTTCAACATTAATTTCTATTAAAACTTCAAACCTTTAAAGATATAAGCTTTTTAAAACTTTGTAGAAGAGATATACAGATATAGCATTATCATTAAACAAACACTAATAAACCTTTCTTTATGTCAAAACTACCAATTGTATTTGCCCATAGAACAATAAGTTTTGAGAACAAACACCCCTTAACTTAGTTCCAGGTTGATATTTCTTCTTTAAAATGAAGAAAATGGAGCCAAAACTTACTGGAAGTGTGATGAATATCATATAAAGTACAATTTTTTAACCTTGTAGATAAATTCTTGTAGTTGAATTATATATGTAAACAAATTGTTGCAGACAAATTCACAAGAGACTGATGACAAAGAGCTATTTATAGGGTTTTCCAAAAACGTTTGTCCCCTAGCTCTCTTTTTGGGTTGAACAGACTGCAGTGCACTAAAAGGTGAAGAAATTAACGAATCTACCTTACACTAACACTAAGTTTTTCTTTTAACTAAATCATCAGGTATGACTAAAATCATATTCAAAAGTTTACAAGATGGATATTCCTGAATATCTTATTTTAAGTTAACAGACTGTGTATCTCAATAGTCCCCTTATTCATTAACAACTTTATAAGCATCATATTTTACTAAAGTCCTTTGAGCTTTAAACATTCCCATGGTAGGTGATGTGCTGAAATACTGATATGAGGCCCTATAAAACTAGAAAAAATTATGACTTTACACTTTTCTTGTACATTTATGATAGCTTGTCAGCTAGAATTACCAATCACCTGACACAAAAGTATGCTGATAAGTCTATCCTCCTAGCAAAATAGATATATGTACAGAATACACTATTCAATCTATTTCATATACTGAATTGTCACTTTTCCACTGCATTATCTATTATGTTTTGTTTATTATGGCATATCTATGCATTGCATGGCACATGTAAGAAAGAGGGAGAGATAAACAAATCACAAGTGTACCCTAACATTTGAAGCTATGATTCATACGTCTAACTATTAAATAATAACTTTCAACAATGTAAAAAGAAACTGTGGTAAACTATTCATATGCAAAATTTCCTATCAAATGTTTGGAATAAGTGGAGATATAATATTAGCAATAATGCTTTTGCCATTTTTTTGGTTCAGCACACAGTGGTAAACCGAGATCAGATGCCAATGAACAATCCAAATAGAAGAAAATCTGTAGATGTTGGTTATTAAAGAGCATCCACAATCAACATGTATGATATGATATATGCCAAGACAAGAGGTCAGTTGATGAAAGAGAATGATGTATTCTAAGCCTAGCCTACTGGCAAACATGGATATAGTGTAGAAGTATGTACAGAATAAACTTTATAATTTCTTGTAATTCAGAAGTTTTTCTTGGAAGCATTCAAGATTTGTGTTTATCATGAGATTGATTTAATTTATAAAGATCAAAATGAGTTACTAGAAAACTATTATCAGACAGCAAGGTTGTTGGACAAATGGATAAAGTAGGTTATAAGTCTGAGGGTTGGGTCATGTCCCCAGACTTTATTTGTGATTAACGGACAAGTGCTTCAACCAATTAGTTCAGAAAATCAAGGCAGGTTGAGGAGACTGATCTTGTTATATGAGTGAATTATCAAACTCTTGTGTTATATTAGGTTTTATGTTATAAGTCAAGGTACATTTACTATTTCATTATCGTGAAAGGTCTCCAGTTTTCACAGTGTAGTATACTTTAACTGCAAATCCTGAAATTACCTAAAGCATTAATTTTAAGAATTTGCCGGCCTCCCTGAGAACTTTAAGTCCCAACTATACTGTTATTGCATTAGATGAAAAACAAAACAAATATAAATACACACATTTAAGTATGATCTTCTAATGACAAGAAAGTTTTTAAAAAATAAGTGTAGAGTATCTAAGAAAGTTCTACTAACTAGTGTAAGTTTCTCCTTTAATCACACAACTGAATGATGTAGAAGGTTCAGGTAAATTTTGTTAAAAAATAAATTATTTGGTGTCAACTGCTGAATATCATAAACATTTTATAGTAACAATAATATCAGCAGGGCTGAATGAAGAAGACTTTTAAGCCCTTTCATAGAAAATTCATTTGAATAACCTTGATGATTATCAACAGTTAGTATGTGTTCTGTATAATACAAGTAGACTACACTCAATCTACTGTCTAGCACTGTAAAGCACATCAGGCAACTTTAAAGTTGTTACATGGGAAATGGACAACCAAATTAGGAATAATTAGTAAATTCCAAAGCACATAATTATACATACACAATTGCCATGAACCACCAGGCGAGCCTGCAATTCAAAATAGGAATCTTTAAAGGTTGAAAAAAAATTACAGTCATTCCAAAACACACACAAAAAGATATGGCAGCATTACACAAGCTTTAATCCTCAATACATTTCTCATCATAGAATCATTTATTGCTTTGATCCTTGACCACATCTGAAACCGAACAAGACTAGTCAAGATGTATTTTCCCTTGATTATGTATATCAAAAGCAATTGATTTTACTATGGTACTCCAGCTACCAGGTATTTTAATGATTAAATATAAAAATTACAAAATATAAAATACAATATCTTTACAATATCATAAATATATTTTACATCTAGTGTTAAAGTGATTATGCCTTTCTATTTAAAAATATCAAAAATTTATGCCAACTAGAGATGAGGCGATTTGTTTGTCCTGATTTTTGAGGAAAAATAAGCTGAACCTTACACATTTATTAATCTAAAATAGAATTTACATTCAACAGTCTTGTCTGTTCTGTGTATATCCTTCTACAAAAGTTCAGCAATCAGTACTAAGAAAAAAGTTTGGCTTGATCAGGTAAGTTCATCTTGGCAGAAATAAAATTTTGTGTGATGCTACCTCCAAACTGAATTTATTAATAGAAAAACTTCTCATACAACATTCTTGTTTACTCAGTTTTTCTAGGATAGGATTGTTAACAGAGTCATTTAGCTACTGTGCATGTCTGAAATCATAGTTAACTGAAAATAAAACAAAAGCTTAAAAGTACTGTATGTTTTCATTAAAATCAAAAGTAGAAATTCATGAGAACTCCAAAACAGGTTTACATACTTCAATGGATACAAACCTCTTAATTTTAGCCTTTAATGAACTAACCTACAATTTTTACTTTCATTTGAGAGAGAGAGAGAGAGAGAGAGAGAGCGAGCGAGAGCGAGAGCGAGAGCGAGAGAGAGAGAGAGAGAGAGAGAGAGAGAGAGAGAGAGAGAGAGAGAGAGAGAGAGAGAGAGAGAGAGAGCAACCAAGAAAGTAATTCATCATACTTTATGAATACCTACCTGTTTGTAGGACTCCATGACATTTTATATAGCACATCAAACTGAATATGTTATACTATAAAATTGGAAAACATAAGTAACCAAATACTATTGCACTAGCCATATATCAGATTTTGAGAGAGAGAGAGAGAGAGAGAGAGAGAGAGAGAGAGAGAGAGAGAGAGAGAGAGAGAGAGAGAGAGAGAGAGAGAGAGAGAGAGCTAATAATTATCTCTATGAACCTCCACTGAAATTCATATTGCTTCTCTGTCTCAAAGCTGGTTACAATGTCGACGTCTACCAAAACGCTATAAAAAAATTCTGTCTTTTTCCTCGTAATAGTCTTGCCCCTCTAGTGGAGTAATCAACCAACTTTTATTTGGCAAATTTCGTCTTTGAGGTTTTAATAATCCACATATTTACATTAGTGAAATCTTTTAAATAATAGTTTAATTCTTCTTGGACCTTCACTGAGTCATCGCTGTTAAAATTACTGGGCAGTGCATTATTTTCCACCTGGCTCACCCTCTTTGTTCCCGGTGCCTCGCGCTGCTTCCTTCACTTCAAGAAGCCACTTAACTAGCACACACTGTCTCAGTTTTGCTGCATACATTATTGCCTAAGCATTTCCCACTACTGTTTGTCAAGCACCATTTATTTCTTACTGCTCACTATGGCCACTAAGACAACTTCGTCATCATCTCAAACTACCTTTGAGCAGCAAAGGAAGGTGATGATTATTTAACATAAGGTAGAGCTCCTTGATAAGCTTAAGGACAGGTTATCTTAAGCAGCTGTACGATTTTAAGAGCTGATCAAGAGTATCGTGAGGTACATGGTGAAAAACACGAAGAAGATTTAAGCTGCAAGTAGCCCATGCAGTGTGAAGAATATCTCAAAGGCAAGGGACAAGATAATGATCCTAATGGGAAATGCCTTGTTCATATGAATTGAGGGTCACTGGAAAGGAGTAGCATATACTCATTTATTATTTGGGAGAAAGCCAAGTCTCTTGTGCCACCATTTCATACAAGATTAACTATAGAAAACCAACAATCAAGACGCCACATCTGCTCCGTGCATGCCTTTTCGAGCCAACAAAGGGTTGTTTGAGAGGCTTAAGGGACCGACAAAACATCCCCACCAGCAGTTAACTCAGACTCCTGGGGAAGAGCAATGGGCCTCTTCCCAGCAACTGACTTACCTCGGCCCCTACTCTGGGTAGGGGAAGGCGGCTGAGAAGCTCTATCCGAAGAGGCATCGGGAGAAGCAAGCGGCGAGGAGATGCTCGGCTTCCTAGGCGACCTCTTGGACGCCTTCTTCTTCTTGGTGCCGTAGCGCACCCACTGCACCTCGTTCCAGGACTCGCACTCCGGACACGGGGCCGTAGGAGAACATACGCTGCCCTTACACAATGAAAACAAGGAGTGCGGGTCGACTTCAGGCTTAGAAAGGAAAGCGCCACAAGATTTACCGGCCATAGGCCCGGGACAACGACGGGGATGCTCCATAACACACTAGTAAGGCACCACGAGACACAGGAACACAGAGGGAAAGGGTAGGAAAGGGTATGGAATGAACACAATGGGACCATGTGGGGACCAGACACAAAGGGGTCGGGGACACAAAGGGTCGCACTGGGTAAGGAGAGCGCGTCGGGATGTTATCGCGACCCGACCGGAAAACTTACAGGAGATCGAGACCTGAGCAAGCATGCTCTCTGACCCCGGGTCGCCTCATGGCGCGTATCACTCCGCCAGAGGTTACCCCGCATAGAAAACGGGAGTAGGGTAAACTACACAAAATTCTGGTCGGTTGGGAGGAGATCCCAGATACTCCTAAGAAAGTAGTTCGAGGTAAGTACTCCGTGTTGGAACAAAGAGAGTTTATGAACACTGATTTGAAATTTCTATTTGTTTTTACATGATTACGAAAGTGTTCACTGCACTGCAACTATAACAATTCAAATACATATGTTAATTCAAATAATTCATTATCATAGCGTATATACATTTTTATTGCTTGATAGATGCACTTTGGAGGAAGAAGCCTTAGAGGAAATTTATCGCCAAGGCTTACTTCAGCAGGCACAGGGATATTAGAATCCAGACTGACAGCCCTGTCTTCTATCTCAGAATCTGGTAGTCATACAGAGTGAGTTGGACAGTGGAAATGCAAGGGCTTGGGAATAAAAAAACCTGAAGTAATTTAAGAGTGAAGCTCAAGAAGACGCTATCAACTCTATATTGAGCTGCGCACTAATAGAATCCTCACGGACTGGTACACCAAAACTTATGGGCACAACTTGAGGAGTTAACCTAGGAATATAAAGAATGCAGGTTAGGCTAGCAACACTGCCTTTTCCGGGAGGTTTGCTGGCCTTTTGAGACTGCACAAACAGCAAAAGCAGTAAGTAGCATATGAAGCTAATTACTACCAATTCCAGCAAGCATAGTAACAGCCTGTCTAGCATCAGCTATCCCACTTCCAAAGTAATTAATTAGCTAAATCTTCTTTAACTTTTCCCCTGAATTAAAAGATAATTTCTGCTTATGACTTCATTCTTTTATGTGAGCAGTTACTAACTAAAAATAATCCTTCATATGAGGAACACAGAGGGAAGTACATTCTTTACAATGGTTATTCAAATCACACTTTTGCCCCCGCAAATAACAGAGAATGCAGGTCATTATCGCCAAACAATAAACATCTTGACCAACCCTTAAGATGACATAAATAAGCCAGAAGAAGATATCCCTTAATAATCCATTATAAGTTTCTAAAGAACTTCAAAAACACAATCACAATCTGGAGCGTGGGTAGAGCTCTTGACTATCCTAATGCCCAGAAAGTGAAAAAGAGAGAGATATAGCGAGAAATATTCTAGTTCTAGGGTACGCATCGACATTTAATCAGACTTGAGAGAAGAAATATGAACATCATGGGAGGTTCATGGATATAATTTTGGATGAAGTACTTCACCGTGTCCGATGGTCAAATATTCACATATGTGATAATGTGCAAATACTTTCATGATTCTTTAAGAGAAACTGCATTACAGTATATGCCAACAGCAAAAACTAATCACTACACATCATCACACAAGAAATTCCTAAATATATTTAGCACAAAGCTGAGAACGAGTAGTGGCCCTGAATAGCAGACATGTAAAGCTACGAAACCCAAAATCTAAAGAAAAGATTTGAATTAAGGTGAGTGACAAGAAATTCCTCCAAAGCACAAAGCATTAAATTATGAAAAAAATATCTTCAAAACCATAACTGCAATGGCTCTAAACTATCAATTAAAAGTTCACTCTTTAAAAATGATGTACATAACCAGCAAAAATGAAACCGTGCAATAACGAAACATGAAATCTGATAAAATGCGATAGCACTCAATAAGTTATCAAAATTTCAGTGAAGCAGTAAAAAATAAATCTTGTATCAAAAGCAAGCATATATATTAATAAATTGTGTAAATTTTGCTTTAACGTATACCTGGCGAAAGTCCAAGAAAACCATCTTTGGCTTGAACAAACATGTTAACATGAATACAGCATAGCCGGCCATCCTCAGTAAATCTCCAAGTCTGAGTTAAACGTCTCCTTTCATCTGGCTTTCTGAGCATCAATGGAGTATATTCTGTAGGCTGAGGAGCTGGTCCAGCAATATCCAAAACCTGTTGATATTAATCATACATCATCATTATCGGTACATTAATCATACACAATACAAGCTATAGAACACCTAAAAATTATGTGCAAAAAGGGGCACCATTACACAAATTGCAAAAAGATTACCTTACAAAATACTTTAGAATGCTTTCTGAACCTGTATTAAAAACAATAACAGGTTAAGAAGAGTCGCAAGAACTTTGATACGGCAATGAATTGGTTCAACAATAACCATAAGTGGAATCTTTCCTACAGTAGCCTATATTACTAACAACATAACAAATAAAGAAAGCAAAACCAAGAAAGTAATTCATCATACTTTATGCATACCTACCTGTTTGTAGGACTCCATGACATTTTATATAGCTCATCAAACTGAATATCTTATACTGTATAATTGGAAAACATAAGTAACCAAATACTATTGCACTAGCCATATATCAGATTTAGAGAGAGAGAGAGAGAGAGAGAGAGAGAGAGAGAGAGAGAGAGAGAGAGAGAGAGAGAGAGAGAGAGAGAGAGAGAGAGAGAGAGTATATATATATATATATATATATATATATATATATATATATATATATATATATATATATATATATATATATATATATTGGCAATGTAACTTCTTTGTTTTCTGAACTTAGTTCTTTCAGAAATTCTTCAAGATCACAACCAAATATCAAATTCCTACATATTGTATTCTCTTCCCCTTATTTTGTTTTTAGTGTAGGACAGGGATTAGCAAAAAGTAGTCCACTTCACATTTTGGAAATATGACAAATTTGGAAGTAATTTGTATTTTTTCCTAACTATAAAATCCTGAGGTCTATACACCGGAGAATGATGACAGCGAAGCTGGAATAAGGCCATTAAAATTCTTATAATGAGGTGTCAACAACCAACTGGTTATTATCAGTCGGCACCAGGGAAGCACTGATCCTCAGCTCACTCACTGAATAGACCACTTTGATTGCAGACACAGAACTTACAAGGGTAGGTGTTTGTTGGTAAATTTGTTTAAAGAACTAAGATTTGTATAGTTATGAAAAATAAAAATTACTTTCAAATTTGTCATTTGTTCCTATACATACAACAGACATCTTTAGGAGGGCGGTGGACCGCCTGAGACGAGAACCATCCTTCGAAGCTTTGTAAGCTTGCCTTGTTAAGGGCAAGATCTTCTGCAAGGCCGGTGCCCGAGCCATGGGTTGCTTAGATGTCACAGCTTGGTGGAGGGAGCCTTGATAGGAATTCCCCAACCCTAAATTTTATTTATTAAAAGATTAGAGATTAAAGCCCAATGATTCAAGCTCAACTCTTATATAGCTGGCCTCCCAGCCATAAAGGAGTCTTTCCTAGCAAAGATCTAGGAGTCTACTTTGTTAATGGACTCAGCAGCCAGAATCATCCATGGCAGCTCAAAGTAGGTTTGTTGGCTCCAGGAGCCCTACAGAGCCTCTCTATGACTGTGTTTCTCCCCTTATGAGGAAAGGAAGGAGCCTTACTGAGACCATTGACTTTCCTGATGCAAGCAAGCACCTGCAAGAAAGTAGATTCTGACTTCCCTTCCTCAGCGTCCAGAGCCTTAGGGCCAGCTGGTAGGGGAAGAGCCCTCCAGAGGAATCAGAGTCATCAGAAAAGGCTTCTTCTACCGATGCTCTACCCGGACTGCACTAGGGTGGGTCATTGTCGTCATCGTGATCGGTAATACAAGGGGAAAGCGGCTTGAACGGAATTTTGCCAGCATCATGAGCTGATACCACTGCTGCAGTGAATTGCACCTGCCTCTGGACTCTATGATCTTCCAAGTGTTTCGAGGGCCATTTTTTAGGTAACTTGGAAGGAGTCTTTGCTTTTCTTTGTTCTGCTTGTAAACAAGGCTAAAATGCTAGACACAGCAGGTTTTTGTTTCCTCTGCAATGTGTCTGAGGAAGGTGATGGCTGAACTGACTCTATCGATGACAGCCTAAAATTATCCATGTACGAGATCTGAAATCTCAAACCCCTATGAGTATGCATGTTGAGGGTATCCCCTGGAGGGGGAGTAACTTGCCTCATTTGATTCAATTTGAATGAATCATAATAGGATTCTCCTCATGTTTTGGGTCTAACCGACTGCTTGGCGTGACTTTAAAAACTGGTCTAGCCTAGAGACGTGTGCCCCAGGAGAGCACTTGCGAGCTGGAATAGGTAATTCAGTCAAAGAACCCATATTCATGGTCTCACGCTGGAGTCTAGGATCAGTGAGGGGGGGGGGGATTTTTCTTTTTCTGGGAGCGTAGAGACTGCTTTCAGTCTCTGAGAGCCCATTGACTCACATGAAGTAGGCATAGTAATAGAAGCCACTCTCTGTGTTTGCTGCGAGAAACCTGCTTATCTAGAGAGAGCAGGTGCTAAGTGCTTGCCACAGGTGCATGCCTGGTTTACAGGAGCTTGTACTAAAGGATCTGTATACATTAAACAAATACAAATTACACTTAAAATTTGTTATATTGCTAGGTGATAAAGCTATATATTCTCTTTGTAACTTATGATGAGGGATACAGTGTGATTTTAACGATTGTTGCATATGGAGCAATACATTTAGATTGTGGCTGACCATTTGTATATAAATTACTCCGAATGTGAAAGAAAAATAATTTCCAGTTCAGGGGAAAATCCAGAGAAGTATATGGTAATGGATGACAGTGGGAATGGTAGGCTAATTATAATGCCATTCAGCCTATTACTGAGAGTTGTGAGGTTTGTAGTACTGTAGTGAGCTTCATATGATTTTTACACAAATTTTCTATATTCATGCAAGAAAAGGTACTGTGTTTTCAGGAGTAGGTGCTGACTCTAGACTAACGTGGGTTGGTCTAACCAAGGCTAACTCCCACAGTGTTTCATAGTTGTTCTAATGTACCAGTTGGTAAGTGTTTCGATGGTACAGCACACAGCACGTTAGAGTACATAGCCTCATAACGAACCTCCCTCTTTCAAAGAACTTTAGATCGTTCTATTGCAGAACCCTTGCATTTCAGTGATCCTGTCATCACTATACAACCACCACATTCCAAGATAGAAGACTAAGCTAGTTATATGGATGATTCTAATATAACTCCACTCACTGAAGTAAGTGTTCAATGAGCTAAATGCTCATGAGTAGCCTCTTCATCTTCATATCATTATTAATGACATGACTTGGTGTATTGTTCCTGTGGAACCAGGTAAAAAAGTTTTGAACGTCTTTGAAATTTTTGTCTAGAGCTGAAAAATGGTTACATCATGATTCAGATGGTAGTGGGATTCAGCCTAGTGTAGCCTAATCTGCAATACAAATCCAATTTTCCCTAGTGGTTTTAACATAGGTGCGAGTACAGCACTTCAACAGCCAAAACGAGTCCTTAGCCTAGCGCGAGCAAAAAGGTTACCATTAGTGATAAACTAAAGAGAAATAATGTCACGAATTTAGATGATTCAACAGAGCAGGATCCAGAAGATGAAGCTGATATGAATTTGAATGAAACCAACATGGATGATGTATCACCGTTTCAGTCGTTACGAAAACTTATTTCTTGGTTCTTTTCAGGCAGGTTCAGACAACTATGTTTGTTCTAAGATCATCTAATGCTGCTGATGGTACTACGACTGATTACTTTACTCCAAAGTTTCCTAATACTTTCGCAGAGAAAGGGAAAAACATTGATCTCATATAAAAGGCAAGTTAACTAATACTGAACTTCTTCCCACAGAAACGGTCATTAATTTATATAAAAAAAAATCAATAGCCTAACATAATTATTGGTTCTGACAAGTTAAACTTTGAGCTAACATTTTAATAGGTACATCATATCTTAATATACAGTCTCATATTATTTAAGCTTGATTTTTAAATTCAAGCGAGCACTGACATTCCCCAAATGCTTTAAAACCTACCCAATAGGAAAATTGTTCTCTTATTTAGAATACCGAATGATTTTTTATCTAGATTATATCAAAGGTCCTTCATATGATCAAATATCATATCCTTACCAATTTTTTCTTCTCAGTGTCTTTGCTGTAAGGTAAGTTTTCTGTCACTTCTCTGCATACACTGTTTTGGTCACCGTTGTGTTGAGCTTAAGGAAAACATATACTGTTTTGGTCATTATTGTGTTGCATTTAAAGAGATGGTCTCTATCTTTTCAGGCAGTCAACAGCCACAGGGGATGTTTTCCCACATTTTTTATGAAGCTCCGCAATCTCTATATTGTACAGTTCAAAAAAGTTTCTTTCTCCTTCAATGTCAAACTTTTGAACCTTCCTGGCTCTATTTCCTTACAACTGTCTTTTCCTACTTTCCTTCGGATAAACTTTACATAAAGGCACAACAAAATCTGTCTCGCAGACCTCTGAATTTCAAAAATTTATATTTCATTTACCTTTACAAACCTAAGATTTCAGATTGAAGTTATTCATAGTTATTGATTCATCTACATACACTGAATAAAAAAAGCAAATTCTAAACTTTTAAATTCAGATAGGGCTCCAGAATAAATGTTAGAAAAATTCTTTTGTTATAAACTCCATGAAGACCATAACCTAAAAATGTAACCATTAATAAAATGCAATTATGGTAATGAGTAAGAAAATTTGTTACATTTAAACACAAAAATGCAGCTCACATAAAAATGTGTTAGACAACCGTACAGATATAATCATGAAAAGCACTCAATGTGTATTTCACAAAATCAAAAATATTCAGTGTTTATAGTGCATAAAAACACTGCAGTACTGTGCTCCCTTCACCCATTGACACAATACTATTCACAAATCATACCAAATAACACTGTGAACTCTTCCTTCTTTTCTTCCAAGTTAAGGGATTCAGTCTTGAAGCAACCGAGCCGGTATCTGAATCCTTGACGATTTTTATTGATTTTTTCTGTTTGCCAAAATTATACATATATATAAAAAATTTATCTGTTTAAGCTAAGATAATGTATCAGAAAAATATTATCATCAATGAAACACAAATTTACATAAGATTTATTATTTCAATACGTACCTACATAATATTAGCATTCTAACTTCCTGGTATAGATTAAGAACATGAACAATTTATTTTAGCATTTGTGTCATCTCAAGTTACATGCATATCTAATTTTAGAGACATAAGAATGAGTTTAGGTGATCACTATTAGTGGTTATTCTCATTCAGAAAATATTAGGATGGGGGTTGTAAGGAGTACCACTGTCCCTCTTACCAGGTAAGATGAACATGAATTCCAGGAAATTTTATTGAAATTATTCTTATTTTCTAATAAAAATGAATGATTTCCATACTCGTCTGAAATTCTTGTAAGTTCTCCCTGCCTCCCCACTCAAAAGTGGTTAAAATTTTCCCACACAGTTTCTCATAGTAAAGATGAATGAGAAATCAAGATGGTAGCAACTGGAAGGGGATATTGTTCACACTACTGCTCTATTTACCATCACCTCTTTCTAGCCAGAACAAAGGGTTTTACTCAAGTCATGAAAAACATTCTTATTTTTATAGTCAAAGCATCTCATCAAAGAATTCAAATAGATATCAAAATAATATATCTTTGATTAAAAATGATATTTTAATTATAAAATAAATTTTTGAATATACTTACCCGGTGAATATATAGCTGCAACTCTGTTGCTCGACAGACAAACTGTACAGAAAAAACTCGCCAGCGATCGCTATACAGGTTGCGGGTGTGCCCAACAGCGCCATCTGTCGGCCAGATACCAAGCTCTATGTAAACAAAGACTCAATTTTCTCCTCGTCCCACTGTGTCTCTATTGGGGAGGAAGGAAGGGTCATTTAATTTATATATTCACCGGGTAAGTATATTCAAAAATTTATTTTATAATTAAAATATCATTTTTAAATATTTAACTTAGCCGGTGAATATATAGCTGATTCACACCCAGGATGGTGGGTAGAGACCAGTAATATATGTTTACATTTTATGAGCTAAGAGTCTTTATTTCATTTTAGAAGTTATCAAAATAACAAAAACAAAATAAATAGGTACCTGGTAAGGAAGTCGACTTGAACGATTACTCTGCCTTATAAGTACGTCTTCCTTACGGAGCCTCGCGATCCTCTTAGGATGCTGATCGACCCCTAGGAGCTGAAGTATCAAGGGTTGCAACCCATACAACAGGACCTCATCAAACCCCTAATCTAGGCGCTCTCAAGAAATGACTTTGACCACCCGCCAAATCAACCAGGATGCGAAAGGCTTCTTAGCCTTCCGGACAACCCATAAAAACAACATAAAAAAACATTTCAAGAGAAAGATTAAAAGGATATGGAATTAGGGAATTGTAGTGGTTGAGCCCTCACCCACTACTGCACTCGCTGCTACGAATGGTCCCAGTGTGTAGCAGTCCTCGTAAAGAGACTGGACATCCTTAAGATAAAAAGACGCAAACACTGACTTGCTTCTCCAATAGGTTGCGTCCATTATACTTCGCAGAGATCTATTTTGCTTAAAGGCCACGGAAGTTGCAACAGCTCTAACTTCGTGCGTCTTCACCTTAAGCAAAGCTCGGTCTTCCTCACTCAGATGTGAATGAGCTTCTCGTATTAACAGTCTGATAAAGTATGATAAAGCATTCTTTGACATAGGCAAAGATGGTTTCTTAACTGACCACCATAAAGCTTCAGATTGGCCTCGTAAAGGTTTGGTACGCTTTAAATAGAACTTAAGAGCTCTCACAGGGCATAAGACTCTTTCTAGTTCATTGCCTACAATCTCCGATAAGCTGGGAATATCGAAAGATTTAGGCCAAGGCCGAGAAGGCAGCACATTTTTGGCTAGAAAACCAAGTTGTAGCGAACAGGTGGCTTTTTCTGACGAAAATCCGATGTTCTTGCTGAAGGCATGAATCTCACTGACTCTTTTAGCCGAGGCTAAGCATACCAGGAAAAGAGTCTTTAGAGTGAGATCTTTCAGGGAGGCTGATTTTAGCGGCTCAAACCTGTCTGACATGAGGAATCTTAGTACCACGTCTAAATTCCAACCAGGGGTAGCGAAACGACGCTCCTTGGTGGTCTCAAAAGACTTAAGGAGGTCTTGAAGATCTTTATTGTTGGAAAGATCTAAGCCTCTATGCCGGAAGACCGATGCCAACATGCTTCTGTAGCCCTTGATAGTGGGAGCTGAAAGGGATCGTCCTTTTCTCAGGTATAAGAGAAAATCAGCTATTTGAGCTACAGAAGTACTGGTCGAGGATACAGAACTGACTTGCACCAGTCTCGGAAGACTTCCCACTTCGATTGGTAGACTCTAATGGTGGATGCTCTCCTTGCTCTAGCAATCGCACTGGCTGCCTCCTTCGAAAAGCCTCTAGCTCTCGAGAGTCTTTCGATAGTCTGAAGGCAGTCAGACGAAGAGCGAGGAGGCTTGGTGTACCTTCTTTACGTGAGGCTGACGTAGAAGGTCCACCCTTAGAGGAAGACTTCTGGGAACGTCTACTAGCCATCGAAGTACCTCGGTGAACCATTCTCTCGCGGGCCAGAGGGGAGCAACTAACGTCAACCTTGTCCCTTCGTGAGAGGCGAACTTCTGCAGTACCTTGTTGACAATCTTGAACGGTGGGAATGCGTAGAGATCCAGATGTGACCAATCTAGGAGGAAGGCATCTATATGTATTGCTGCTGGGTCCGGGACTGGGGAGCAATAGATTGGAAGCCTCTTGGTCAGCGAGGTTGCAAAGAGAACTATGGTTGGTTGGCCCCAAGTGGCCCAAAGTCTCTTGCACACATCCTTGTGGAGGGTCCATTCTGTTGGAATTACTTGCCCTTTCCGACTGAGACAATCTGCTATGACATTCAAGTTGCCTAGGATGAACCTCGTTACTAGGGAGATGTCTTGACCTTTTGACCAGATGAGCAGGTCCCTTGCGATCTCGTACAACGTCAGTGAGTGGGTACCTCCTTGTTTGGAGATGTACGCCAAGGCCGTGGTGTTGTCTGAGTTTACTTCCACCACTTTGCCTCGAAGGAGAGACTTGAAGCTTTTCAAGGCCAGATGTACTGCCAACAGCTCCTTGCAGTTGATATGCATGCTCCTCTGACTCGAGTTCCACAGTCCTGAGCATTCCCGACCGTCTAGTGTCGCGCCCCAGCCCACGTCCGATGCGTCCGAGAAGAGAACGTGGTTGGGAGTCTGAACAGCCAGGGGAAGACCCTCTCTTAGGTTGATATTGTCCTTCCACCAAGTCAGACAAGACTTTATCTTTTCGGAAATCGGGATCGAGACCGCTTCTAGCGTCTTGTCCTTTTTCCAGTGAAAAGCTAGATGGTATTGAAGAGGACGGAGGTGTAGTCTTCCTAGCGACACAAAATGTTCCACGGATGACAGCGTCCCTACCAGACTCATCCACAGCCTGACTGAGCAGCGTTCCTTCTTCAGCATCTTCTGGATGGATAGCAGGGCTTGATCTATTCTGGGGGCTGATGGTCTTGTTGTTCAGCAATGTCCTCATCAGATAGTTCCTCATCCGAAAACTGATGAGGAAACGGCAACGGAGTGGGCAACGTCTGGCTCGCTGAGTCCGGTCGCACTGGTGCATGCGTGACGGAGCCGGACGCAACATCATGGAACTGCTGCACAGTCTGTGAACTGTCAACAACCATGGGTGTGCGAGGAAGCACAGCGTCCACCCGAGACTGTCTAGACCGTCTGGGTTGTGCAGTCAACACCTTACCGGGTTGCTGAGGTTGACGCACTGCGTCAAAACAAGTCACCTCTGCTGGTTGTTGAACGTCCTGAACGTCAACAACCACCTCCGAGCGTCGCTTAACGTCAACGTGCGGCTGGCAACCCACACTGGGTCGCATCGGTGGAGGAACCACCTCAACTGGCAGACGCGAGAAGGTTACCTCAGCGTCAACAGGACGCACAACCGACCGGTTGGAAGGTTGTTGGCCAGAAGGTTCGGCAGCAACCTTCTCCGCATTAAAGTCCTCTATCAAGGACGCAAGCTTGGACTGCATGTCTTGCAGCAAAGCCCATTTAGGGTCTACGGGAGCAGGTGCGGCAACAGACGGGGTTAGCGACTGAGGCGGTACCGCTTTCCATCCCTGAAAGCCTTGTTTATGCATGACATAATTGTACAGCAAAACTTCAAAGGCTCGAAAACAGCTGTGAAGTTGACCTGTAAAAAACTTGGAGCGTCTCCTGGCCAGGCGCCAGGGAGAGTCTACGAGATTTGAGAAGTCTATCTGGGCAGAGGCATGAACTCCCAAGCCGAGAACTTCCCTCGTGTCATATCAGATTCTCGCTCTATAAGCCAGTTTAAAAGAAGGGAAAGCAAAGGCTGTATCCCCCAAACTCCTCCTGGTGATAAACCAGTCGCCTAGCAAACGTAAAGCTCTCTAGGAGAGCGAGAGAGCACTAGCTTAAAAACAATGGCTTCGAAGTAGCTAGGCCTAGTGTAAGCTCTGACGTTTAGGCGAACAAGGAGCAGCAGTTACAAAAAGATCCGGACAAAGATCCTTAAAAAAAATCATCATGATTTAATTAAAGTCCATAGAGGGCTAAGCAGCTTTAGGCTCCTCTCCATCTGACAGAGTCCTCAAGGGAATATCAGTAGGAGGGGGAACAGCAACTTCCTCATCTACAGGAACCTTGTCCGATAAAAGCTGAGTCTCAAGCAAGGGAGAGACCTACCGTGGTGGCAATGCTTTACAAGCAGAGTCCACACTCACTGGTGCATTAGTAGCGGACCAGGACGCAACGTCATGTAACTGCTTGACAGTCTGTGAACTGTCAACAACTGAACTGTCAACCACAACAGGTGCGTGAAGACGCACAGCGTCCACTCGACACTGCTTTGACTGCCTAGACTGAGCAGTCAAAACAACTCTAAAATGCGGAGGTTGATGCACAGCGTCAAAACAAGTCAACTCCGATTGTTAGCGAACGTCTTGAACGTCAACAGGAGCATCAGCAAGTGGCCTAACGTCCAAATGCGGCTGAAAATCCACACGAGACCGCATCGAGTGTGGTTCTAAACAACCTGACTGACGTGACTTAGCTACGCCAACGTCAACAGGAAGCACAAAGGAACGTTAGGTTGGCTGAAAGCCAGGATATCGATGAGATAAACGGCTAGACTCAACGGACTAATTGGCAGAATAGTCTTCCATAAGGGAGGCAAGCATATTCTGCATGTCTTGCCGTACAACCCATTAAGGATCAACGGAAATGGTTGTGGTAAGAGACGAGGGTAACGTCTGTGACCGCAACACTTTGCCAACAAAAAAGACTCTCGGAGTCTGTGTTACGCTTTTGTTAGGCGGCGAGCAGTTATCCGATGACTGCATAGGGTCAGAGCTGTCCTAATGGCTGTAACCAGGACGCTGGACCTGTCCTGAAAGGACTGACTTTCGCTTAAGGGCTTCGAAACCTTGTGACAGGTTTCTTATGCGAAAAGCCTTCGGATGACGAGGAGAAAAAACGTCTCTCTCGTCTTATGGTAGGGGAGATCTTAGTAAGATACACCCGATACCATAGAGGGAAAACGTCTGTTCGTTGATCAAGGCCTCTCGAACCCATAAGTCGTTCGACATTACTTCTCCCCTGTTTGGGAGCTTGCAAGAGGTCCCGGACTAGGTGAACGACAGGCACGAACAGACGAACCCTCGGACGCAACAATGTAACACTTTGCGCAATATCACTTTATCACTTCAATTTTCTGTTTTGCACTTATTTCACTGAAATCGAAACTTTTACTGATTTCTACCTGAAGCACGCAATTCTACCCTTCATCAAAAGGTAGTAATTGCGAAATCAGTCGTATAATGCAAGCTCATTAATACCAGCAAAAAACAGAAAACATATTTTAAGATAAAAAATTCAGTGGCTGGGGAAGAGACTAAACACTAGATCATATAAACTACGTTTTCAATCTCTCACCGCACATAGCCTGGGAACGAGAATAAAAAACTAAAAACGTTTTATCCTTTCTCCCCGTACAGAGACTAGGGACGAGAGTAACTCGAGAACAACGTTACCCGCTTGAACGGAACGTTTTCTCTCCTCTCTCTCCCTCCGTCTCTATCTCTCTATCTCTCTCTCTCTCTTTCTCTCTTGATTTCGCACCTAAGAGAAGAGCCCAATTACATTTCGTCAAAAAAAAACATGTTATTTGACCAAAGGAAAGAACTGAAAGGTTTTTCAATTAAAAAGTTCCTTTAAAATAGAATTTAAAACATTTAAGCTTAGAAAGAATGAACAAAACGTCAGAATCGATTTACTCTTTCTGCAAAGTGAAACCGTGATACACTCTCTCTCTATCGTAACGATAGAGCGCATGTTGAACGTCCTGAACGTCAACAACTGCGTAGCATAAATAAACTAAACGTTAGTTCATCTTTGAAAACAGTACGAAGACTATTCAAGGAAATTCTTTCATAAAATATTTCATTTAAAAAGTTTTAAATCCTTAGCTCTTTAAAAGCTATTTACGATATAAAGGGCTCAACGTTGATTAACTTCGGTTTCCAAGTTAGGACCGCCTACTCTCAGGAAAGGTCGCATGTAATCAAAACATTAAAATTTATTTTTTATGTTTATTATAAATGGAAAGTTAATCGAAGAGGAAAATCTATAATTAATTTATAACGTGATAAGATAATTACTAAAAGCCTAAACACACTTCCGTCTAAGGTAAGGGTCGGCCATTTAAAAGTCAAAGAAAGTCCCTACTCTCTTTGTCACCAAAAAATAAATCTATCCAAAACGAGTTCAAGATTTTAGATGAAGATAAAACACCTGCACTGCGAAAGCTCAAACCAGAATATAGTACTTCACCAAAGATGATGGGAAAAACTCCAGGTTTCAACAGCGAGTAAAGTACGTCTTGTCGACACGTCGACAGAGAGAAAATTGAGTCTTTATTTACATAGAGCTTGGTATCTGGCCGACAGATGGCGCTGTTGGGCACACCCGCAACCTGTATAGCGATCGCTGGCGAGTTTTTTCTGTACAGTTTGTGTCGAGCAACAGAGTTGCAGCTATATATTCACCGGCTAAGTTAAATATTTAAAAATTAGTTTTTGGGGCTACAATGAGATCACACAAATATGTGGCAATATATCTTATGCACTCCATAATGTTTATCAAACTACATTAATGATTTAATTTCTCAAATCAAATGTAAAGATAAAGGTCACATGTGGTCTTATATAATAATGCTTTTGGCCAATATGGCTGGTTACTAATGTTTTTCCTCTTCCTTGTTTCTACGCTTTCATTTTTTCTGTAAATCCAATTTTGGTAATGTGTAAAATGTTATTTTCATTAGTAAAATAAATTTTTGAATATACTTACCCGATGATCATGTAGCTGTCAACTCTGTTGCCCGACAGAAATCTACGGTCGGGATACGCCAGCGATCGCTATACAGGTGGGGGTGTACACAACAGCGCCATCTGTGAGCAGGTACTCAAGTACTTCTTGTCAACAAGAACTCAATTTTCTCCTCGGTCCACTGGTTCTCTATGGGGAGGAAGGGCGGGTCCTTAAATTCATGATCATCGGGTAAGTATATTCAAAAATTTATTTTACTAATGAAAATAACATTTTTCAATATTAATCTTACCCGATGATCATGTAGCTGATTCACACCCAGGGTGGTGGGTGGAGACCAGCATACATGTTAACAAAGAAGCTAAGTATCCCGTATCTTATTTTAGCCGTTATTCAAAATAACAAACATAAAATAAATAAGTACCTGGTAAGGAAGTCGACTTGAACCATTACTCTGCCTTTTTAAGTACGTCTTCCTTACTGAGCCTAGCGATCCTCTTAGGATGCTGAGCGACTCCTAGGTGCTGAAGTATTAAGGGCTGCAACCCATACTAAAGGACCTCATCACAAACTCTAATCTAGGCGCTTCTCAAGAAAGAATTTGACCACCCGCCAAATCAACCAGGATGCGGAAGGCTTCTTAGCCTTCCGGACAACCCAGAAATATTTCAAGAGAAAGATTAAAAAGGTTCTGGAATTAGGGAATTGTAGTGGTGGAGCCCCCACCACTACTGCACTCGTTGCTACGAATGGTCCCAGAGTGTAGCAGTTCTCGTAAAGAGACTGGACATTCTTAAGATAAAAGACGCGAACACTGATTAGCTTTTCCAAAAGGTTGCGTCGAAAATATTTTGCAGAGATCTATTTTATTAAAAGGTCACGGAAGTTGTGATAGCTCTAACTTCGTGTGTCCTTACCTTCAGCCAAGCTTGGTCTTCCTCATTCAGAAGGGAATGAGCTTCTCGTATTAACAGTCTGAAAATAATAGGATAAAGAATTCTCTGACATAGGCAAAGATGAATTCTTAACTGAACACCATAAAGCTTCAGACGGGCCTCATAAAGGTTTTTAAAAAAGAACTTAAGAGCTCTACAGGACATAATACTCTTTCTAGTTCCTTTCCAACCATATCGATAAGTTTGGAATAACGAACGATATTGGTCAAGGCCGAGAAGGCAGCTCGTGTTTGGCTAGAAAACCAAGATGTAGAACATGTAGCCGTTTCGGATGAAAATCCGATGTTCTTGCTGAAGGCATGAATCTCACTGACTCTTTTAGCTGGTAAAGCATATCAGGAAAAGAGTCTTAAAGGTGAGATCTTTCAGGGAGGCTGATTGAAGTGGTTCGAACCTGTCTAACATAAGGAATCTTAGAACCACATCTAAATTCCAACCAGGTGTAACCAAACGACGCTCCTTCGTGGTCTCAAAAGACTTAAGGAGGTCCTGTAGATCTTTATTGTTAAAAAGATCTAAGCCTCTGTGACGGAAGACTGATGCCAACAAGCTTCTGTAACCCTTGAAAGTGGGAGCTGAAAGAGATCGCTCTTTTCTCAGATATAAGAGGAAGTCAGCTATTTGAGTTACAGAGGTACTGGTCGAGGATACGGATACTGACTTGCACCAGTTTAGGAAGATTCCCCACTTCGATTGGTAGACTCTAAGGGTGGATGTTCTCCTTGCTCTAACAATCGCTCTGGTTGCCTCCTTCGAAAAACCTCTAGTTCTCGAGAGTCTTTCGATACTCTGAAGGCAGTGAGACGAAGAGCGTGGAGGCCTTGGAGTACCTTCTTACGCGTGGCAGACGTAGCAGGTCCACCCTTAGGGGAAGAGTTCTGGGAACGTCTACTAGCCATCGAAGTACCTCGGTAAGTTATTCTCTCGCAGGCCAGAGGGAAGCAACTAGTGTCAACTTTGTCCCAACGTGAGAGGCGAACTTCTGCAGTACCTTGTTGACAAACTAGAACGGAGGGAATGCATATAGATCTAGATGAGACTAATCTAGTAGAAAGGCATCTAAAAGAACCACTGCTGGGTCTGTTGAGAGCCTCTTGGACATCGAGGTTGCGAAGAGATCTATGGTTGGATGGCCCCAAGTGACCCAAAGTCTCTTGCATACATCTCTGTGGAGGGTCCGATATGTTGGAATTATTGTCCCTTCCTACTGAGACAAACTGCTAAGACATTCAAGTTGCCTTGGAAGAAATTTGTTACTAGTGAAAAGTCAAGACCTGTTGAACAGGAGAGGAGGTCACTAGCGAACTCGCACCATGTCAGAGAGTAGGTCCCTCCTTGCTAGGAGATGAACATCAAAGCAGGGAGTTGTCCGTGTTGACCTCCATTACTTTGTCTTGAAGGAGAGACCTGAAGCTTTTCCAGGTCAGACTTACTGCCAGAAGCTTCTTGCCGTTAAAATGTATTGTCCTTTGACGCGAGTTCCATAATCCCGAGCATTCCCTACCGCCTAAGGTCGCACCCCAGCCTACGTCCGATGCGTCCGAGAAGAGAACGTGGTTGGGAGTCTGAACAGTCAGGGGAAGACCCTATAAAAGGTTGATAAAGTCCTTTCCTCAGGTTAGACCAGACTTATCTTCCGGAAACCGGGATCGAGACCGCTTGTAGCGTCTTGTCCTTTTCCAGTGAAGAGCTAGATGAAACCGAAGAGGACGGAGGTGTAGTCTTCCAAGTGACACCAAATGCACCACGGATGACAGTGTCCTAACCAGACTCATCCACAGCCTGACAGGGCCGTATTCCTTCTTCAGCATCTTCTGGATGGATAGCAGGGCTGGGGATTGATCTTCTCGTTCAGCCATGTCCTCATCAGAGGGTTCCTCATCCGAAACTGATGAGGAAACGGCAACAGAGTGGGCAACGTCTGACTCGCTGAATCCGGTCGCACTGGTGGATGCGTGACGGAGCCGGACACAAGATCATGGTACTGCTGCACAGTCTGTGAACTGTCAACCATGGGGAAGCGAGGAAGTACAGCGACAACCCGAAACTGTCTAGACTGTCTGGGTAGTACAGACAACCCCTTATCGGGTTGCTGAGGTTGCCGCACTGCGTCACAACAAGTCACCTCTGCTGGTTGTTGAACGTCTTCCCAGTGAGACACTGACTCCGTAAAAAATCCTCTATCAAGGACTAAGCTTGGACTGCATGTCTTGCAACAAAGCCCAAGGTCTATGGGAGCAGGTGTGGCAACAGACGGGGTTAGCGACTGAAGCGGAACCATTTACCCTCCCTGGAAGCATGTTATGCTTAAATAAAAGTCCATAGGAGGCTAAGCAGCTTAAGGCTCCTCTCCAAATGACAGAGTCCTCAAGGGAATATCAGAAGGAGGGAGAACAGCACTTTCTCATCTACAGGAACCATATCCGAGAAAAGCTAGGTTCTCTCAGTGAGGGTTTCACTGGTGCAAAAGCAGCAGACCAGAAGGCAACGTTATGAAACTGCTTGACAGTCTGTGAACTGTCAAAAACTGAACTGTCAACCACAACAGGAGCGTGAGGACATACAGCACTGGTGTATAAGTAGCAGACCAGAAGGCAACGTCATGTAACTGTATGACAGTTTGTGAGTTGGCAACAACCAAAGTTGTGTGGGGAAGCCTCAACTCCTGACTGACTAGTTTGCTGCTGGCGAGTGGCGGTAACCACAATGTGTTGCGGAGGCTGACACACCGTGTCAAAACACGGCAGCTTGTGGTAGCTCACGCACGGCAACGGAGTGCTCTGTGTGTGGGAGTCATCATACATCTGGCAGGGTTGACTTGTGCATGGGTGGAGGAGCTCTCACAACAAGAGTGTGAGAGCAGGAAGCCATGCCGGGCGCACAACCGTGGGAGGTGTAGGCCCACGGGTGCATCGTCAACCTTCTCCGCAGTCGGAGTGTGGGAGCTGGCAACAACAAAAGCAGAGTGCTGGTGCGTGGGAGGGGCTGCGGTGGGTTTAGGAGCATGCGGTATGGTATGCGGAGCATGCTGTAAGGTATGCGGCTCATGCTGCATGGTATGCGGAGCATGCTGTAAGGTATGCAGAGCATGCTGCATGGGCTGCGGAGAATGCCGCATAGTGCTGGAACCCGGCAGCTCTACAGAACCTTCCCACTGCTGATGCGGTAGCTCACGCATGTTAGCAGATGGTGCAGCAAGAACATGCGTCTGGCAGGGTGGACTGCGCATCGGTGGTGGAGCTCTCACAGGTGGAGGGTGGGAGCAGGCAGCCGCAGTATCTGCTGAGCGCACAACCTCGGCGGGTTGTAGGTTAACAGGTGCATTGTCAACCTTCCAGCATGATACTCCTACATGAAGGAGCAAGCTGAGACTGTATAGTCTGCAGCATGGACCACTAGGGTCTATGAAAGACAACAACAAACGGAGCTACTGTCCGTTGTGACTGAGGGTCTAAAACTGCTGGTGCGGCAACAGACGGAGTTACTGCCTGTTGCGGTACCACCTTGCCTCTCTTGGGAGGTGTGCAGTTGTCGTACTGCAGCGAGTCCGAACTGACCCAGTGGCTACACCTAGGCCGTTGGACTTG
>NC_090732.1:12051589-12167680 GCF_036898095.1 Palaemon carinicauda
CAGCTATTATATATTCACCGGCTAAGTTAAATATTTAAAAACTGTTTTTAGGTGATCATGCTCCACTTTCTCTTTGTGTCTTGGGCAAGAGACAAATTTCTAATTCAGAGATTCTAATGAGGATTGTGTAGTCTCATGTTACTCTCTGGGCAGAATGGTTCATGATCAAATCAGTTTAATTACATCTACATTCCACAATATTCCTTTGGTTACTGCAAGTTTTTCAATAATAAAGGACCTAAATACATCCCGAATAATACCTACAGCAGATAAAGCTAACCTTTGATGTTTCAACACAGTATCAAGCATGGATCAATATCCTTTAATAGCTGTTAGAAGGGTTCTTTTCATAAAAAGGAAGGGAGAAAAATTTTACAATATATTCAAACTAATCCTAGTTGCCGACACATTTCTTGGCTTGCATCAATCAAGGTAATCACTCCATTGCCTTTGATAGAGCTTATTAATAGACTGTCTTTTAGAACATAAAATGAATAATCTAGAGGACTTCAAACTCTTTGTCTCTGAAAAATCGTTGGATAGTCTGCATGCGGTTAGATATAGCACAAGAGTTTGGATGTACCGCTCTCAAAAGAGGTTATCTGAGAAGATTTGTTATGCACATTAATCTTTATGGAGACACTGCTAACAAGAGACCCACAGATATGTAAACAACTCTATGAGAACACTAAGGAACTACCAATGTCATCCTGCTGTTCAGTAATGCCCTGAACTTGATCCCCTGCTGAAACATGGCAAAAGGGGGAAAGGCATACAATTCTAGTAACATGGTATCCCCTTTCCATTCTAAAGTATCCAGAACTGTCAAACAAAACAACTATATTTCCCTGTTTAGAAATGTTGCTAACATCTCTTCATCTGGACGTCCCAACCATTTCCAAATCTAAAGATATTCTTCAATTTGTTTGGAAGAACCAGGTTTTTACTGCTTAACTGATTTGCTATGATATTCAATTTTTACTGCTTAACTGATCTACTAGGATATTCAATTTTCCCAGTAAAAAGTGAGCTAAAAGAAATATTCTCAGCAAATTTGACCAAATCCATATCTCTTCTGCCATCCGGTACACGGGTTCTGACCTGGTTCCCCAGTTTCCGCATGTATACTAACGCCATCGTGTTGGCTGAAAATATTGCCACACATTTTCCTAAACATAAGATTCCTGTGCCTGAAGAACTTTGAACACACCTAAAAGTTCCATGAAATTGATGTGAAGAGTTGATTCCTAAGTTGGCCATTTGTCTGAAGGATGAACAAAATCCAGCATTGATCCACACATTTCTTGTGAAGTACTGTATTCGTAAACAGAGAGGTCCAGAATCCTCACCTCCGAGAAGACTCGCTGTGACAATCATAAAGGATTGCTCCACCCCCTCAGCAGATGAGGTTGGTTTTGGATGTTCCTATATCGAATAAGATGATATTGGAACACTCTCATCTTTAGGTGTCCTATTGGGACCAACTTTTCTATAAAGTTATGGATCCTAGAAGCCTCAACCACATCAAAACTGTAGCTGACTTCATCTTGTTTTCCAATGGAGAACCCTGAAAAGGAACTGAAACCTTTATCATTTTTAAATAGAGAATCCCCTAAGTTGGGATCAGTAGAGACGTTCAAATTAACATTGATTCCTAACCTTTCCAGCAACCAAAGTACCCATCTCTGTAAATCTGAATCCTTTCCATGGAAATATAAAAACATAGCCAGGCATCCAGGTATAATCCCTCAAGGACAAAAGCCATAATCTTGCGAATACTTGTGGAATTGTCCTGAGCCCGAAGCACTGGCACTTGAATTGGTACTTTCGAACCTTACGAACCAAAAGTAATTTTCCCAAATTCACATGAACAGGAATGTGAAAGTAAACATCTGTAAGATCTATCGAAAACATCCAGTCACCTTCCTAACCGTCCCCAGCAATGTCAAGGGCATTTCCATTGAAAACTTGGTCAAAACTGTAAACCTGCTATGGCTTGAAACATCAAGCACTGGTCTCCAACGCCCCTGAAGCCTTGCGAACCAGGATTAATCTGTTTTAAAATCCTGGAGATGGGTTCAAAACTCATCTAGGAGTTTGCCAAGCTTCAACTTTGAAATATGATATTTTAATTATAAAATAAATTTTTGAATATACTTACCCGGTGAATATATAGCTGCAACTCTGTTGCTCGACAGACAAACTGTACAGAAAAAACTCGCCAGCGATCGCTATACAGGTTGCGGGTGTGCCCAACAGCGCCATCTGTCGACCAGATACCAAGCTCTATGTAAACAAAGACTCAATTTTCTCCTCGTCCCACTGCGTCTCTATTGGGGAGGAAGGGAGGGTCATTTAATTTATATATTCACCGGGTAAGTATATTCAAAAATTTATTTTATAATTAAAATATCATTTTTAAATATTTAACTTAGCCGGTGAATATATAGCTGATTCACACCCAGGATGGTGGGTAGAGACCAGTAATATATGTTTACATTTTATGAGCTAAGAGTTTTTTATTTCATTTTAGAAGTTATCAAAATAACAAAAACAAAATAAATAGGTACCTGGTAAGGAAGTCGACTTGAACGATTACTCTGCCTTATAAGTAAGTCTTCCTTACGGAGCCTCGCGATCCTCTTAGGATGCTGATCGACCCCTAGGAGCTGAAGTATCAAGGGTTGCAACCCATACAACAGGACCTCATCAAACCCCTAATCTAGGCGCTCTCAAGAAATGACTTTGACCACCCGCCAAATCAACCAGGATGCGAAAGGCTTCTTAGCCTTCCGGACAACCCATAAAAACAACATTAAAAACATTTCAAGAGAAAGATTAAAAGGATATGGAATTAGGGAATTGTAGTGGTTGAGCCCTCACCCACTACTGCACTCGCTGCTACGAATGGTCCCAGTGTGTAGCAGTCCTCGTAAAGAGTCTGGACATCCTTTAGATAAAAAGACGCGAACACTGACTTGCTTCTCCAATAGGTTGCGTCCATTATACTTCGCAGAGATCTATTTTGCTTAAAGGCCACGGAAGTTGCAACAGCTCTAACTTCGTGCGTCTTCACCTTAAGCAAAGCTCGGTCTTCGTCACTCAGATGTGAATGAGCTTCTCGTATTAACAGTCTGATAAAGTATGATATAGCATTCTTTGACATAGGCAAAGATGGTTTCTTAACTGAACACCATAAAGCTTCAGATTGGCCTCGTAAAGGTTTAGTACGCTTTAAATAGAACTTAAGAGCTCTCACAGGGCATAAGACTCTTTCTAGTTCATTGCCTACAATCTCCGATAAGCTGGGAATATCGAAAGATTTAGGCCAAGGCCGAGAAGGCAGCTCATTTTTGGCTAGAAAACCAAGTTGTAGCGAACAGGTGGCTTTTTCTGACGAAAATCCGATGTTCTTGCTGAAGGCATGAATCTCACTGACTCTTTTAGCTGAGGCTAAGCATACCAGGAAAAGAGTCTTTAGAGTGAGATCTTTCAGGGAGGCTGATTGTAGCGGCTCAAACCTGTCTGACATGAGGAATCTTAGTACCACGTCAAAATTCCATCCAGGGGTAGCCAATCGACGCTCCTTGGTGGTCTCAAAAGACTTAAGGAGGTCTTGAAGATCTTTATTGTTGGAAAGATCTAAGCCTCTATGCCGGAAGACCGATGCCAACATGCTTCTGTAGCCCTTGATAGTGGGAGCTGAAAGGGATCGTCCTTTTCTCAGGTATAAGAGAAAATCAGCTATTTGAGCTACAGAGGTACTGGTCGAGGATACAGAAACTGACTTGCACCAGTCTCGGAAGACTTCCCACTTCGATTGGTAGACTCTAATGGTGGATGCTCTCCTTGCTCTAGCAATCGCACTGGCTGCCTCCTTCGAAAAGCCTCTAGCTCTCGAGAGTCTTTCGATAGTCTGAAGGCAGTCAGACGAAGAGCGAGGAGGCTTTGGTGTACCTTCTTTACGTGAGGCTGACGTAGAAGGTCCACCCTTAGAGGAAGACTTCTGGGAACGTCTACTAGCCATCGAAGTACCTCGGTGAACCATTCTCTCGCGGGCCAGAGGGGAGCAACTAGCGTCAACCTTGTCCCTTCGTGAGAGGCGAACTTCTGCAGTACCTTGTTGACAATCTTGAACGGTGGGAATGCGTAGAGATCCAGATGCGACCAATCTAGGAGAAAGGCATCTATATGTATTGCTGCTGGGTCTGGGACTGGGGAGCAATAGATTGGAAGCCTCTTGGTCAGCGAGGTTGCAAAGAGATCTATGGTTGGTTGGCCCCAAGTGGCCCAAAGTCTCTTGCACACATCCTTGTGGAGGGTCCATTCTGTTGGATTACTTGCCCTTTCTGACTGAGACAATCTGCTATGACATTCAAGTTGCCTTGGATGAACCTCGTTACTAGGGAGATGTCTTGACCTTTTGACCAGATGAGCAGGTCCCTTGCGATCTCGTACAATGTCAGTGAGTGGGTCCCTCCTTGTTTGGAGATGTACGCCAAGGCCGTGGTGTTGTCTGAGTTTACTTCCACCACTTTGCCTCGAAGGAGAGACTTGAAGCTTTTCAAGGCCAGATGTACTGCCAACAGCTCCTTGCAGTTGATATGCATGTTCCTCTGACTCGAGTTCCACAGTCCTGAGCATTCCCGACCGTCTAGTGTCGCGCCCCAGCCCACGTCCGATGCGTCCGAGAAGAGAACGTGGTTGGGAGTCTGAACAGCCAGGGGAAGACCCTCTCTTAAGTTGATATTGTCCTTCCACCAAGTCAGACAAGACTTCATCTTTTCGGAAATCGGGATCGAGACCGCTTCTTGCGTCTTGTCCTTTTTCCAGTGAAAAGCTAGATGGTATTGAAGCGGACGGAGGTGTAGTCTTCCTAGTGACACAAATTGTTCCAGGGATGATAGCGTCCCTACCAGACTCATCCACAACCTGACTGAGCAGCGTTCCTTCTTCAGCATGTTCTGGATGAATAACAGGGCTTGACTTATTCTGGGGGCCGACGGAAAAGCCCGAAAAGCTAGACTGTGAATCTCCATCCCTAAATACACAATAGTTTGGGATGGGACCAGTTGCGACTTTTCCAAATTGACTAGGAGTCCCAATTCCTTGGTCAGATCTAGAGTCCACTTGAGATCCTTCAGACAGCGACGACTGGAAGAGGCTCTGAGAAGCCAGTCGTCCAAATAAAGGGAGGCTTGGATGTCCGATAAGTGGAGGAATTTGGCTACATTCCTCATCAGCCTCGTAAACACGAGAGGAGCTGTGCTTAGGCCAAAGCACAGGGCCCGAAACTGGTAGACCACATTTTCGAAAACGAATCTCAGAAAAGGTTGGGAGTCTGAGTGAATGGGGACGTGGAAGTAGGCGTCCCTTAGGTCTAGGGAGACCATCCAGTCTTCCCTTCTGACCGCTGCTAAGACTGACTTTGTGGTCTCCATGGAGAACTTCGTCTTTGTGACAAAGACATTCAGAGCACTGACGTCTAGCACCGGTCTCCACCCTCCTGTCTTCTTTGAAACCAGGAAGAGGCGGTTGTAGAATCCCGGTGATTGAAGATCCGAGACTTTGACCACCGCTCCCTTCTCTAGCAAAAGAGACACTTCCAGTTTCAGGGCTTGTCTCTTTTCTTCCTCTCTGTACCTGGGAGAGAGATCGATGGGAGACGTTGCTAGAGGGGGTTTGCGTACAAAAGGGATTTTGTACCCCTCTCTGAGCAACTTCACAGATTGTGAATCTGCGCCTCTCCTCTCCCAGGCTTGCCAGAAGTTCTTGAGTCTGGCTCCCACTGCTGTCTGAAGTTGCGGGCAGTCAGACTCTGCCCTTAGAGGACTTGGATCCTTTCCTCTTCCCTCGCTTCCCTTCGGCACGAGCACCTCCTCTGCTGGAGGCTCTGCCACGAAAGGGCGGAATAAAGCGAGACGCTGGAGTGTCAATCCTCGGTCTAACAGACAATGTAGGCAAAGGGGGAGCTTTGCGAGCTGAGGACGCAACTAGATCGTGAGTGTCCTTCTGCACTAACGAAGCAGCTATTTCCTTTATCAGGATTTCTGGAAATAGGCACTTGGAAAGGGGAGCAAAGAGAAGCTCAGATCTCTGGCATGGTGTAACTCCAGCAGACAGGAACGAGCAGAGAGACTCTCGCTTTTTCAGGACTCCGGACGCAAATGAGGCAGCAAGCTCATTGGACCCATCATGGACGGCCTTGTCCATGCAGGACATAATGAGCAAAGAAGTCTCTTTATCTGTCGAAGAGATTTTCCTGCTCAGGGCTCCTAGGCACCAGTCTAAGAAGTTAAAGACTTCAAAAGCCCTAAATATTCCTTTCATAAGGTGGTCCAGGTCCGATGATGACCAACAAATCTTTGAGCGTCTCATGGCAAGGCGGCGGGGAGAGTCTACAAGACTTGAGAAGTCGCCCTGGGCAGAGGCAGGAACTCCCAAGCCGAGAACTTCTCCCGTGGCATACCAGACGCTCGATCTAGAAGAGAGTTTAGCAGGGGGAAAAGCAAATGCTGTCTTCCCTAAACTCTTCTTGGACTCTAACCAGTCTCCTATCACCCGCAAAGCTCTCTTAGACGAGCGTGCGAGGACGAGTCTAGTAAAGGCAGGTGTGGTAGAAGGCATGCCTAAAACAAACTCTGAAGGCGGAGAACGAGGAGCCACAGAAACAAACTGGTCAGGAAACAACTCTTTGAAAATAGCCAAAACTTTTCTAAAGTCCAAAGATGGTTGAGTTGACTTAGGCTCGTCCAGTTCTGATTGTTGATCATCTTGATGTGCAGCAACATCATCATCAGAAAGTTCCTCATCCGAAAACTGATGAGGAAACGGCAACGGAGTGGGTAACGTCTGGTTCGCTGAGTCCGGTCGCACTGGTGCATGCGTGACGGAGCCGGACGCAACGTCATGGAACTGCTGCACAGTCTGTGAACTGTCAACAACCATGGTAGCGCGAGGACGCACAGCGTCTACCCGAGACTGTCTAGACCGACTGGGTTGCGCAGTGGAAACCACACTGGGTTGCGGAGGTTGACGCACCGCGTCAAAACAAGTCACCTCTGATGGTTGTTGAACGTCCAGAACGTCAACAACCACCTCCGTGCGTCGCTTAACGTCAACATGCGGCTGGCAACCCACACTGGATCGCATCGGTGGAGGAACCCCCTCAACTGGTATACGTGAGAAGGTTACCTCAGCGTCAACAGGACGCACAACCGATCGCTTGGAAGGTTGTAGGCTAGGTACTGCACTCGCTGCTGGTACGGCAGAAACCTTCTCCGCATGAAAGTCCTGCATCAAAGACGTAAGCTTGGACTGCATGTCTTGCAGCAAAGCCCATTTAGGGTCTACGGGAGCAGGTGCGGCGACAGACGGTGTTAGTGCCTGAAGCGGAACCGCTTTGCCTCTCTTAGGCGGTGAGCAGTCATCAGATGACGGCAACGAGTCCGAACTGACCCAGTGGCTACAACCGGGACGTTGGACTTGTCCTGAAGGGACCGATTTACGTTTTAAAGGTCGTGAGACCTTGGTCCAAAGTTTCTTACGAGAAACACCTTCAGACGACGAAGTATAAATGGGCTCTCTCGTCTTACGTAGGTAGGGGCGATCTTGGGGAGATACGCCTGAAACCATGGAGGGAACGTCTGTTCGCTGATTAAAGCCTCTAGAACCCATGCGTCGTGCGACATTGCTTCTCCCCTGGACTTGGGAGCTTGCAAGAGGTCCCGGACTAGGAGGACGACAGGCACGAACAGACGAACCCTCAAGCGCAACACTGTTCACAACACTATCACTTGGCACTTTAGCACTTCCCACTGCACTTTGGCACTTAAGCTCCTTAACATCCGCCATGAGCTGATTGCGGTCACTTGCAAGGGACTCAACTCTCTCCCCCAGGGCATGGATGGCACGCATCATGTCAGCCATCGAAGGTTCCTGAGTGCTAGGAGGGGGGTTAGGAACAACCACTACAGGGGAAGGAATAGGTTGTGGGGCATGAGGAGAGGAAACATCAATAGACCTAGAAGAACTTCTCCTAATTCTATCTCTCTCTAGCCTGCGTGTGTACTTTTCAAATTCGATAAAATCGAATTCCGAAAGGCCCACGCACTCCTCACACCGATCTTCCAATTGACAGGTTTTACCCCGACAATTGGAACAAACAGTGTGAGGGTCGATAGAAGCCTTCGGAAGACGCCTAGAACAGTCCCTAGCATTGCATTTTCTAAATTTGGGAACTTGTGAAGGGTCAGCCATTTTGAATTGGTCAAGGGAAAATTCCAAAAAACGATCTAAGTCATCAACAATGAATCCGATACAAAAAAGAGTTCAAGGATTTGTTTGAAGAAAAACCCTGCACAGCGAAAGCTCAAAACCAGAATATAGTACTTCACCAATATGATGTGAAAAACTCCAGTTTAGCAACAGCGAGTAAAGTACGTCTTGTCGACACGTAGACAGAGAGAAAATTGAGTCTTTGTTTACATAGAGCTTGGTATCTGGTCGACAGATGGCGCTGTTGGGCACACCCGCAACCTGTATAGCGATCGCTGGCGAGTTTTTTCTGTACAGTTTGTCTGTCGAGCAACAGAGTTGCAGCTATATATTCACCGGCTAAGTTAAATATTTAAAACTGAACCTTCACTGAATAGGAAAGGTAACTTGGTAAGGGTACTGATTCCTTGGACAAGGGAGGATTGGATGCCGAGGTAACAGATAGCCTTCCTAGCCAATGGACAGTACCTACGGTTCTGCTTTAAGGCTTTCTCACTTCTGACACAAGACACAAAGAAAATGAGAATCATGGTCACCTAAAATTAATTCCCTTGAACAATCCACAAAGTAATATCTAACCAATCTAGGACAATACATTCTCAAAACTATACTAAAAGATGTTTAAATCTGGACTGGGCAAATACAACTGATGAAGTTGGAATCGATAAGAAGAATGAAGAGAAGTGGGTGCAGTCTTACCAAGCAGTGGTTTGTTGTCATTAGTCACCAGATGGCGCAATGATGACAAGAGGTGTAAACCTCTTGAAAGAAAGGGGGGACATATTAAATATATTTTTGGGGAACTTTGATATAAGTCAGCTTTGAGAGCAAAACAATACGAACACCAGAGAGGTTCAAAGAAATAAGTTTTCATGATTTTAGCAGAACAGGTACTTGCTCCAAATAGTTGACTAGCATAGCCTGAGCAGCTAAAATGGAATAGGCTCGTACAAGGCACTCAAAAAATCTATAACACTATGGCCAAGTCTCAGTATAGGTTATTTCTCATACATTCAAAATCAGATTCAAGTTCTCTTTTAAATCCTCTACACTAACTTCTACACCTTGAATCCACAAACTGCTAATAGCCTGAAAGGCAAGGATGCATCAGGGAAAGGGGAAGACAAGGAAACAGGAAAGGAAACCCAACCCAGACATTTTTTGCATTTCTTACATTTAGCTTCACTATCTTCAGCCAAAAACGCAGCTAAGTAAAAGTAATCAGAAATGATATCCTCTGATAAGTAACCAAACTCTTTACAATGAATGAGGAAAGTAAACATTAGGCCCCAACATGGAATGCATTTTGAATAGGAATCCAATTCAACTGACACCACCCTATTAAGTTTGCATCCTTCAAATAATCTAGGCTTTTCAAATATGGAAGACAAACCTCTACTATTACTAGGAAAATAAAGTGAGCACTATACTGTGCCACAAAATGAGGAAAAAACGAATGACAAGAGAATTAATAAAAATACCAGTAGGTGAGAGATACTAATTGTTTGCTTGTTTGTTATACTGGTACCTCTTTACCTTAGGAAAAAATGGCCTTAAATCAAGGAGAACCTTTTATATGACCTTTACATTGATCAAGATTTTACTTTTTTGAATAGCACATGAATCCTAAGTAGTTTAATTGAAATGCAGTATTCAGTTATTGTGATAGAAGCGAAGCACAAGGTTGAATATGAAGATGGAAGAGTGGCTTGTATAACTTGAAAATTGAGACTGACACAAGGATGTGATTGGTCTCTATAGCTGTTCATTTTATATATGGATGCAGTAATGCAAAAGTTAGAAAAGTGGATGCAACATTGTAGGGTAAGAAAATAAATCGTAACTGGAATATGTAACAGTTGATGTTTGCAGATGTTATATTCCTGATTGGAGAGAGAAGAAAAACTAAGGGTTCAAATTGTTTGCAAGAGGAGGAAGTCAAGATTATAAGTGAGCCAAAATAATGTTATGAGTCCATGAAAATTTGCAATTAACTGAGAAAATGAGAGTAAACATACTTGATTTATATTTGTCAACAATGTCAAAAATCTATGGCGTATGCTAATAAAAATCATGAAAAACAACTAACTCTGATGTCATTAAAATGCTCTGACAATTTATTTTTTATCCATATAATAGAAAATATTGTTTATTTCTTTTAAATGAAGAAATATCCACACTGGATTGGTAATAATGAAAAATATGATTAATGTAATAATTGAAAGGTTGAATACACCTTGACTTTAGCAGACAGAATTTCTACCTAAGGTTTATATTTTTGTCTTTGATTGATGGGTTCTTTCTAGCTTTCAATCATTCAAAATTCACATATACGTAAGTTAATAAACACTACAGTATTTTAAAAATCAACTGGAGGAGAAATGATAATTCTGAGGTTTTCACCATTATTTGGAAATTTGGAAATGAATTGTGGATGCTGAAACGCTGATACGATAAAAAAGGTTGAAAATTTTGAGATGAACTATTCAAAAAGTACTGTATATGTGGTATATGAAGAGTTAAAAGGAGGTGCAGGGAAGTAATCAAAGGCTCAGTGTAAGTGGAAGGATGGAATAGATAGTTCGGTCATGGGATGGGAGGGGGATATTAAAAAAATTGGTGAAAAGAGTGTATGAAGCTGTTACAAGGGTGGAGGAAAAGAACACCCAGAAAAGGTGGGATATAGCAGGGAAAAGTATTGGAAAGGTATGGCTTTAATATCCAGGAAGTGCAAGAGGTGAATAAAGCAATATGTGTATGAGGGGCTTGAAGTAACGCTGATAAGCCTTTGTTTGCATATGAAGCATTTAATTCTATGGGAGTTTTTCAACTCATGGTTTACTCCTGATTTAGAAGCTGAAGCATAAATATGGTAATGACTGATGTTTTGTTTTATCTCTGAAGCCACCACCTGTAGTTGAGATGGCTTAATGTTGAGAAAAAGACATAGGACTTTCCTACACCTTTCAGAATTACCACCAAAGTTTTTTAACATACCAATATCCTTACATCAAAATGGTAGCCGAAATTGAAAAAAATTAATACTGGAACTGCTTTTAACATAAAAAAAAATTCTCAAAGAAAAATGACTAAATATTCATTCAGAGGTGCAATATCTAAGCAGTGTGATAAGTCCAAACTACA
The DNA here is from genome assembly GCF_036898095.1 of Palaemon carinicauda. NCBI lineage: Eukaryota > Metazoa > Arthropoda > Malacostraca > Decapoda > Palaemonidae > Palaemon > Palaemon carinicauda. The sequence continues at coordinate 12,063,011 of NC_090732.1, forward strand.
GAACTTGATTACTGTGAAGAAAATAAGTGCAGATATTTTCTTCAAAAAAAAACATTACATTCCAAAGGGAAACGAATGGTACTCACTTGGTAAAAGTTCCTGTGAAGGCGATGTAGATGAAATTTTCATAAGTAAGACTTGCTCCTTCTCCCAATACATTCATATTATAAGTGGCACATGTACCTCCTGGGGCAACACAGGTCAAATGAGGAGGCAGCATCACATCATCCCAGGCATATGAAACACACGATCGAGGTTTAACACTTGTTCTCAAGCGTTCTTCTTGAGTGCCAGTCTGTTGAATCAATGAAATGTTCATATCTGTATCATAAAATTTGAATATTAACTCTGATCACCAGATACTTTATACATCATTCTGCTAGGTTAAGTAAGAAGATGCTATTTATTCATGTATCAGTTTCCAATGAGTCAGGAAAAAATGATTAAAAAAGTAATTCCTCGTATAATAACTCATCTTACCTGATAATATGTGATAGGAACTTCAGAAAAATTGTCAATTCTGAATGGGGGTGGAAGGCTTTCAGCATCAGTAAAGACAATAAAGTATGTGGCATCATTAATTATAATCTCCACTCTCATAAAGAAGCAATGGCCATTGTTGTCTCTGTTGAAAAAAAAAGTTATGAATCAGTTTTCTCAGTTTGTCCTTCTTATAGCAAATACAAGAGCAGAACTATAATAAATACATACTGTATTACCTAATCACTTCTTTATTTAATCCCAATACCATGTAATCTAAATGAAGAATTTAATTTAAAATCAAGCTGAAACAATCATAATTAAACCCACAGTTATTAGACCACATCACCAGCAGCAACTATAGCAACTAAATCCCCACAATCTTGATAACAAACTAGGATTTTTTTAATATGATGTTTAGTGAATATTGACATGGCAAGCCACAAAACCGTTGCTAAAACCTTTCCCAAAGAAATATTTCTACAGAAGTTAAGAGATGCAGCTACACATCTAATATCCTGAACCCTAAACTTTTTTAGGCTGGGATCTAACTCATTGCAGGCCTTTATGATCAAACTTATAACAACAAAGGACACCACATTTTTGGACAGATGACAACTTGACATTTTATTTCCACAAACCAAATTAAGAACATTACCTGTCATATTTATAGTCTTGTCCAAATAATACTAAGAGCTCTCTCAGGGCATAGAAACCTATTTCCTGATGTAATACTGACTTCTTTTCAAGTGGGATTTTGAAAAAATTGTGGCAAAACTTTCTTTTTAAAAGTCATTCATAGCTCTGAATGAGGGTAAAACATTTAGTATCATCTTATTTTCTCTAAAGCCTACATTTAAGAAAGCATTTGTAATTAACTTATGCATTTACCTGATGCCAACATCAACAAGAAAAGTCCTTTTAGCCACAGAATTCCTTAATAGTAGAAATGTCTCAAACACAATACCTGTAGAAACAGAGCTCCAACTGTATTTAATAATAACTAATGAAAACACTAACCTTATGTTGAGATAAAATGAATCTATTTTTTCAATAAGAAAGCCCCCAGACCAATTGCATCCAGGTACATCACGAAGGCAAATACATAAAAGCTGATCCTTGTCAATCCGAGGCCAGTGGAAAGGGAGCCAGCATCCGGGAATAGCTCTTAGCCAAGTTGACTGTGCTCCTGGGTCCTTCTGTAAACACAAGATGGAAATTTAAACTTAATTTAGAAAACAGTTCTTAGAAATGAAATGATATACATTATGATACTTTTGGGTGCTAATAAAAAAAGAATTTCAATAAAATTTATTATTTTGATACATAACTCTCGGACCAATTAGTAACATCAACAAAGTGCATGGTTTTTTTACTTTCAAATAAAAAAAATTATTTTTCCTCTGCATGTTCCAGGTGGAAATTATCAGACATAAGCTCTCTGGGTGACTTCACAACTGGTGGTCCCGGAACTCTCCTCACCTCTTAGTTTTCACAATACGAAAATCAACAAAAACCTCTAAGTAGGCATAAAACCACTTTTAATAAAAATGCAGGAGTGTCATATTATGGCCACAGGTGAGTATCAAAATAAAAAGTGTTATAAAAATCCAGTTTATTTGGATGAATTTTACCTCTACATTCCGTTGCGCATTAACACACTAACTTGGTGGTGGGTAACTGGTAATCGGACAACAAAACTGAACCATTAAAACCTCAAACGTAAATCAAATTGACTTCCAAACATTCTCATACCCTACTGCCTTGCCTTATCTAAGGAATGAATACTATATAATTTAGTCTTCCATATCCAAAAGACCCAAAGGAAATAAAAAAAAAAAACATAATAAATAGCCATACGATAAGAAAAGTGTCAATATCAATCTAAGGATTATCAATGTCCATTTGAACCATATTGTAACTATAATGCCATTCTTTTCATTACATAGGTCCTTTACTTTGATAAATTAGCCATGTGGCATTATAAATTTTTTAAAGTTCCTTTTCTCCTCAAGAAGCCATTTCTATAAAAAATCTACATAAATTCAAAAATAAAAATACTTGATTACTGTGAAAATATCAAGTTTATATTATTTTATGAATAAATACAATACTTACAAAGGAGGTAGAGAAACATTTTTGAGCTATTATGAGTTCATGTGACGACCTATTCTCGATCTGGAATCTCGGTGAAAAGGTAACCATGTAAGTATCTCTATAACGACCACGACCAGGCCTAACATCAACACCAACAACATATACATAGTCAGGTCGTGAATCATACGGAGTCACTCGTAAACGGCGCACCCACGTTCCCTGGGTCAGAGGCAACTTGTGGCAAAACTGTAAAGAGTAATACAAGGATATTAACCTCTGATAACTATAACATTAAAAACCATTATGACTAAAAATAATGAAATCAAATAAATTTTCAAATGATAGTTCAAGATTATTGCATCAGTCTAAAAATTGGTCTATTGAGAAAAAACTCTAATTTGTAGAGAAATTTCATACAATAAATCATTACAGTTATATCATAAATGAAAGGTGAGAATATAAGAAAAGCATGCTCAAAGCTTATGGATAGTAAAATAATTACCAAGCTCTCAATATTTAACATAAAAATAGCATGTGCTTCTTTAGGAAAACAAAATATTGCCTAACTTAAGTTCTATCTTCAATATTTCAAAGATCAAAATGAAAAATATCGTTTATTGATAACAGCACTTGTAATTCAAGAAAGGAAATATATAAATAGACCTTTGTTAACAAAGATCAGCACTTTCACTTTCAAACAACTTTTAATTGAATTTTTACAAGCTTTTCAGAGAACTTTCAAGAGTTGAGATGTCAAGTTATATCTCTAATGACAATTATTTTCATTCAAAATCACACATTCTTGGTGATTAGTTTTTGTAATTCCCACTCCCTACTTTAATTCTCAAGTGGTTTAAAAGTAGTTAAATTGTCTTATGATTTTTTCCCGGTATGACAAAATTATAAAGGAAATGCCAGGTGATGTATGGTATTTAAACTGTGCATTTTATTTTCCCTATGCTAAGTTTGTCCATGTTGTGATGTCACCAGATGCCTAATGACTGAGTGCATCTGAAAGTTCATAATTAGGATTACCATTATTTATTTGTTTTCTGTGCAAACAAGGCAAAGGAAATTGTAGCATAAAATAAACAGTTTCTGACCTCTCTATTTGGTTCTTTATTTTATAATTTTTGGGATTTTTCTGTAATGCAATTGCTAAATATCAGAAGGAAAACTTACAAGTTTTTAAAAACCCACTTTAAATAATGTATACTATACTTAAAATTACCATTACAAGAAGATAACATAAGTAAGGTACCAGATGAAATATGTATGATACTTTGCCATCTACATTGGGTATTAATAACTAAAATATATGCATTATGCATAACATTACTGAATATTTGTAAACAATTGCTAGAGTAGCACAACTATCAGCTGTATAAAATATTCTTTATTTTCACATACATACATAAATATACCAAGGCACTTCCCCCAATTTTCTCTACGTTCCTCCCAGCCTGACAAGGGACTCAACCAAATTCGGCTGGTGCTGCTAGGGTGCCACAGCCCACCCTACCCCATTCTTTATTTACAATTCTATTAATTTCAGATATGTAAATTATGAAAAAATGCAAAATACTTAATTTGAATCTCTCTTTTTACGCTATATCAAATTAAATGGGCCACAACTGGAGTCATTCAACTATGCTTGGGAATTAAATTTCCCACAAGCAAAATATCAATATTAAAAATATGGAAACTTTTTAAAGGCTAATTTATATTTACAATAAGAAAATAAAAGGGATTTTGACGAAGGAAAAATCTATTTCTGGGCTCCGACCTGTGCCGCCCAGTGAAATACTCCTAGAGCAATATTTCTAAGGAATATAACTGCTATATATTACCAGAGAAAAAAAGCATAGGAATGCCAGGTTGAACCCAGCTCGCTCACCTATATAAGGTGTCGGTATAAAATACTGAGGCGTGATAATTCACAACCAGAGGTCTCGCACTATTTAGATATCTCCTCTTCAAAATCCCCGCCACAGCGAGGTGCCGATCAACACTACTACCACTAACCCAACCCACGCCAGTGACGACACTCCTTTATAGCACTTGTTGTTATTAAGTCCAACATGTTTTTTCTCGTGTTTACCCTTGGATTTATCATTATTTTATAATCGATGGCCGATTCCCATGATTCCCCATCGAAGTTAAGTACTTTATCCATGAGTTTTGGCGAGATTGGGCAGGGTAACCTCTGTTTTTATAATCTACCCATGCGGTAGTGTTATCATGCTATATGATCTTTATACTACAATATAAAGAAGTGGATACATGTGGGCTGGTATTATATAGGAGGAAAATCTCTCTTTCTCCTAATCAGAAAATGTTTATACAGTAGTAGTGTTTATCCTTTAGTATAAGTATATGTTAACATGGTAATAAAATGAGAGAGAGAGAGAGAGAGAGAGAGAGAGAGAGAGAGAGAGAGAGAGAGAGAGAATATTTTCTCAATTCAGTAGATTTGACAGGTTAAAAATGCAATATTTTTTCTAATTTTGATAAACTGTATAGATAAAAAATGATAAAGCTAGATGGCATTAGGTAACGTTGGTACGATTTGCACAATTTTTATTCTTTCACAAGTGATAACTATCTAAGAATCTCCTCAATGTACCAAGCAACAGAATATAACTATTAGTATACCAAGCTTCTCCAAAATATATATTGAGTAAAATGATCCATTCACTCAACTCATTCCCTTACCTGTGCACGAGATTCCGGGTGAAGATTGTTACCCACTCTTGCTACAAGCATGGGACTGGCTTCACGATCAGTAAAAGAAAATAGAAGAGGGGCTGCACAGCGTGCAACTTCGTGTTCTTTGTCTTGACCTATTAAGTAATAGACAGTAAATAACGGCGAGTCTAGAACAAATATATAAAAATAACAGGTCTTCACTGAATAAAGTATGTAGTTCCTTAAATAAAATCATTTGTCTAATTACTTCGCCAGAATCTATTGCTATTCCATTATCAAAGAAATAAATTCAATCTCATTAATAGATTAATTAACTCTCCCTGACTTGGAAGGGCAGCTGCCATGTCAAAGGGACTCAACTGCTCTTACCTCTGCCACCTATGATGTAAACAACTCAATCCTTTACATTCAGTAATATAATCAACCAATAAGAAAATTTACAATTAGGCATTAAGACAAATATGTTTAAGCCAGAGGAGGAAAGGAAATGACAGTGGGAGAACCATGTAACACTGACTGCAATGCCTGTTAAATTATCCATATTCTTAATATTCTAGTCATAAAATTTCAGCAAATTGGTTGACAAATGAGGACACCTTCTGAATACCTTAACAATAAGTTCATTATTCTAACTTCTAAAGCCTGTGAGCTTACAGACGTCTCATCTGAGAACTTCAGTACAACAATGAATGAATTTGGAACATAAACAAAAGCTTAAACTAAATAAAAAACTTACAGAACTTTTGCAGAAGTATAAAAATTACATATTTATAAATAAATCTTTAAAAAGGTAGCTTTAGCTTTATGCAAGTAGATTTTGAATAACAATTTTCAAAACTCCTCTAGTTGTTCATATCACGTTCTCCCAAATGAAAAATACAAAATTAAAATGCAAAAGGATTACAGGCTTATCAGTGAACACCATCACATTAAAAGCATAAACTAAGATCTACACAATATGCTTTACCTGCAGCATCAGCTGTTACCCCTTCTTGCTTGAAGATCAGGGGAAGACCTGTTTTATTAATTAACCAATATCCTGCATATACAATGACCTGTAAAAACAAAATTCAAATATAAGTAAAAGAATTTGGTATTCTCTAAATAAGCATTGTACACAATAATCAAACAGAAAACTACTTTATACAAAATTTAATTTTTATAATGAAATTTACTGCAGTATTCCGATACTTAGCCAAGGTTAAACTAATGTTCCTGCACAAGCCCTCACTTTTTCAACCTCTAATATTAAAGAATTAAAATGATTCTCATTCTCCCTCACTCCAATTTCAAACCCACCCCCACAACCCGGAATAATGTTAGTTTAGCAACCCCATGTATGGTGCTCTTCGGTAAACAATATAGGCTTAGCGACACTCCATATTTGAAGTTGAACCTAAAGAACCTCTAGCTGAACCCAAAGAACCCCCCAACATAACTAACCAGTGAGTGGTCAAAATTTATGGAAAGCATGTCAGTTACTGTACCTGTACTTTTAAAAACTTGGAGATAAATATGTTACATGCACATCAGTCTACAATAAAGTTCATATCTTGGTAAGTGCAAAAATAATATGCATAAATAACAAGAAGCAAATCCCAATGACAAATAAATTTTCTTTTGAAACATTATACATTTACAATCTGATATTTTACTGACCTTCAGCGAACCACCGTACTGGGGTCGAACTCTGAGATGAACATAAAGGATTCGTTTCCTGGAATCCTGTAGCTTCAAGTGAAGGACATATGGTGAAGTTGTAGGATTGAGGGTGATTTCACCACAAGAAGTAAGTCCATCTGTCCAAAAGGAGAATGATACACTCTGGGCAGGATCTACAGAATGCAAAGAAGAATCTTCGCCTGGCTTTATGCGGCCTGAGTTCCTTGTTGTTTTAACTTCATAGTGAAGGTCATATGGCAACAAGTTCAACAAAGTTAGGGGGCTTACAAGGACAATAGAGTGGCCAGGTTGAACCTGAAAAGGATATCAGGGTATATTAGAGTATTGTAGTTTAAATTTTTCCTTGTGTAATACAGTAATTATTTTGAACATTGATTTCTTTCAAAGTTATAAAATGTAATTGTTAATTCCTTTTGTATGATATCATCTCAGTGTGCTTTACTAAATCTCTTGTATATTTTCATTTTAATTTCATTTATAACATTATTCAATTTCTATCTAAGTAGCCTACTATTTTTTTTTTAAATAACATGAGAGTATTAGGATTTCCATTTACTACATTCTCTCAGCTTGAAAATTCTTTCCAAATTATCATACTAACACATCTCATCTATAGGAGACAGTTCCTTTTATACTACTGTCATTTAAAAAAAAGAAGACTATCACTTATATCTGGTTAGTGCACACAAGCTATAGGCATTTATTCAATTTTCTGAAATATCAATAATTTACAAAATGTTCAATTAATACAAAATAACCAATGGGAATGATTAATAAAAAATCGGTTTTTTAGAAGTAAAATGTTATTTTCATTAGTAAAATAAATTTTTGAATATACTTACCCGATAATCATGTAGCTGTCAACTCTGTTGCCCGACAGAATTCTATGGAGGGATACGCCAGCTATCACAATACTAGAAGGGGGTGTTCTTACCAGCGCCACCTGTGGCCAGGTACTCAAGTACTTCTTGTTGACACCTCCTCAATTATTCCTCGGTCCCACTGGTTCTCTATGGGGAGGAAGGGAGGGTCAATTAAATCATGATTATCGGGTAAGTATATTCAAAAATTTATTTTACTAATGAAAATAACATTTTTCAATATTAAACTTACCCGATAATCATGTAGCTGATTCACACCCAGGGGGGTGGGTGAAAACCAGTGTACAAGATTAAAGGATAGCTAAGTATCCCATATTTCATATAACAGTTATCTCAAATAACAATGAAATAATAAGTACCTGGTAAGGAAGTCGAATTGAACCGTTACTCTGTCTCTTTTTTAAGTTCGTCTTCCTTACTGAGCGCAGCGTTCCTCTTGGAGGCTGAATCAACCCAAAGGTGCTAAAGTATACAGGGCTGCAACCCATACTAAAGGACCTCATCACAACCTTTAACCTCGGCGCTTCTCAAGAAAGAATTGACCACCCGCCAAATCAAAAAGGATGTGGAAGGCTTCTTAGCCGACCGAACAACCCATAAAAAGTATTCAAGAGAAAGGTTAAAAAGTTATGGAATTATGGGAATGTAGTGGCTGAGCCCTCGCCTACTACTGCATTCGTTGCTACGAATGGACCCAGGGTGTAGCAGTACTCGTAAAGAGACTGGACATCTTTGAGATAGAATGATGCGAACACTGACTTGTTTCTCCAATAGGTTGCATCCATAACACTCTGCAGAGAACGGTTCTGTTTGAAGGCCACTGAAGTAGCCACAGCTCTCACTTCATGTGTCCTTACCTTCAGCAAAGCAAGGTCTTCTTCCTTCAGATGAGAATTTGCTTCTCTAATCAGAAGCCTGATGTAGTAAGAAACTGAGTTCTTAGACATTGGTAGAGAAGGCTTCTTGATAGCACACCATAAGGCTTCTGATTGTCCTCGTAATGGTTTTGACCTTCTTAAATAGTACTTAAGAGCTCTAACAGGGCAAAGTACTCTCTCTAGTTCGTTCCCCACCATGTTGGACAGGCTTGGGATCTCGAACGACTTAGGGCAAGGACGGGAAGGAAGCTCGTTTTAGCCAAAAAAAACCGAGCCGCAAGGAACATGTAGCCGTTTCAGATGTGAAACCTATGTTCCTGCTGAAGGCGTGGATCTCACTTACTCTTTTACCTGTTGCTAAGCACACGAGGAAAAGAATTTTTTTTTTTTTTTAATGTGAGGTCCTTAAAAGAGGCTGATTGGAGCGGTTCAAATCCTGATGACATTAGGAACCTTAGGACCACGTCTAGATTCCAGCCTGGAGTGGACAACCGACGTTCCTTTGAGGTCTCAAAAGACCTAAGAGGTCCTGTAGATCTTTGTTGGAGGAAAGATCCAAGCCTCTGTGGCGGAAAACCGCTGCCAACAAACTTCTGTAACCCTTGATCGTAGGAGCTGATAGGGAGCTTACGTTCCTTAGATGTAACAGGAAGTCAGCAATCTGGGTTACATTGGTACTGGTTGAGGAAAACTGCATTGTCTTTGCACCAGCTTCGGAAGACTTCCCATAAAGACTGATAGACTCTGAGAGTGGATGTCGTCCTTGCTCTGGCAATCGCTCTGGCTGCCTCCTTCGAAAAGCCTCTAGCTCTTGAGAGTCTTTCGATAGTCTGAAGGCAGTCAGACGAAGAGCGTGGAGGTTGGGAGTACCTTCTTTACGTGAGGTTGACGCAGAAGGTCCACTCTAGGAGGAAGAGTCCTGGGAACGTCGACCAGCCATTGCAGTACCTCAGTGAAACATTCTCTCGCGGGCCAGAGGGGAGCAACCAACGTCAGCCGTGTCCCTTTGTGAGAGGCGAACTTCTGAAGTACCCTGTTGACAATCTTGAACGGCGGGAATGCATACAGGTTGAGATGGGACCAATCCAGCAGAAAGGCATCCACGCGAACTGCTGCTGGGTCTGGAATCGGAGAACAATACAAGAGGAGCCTCTTGTTCATCGAGGTAGCGAATAGATCTATGGTTGGCTGATCCCACAGGGCCCAAAGTCTGCTGCAAACATTCTTGTGAAGGGTCCACTCTGTGGGGAAGACCTGACCCTTCCGGCTGAGGCGATCTGCCATGACATTCATATCGCCCTGAATGAGCCTCGTTACCAGCGTGAGCTTTCGATCTTTTGACCAAATGAGGAGGTCCCTTGCGATCTCGAACAACTTCCTCGAATGAGTCCCTCCCTGCTTGGAGATGTAAGCCAAGGCTGTGGTGTAGTCGGAGTTCACCTCCACCACCTTGTTAAGCTGGAGGGACTTGAAGTTTATCAAGGCCAAATGAACTGCCAACAACTCCTTGCAATAGATGTGAAGTGTCCTTTGCTCCTGATTCCATGTTCCCGAGCATTCCTGTCCGTCCAGTGTCGCACCCCAGCCCGTGTCCGATGCGTCCGAGAAGAGACGGTGGTCGGAGGACTGAACAGCCAATGGTAGACCTTCCTTGAGAAGAATGCTGTTCTTCCACCACGTTAGAGTAGACCTCATCTCTTCGGAAACAGGAACTGAGCCCGTCTCTAGCGTCATGTCCTTTATCCAGTGAGCAGCTAGATGATACTGAAGGGGGCGGAGGTGGAGTCTCCCTAACTCGATGAACAGGGCCAGCGATGAAAGTGTCCCTGTTAGACTCATCCACTGCCTGACTAAGCATCGGTTCCTTCTCAGCATGCTCTGGATGCATTCTAGGGCTTGGAAGATCCTTGGGGCCGACGGACAAGTCCGAAAAGCTCGACTCTGAAGATCCATACCCAAGGAGACAATGGTCTGGGATGGAACGAGCTGAGACTCCTCAAAATTGACCAGGAGGCCCAGTTCCTTGGTCAGATCCATAGTCCATTTGAAAATCTCCAGACAGCGACGACTTGAGGGAGCTCTTAAAAGCCAGTCGTCTGACGGAGCCGGACACAAGATCATGATACTGCTGCACAGTCTGTAAACTGTCAATCATGGGCAAGCGAGGAAGTACAGTGACAACCCGAATCTGTCTAGACTGTCTGGGTCGTACAGACAACTCCTTAACGGGTTGCTGAGGTTGCCCACTGCGTCACAACAAGTCCCTTCTGTTGGTTGTTGAACGTCTTCCCCGTGACACATTGACTCCGTAAACAAAAAATCCTCTAACAAGGACTAAGCTTGGACTGCATGTCATGCAACACAGCTCAAGGTCTATGGGAGCAGGTGTGGTAACAGACGGGATTAGCGGCTGAAGTGTAACCATTACCTTCCCTGTAAGCATGTTATGCTTAAATAAAAGTCCATAAGAGGTTATGCAGCTAAAGGCTCCCTCCAAATGACAGAGTCCTCAAGGGAATATCAGAAGGAGGGAGAAAAGAACTTTCTCATCTACAGGGACCTTATCCTAGAAAAGCTAAGTTCTCTGAGTGAGGGTTCACTGGTGCAAAGCAGCAGACTAGAAGGCAACGTTATGAAACTGCTTGACAGTCTAGTGAGTTGGCAACAACCCAAGATGTGTTGAGAAGCATGCGGTAAGGTATGCAGAGCATGATGTATGCAGAGTATGCTGTATGCAGAGCATGCTGAATGCAGAGCATGCTGTATGCAGAGCATGTTGTATGCAGAGCATGCTGAATGCAGAGCATGCTGAATGCTGAGCATGTAGGAAGTAGAGCCTGCTGTAAGCAGAGCCTGCTGAAAGGAAAGCAGAGCGTGTGCATGGCGTTTAACATTTCTCAGAAATTCCATGACCAGTGCTAGAGTGCTTAATGCATGCTTGCATGGGGTTGAACCATGGTATGCTGAACAGCAGAGTCAGAACGAGCTGGAACAACAACAGAGGTTTCCTCAACTTGAGGGAAAACCTGAGGTTCAGACTGCATAGGCTGAACAACAGACGGAGCAGAAGGCAGGTGCAAGGGTGAAGGAGGTTGACTCCTAGCAAGAGTTGCACCCAAGGATTGTACCAGCTAAGCGGAGGACGGAGGCGGAGTAGTCCGTTCCTGTTCCTGAGAGATGAGTGGAGCATGAGAAGGTTGAGGCTGCGCAGAACAAGGTAAAGTTCTAGCAAGCTGAGGCTCCTGAGGGGCAAGTGCATGGTGTAGATGAGCTTGCCTAGATGAGGGTTGAACTCGGTGCAGCGCTGGTTGAGCAGACAGACTCACGGAGGGGAGAGGTTGTTGTACCCCAACCGAGAGTTGCACCACTGGAGGAGCAGCAAGGGGAGGAGGAGGAAGAGTGTAACTCTCCTGATCCCAAAGCAAGGGTTGCCTTAAAGAAGGCTGAGGCTGAACAACACTGTGAACAGCAAACTCCGAAAGTGGTTCAACATCGTACGCCTGGCAGATGGAGCTGCGACTGGGTGCAGCGAGTGCAGGCGGGTGCAGCACAGGCTGAACGGGTGCAGGAGGTTGGTGCACCACCGGTGCAGGCGGGTGCAGCATAGGCAGAACGGGTGCAGGAGGTTGGTGCACCACCGGTGCAGGCGGGTGCAGCACAGGCTGAACGGGTGCAGGAGGTTGGTGCACCACCGGTGCAGGCGGGTGCAGCACAGGCTGAACGGGTGCAGGAGGTTGGTGCACCACAGGTGCAGGAGGTGCAACACTCTCAGCACGACACTCACGCATCAAGTCCGAAAGCTGTGCTTGCATGGACTGTAGTAGAGTCCACAACATCGTACGCCTGGCAGATGGTGTTGCGACTGGGTGCAGCGAGTGCAGGCGGGTGCAGCACAGGCTGAACGGGTGCAGCCGGGTTGTTGAACTTTACTTCGTACGTCTGGCATAGGTCTGGACTTTACGTTTAAGAGGTCTTGAGACCTGAGACCAGCGTAACTCTGCCTTTATTTTCTCCTCTAAATCTCTTCTGCAGACGAGCAAAATAAGGGCTCAATCGTCTGCGGGTGGGAGTGACGGTCTCGGTAAGACACGCCCACAACCACCGAGGATACTTCTGTGCGCCGATCAAGGCCTGCCGAACCCTTATGCCCTTCGACATTGCTTCTCCCCTGGGCTTGGGAGCTTGCAAGAGGTCCCGGACTGGGAGGACGACTGGCGCGCACAAAAGTACCCTCACGCATAACACTGACATACTTTGCGCTAATCACTTATCACTTTGATTTCTGTTTGCACTTATTTCACTGAACTCGAAACTTTAAGTGGTTTGTACCTGAAACACGCAATTCTATCCTTCTCAAAAGTTAGTAATTGCAAAAACAGAATTACAATGTAACAGAAAAATCTAATGAAAGAAAATTCAGTGGCTGGAAAGAGACTAAACACTAGATCACTCTAGAAACGTTTAGTTTCTTCCCTAAAAGAGACTAGGGATAAGAGCAAAACGATAACGACGTTACTCGTACGCCTGGCAGGCTTGAGGGAAACGTTTATCCTCTTTCTCCCTCCGTCTCTATCTCTCTCTCTCTCTCTCTCTTGACTTAGAACCTGAGAGAAGAGCCCAATCATATATATCGTTAAAACATATTATTGTTAAAGGAAAAAACTGAAATATTTCCCAAAAAGAAAAGTTCCTTATTAGGATCAAAACCATTAAGTTAAGAAAGAATGAACAAAACGCTAGACACGGTTACTCTTACTGCAATGTGAAACCGTGAACATTCTTTCTCTATCGTAACGATAGAGTGCAAGTTGAAACGTTCTGAACGTCAACAACTGCCGAGACAAACAAAACGTTAGTTCAACTTTGAAAAAGTACGAGACTATCAAAGAAATTCTTTCAAAGACCTTAAAATAGCATAATATGTTAACAGGTAAAACCGAAATGACGGGCTCACGATAATTAACTTCGGTACCAAGAAAAGACCGCCTACTATTAGGAAGGTCGAATATAAACAAATCTAAAAATTAATTTTAATAAGTTTATAAAAAAAGGAAGTTAATCGAAGAGGCCTATAAGAGGCGGAGAGATATAAAATAAATCTATAACTTTTGTTAAGCAAAATTAAGAAAGAGAGTCTATACTCTCTTAGACACCAACACTTCCGTCTAAGGGAAGGGTCGGCCATTGAAAGGTGAACGAGAGTTCATACTCTCTTCGTCACCAAAAATAATCAAATTAATTCCAAAAGCTAACTAAGCTAAAATAGAAGTTTCCAGTAAAGCGACAGCCGAAATCAAAGAGAAATACTTCACCAAAGTCGTGAAAATACTCCAAGAACATAAGCGTATCCCAGAACGTCTTGTCAGAAGCACGACAGAGGAATAATTGAGGAGGTGTCAACAAGAAGTACTTGAGTACCTGGCCACAGGTGGCGCTGGTAAGAACACCCCCTTCTAGTATTGTGATAGCTGGCGTATCCCTCCATAGAATTCTGTCGGGCAACAGAGTTGACAGCTACATGATTATCGGGTAAGTTTAATATTGAAAATGTAAATATTCTACTTGGATTAAGAATAAAATTACAATATATATAATGATTATTTCTTACAACTTTTGAGAAAGATATGAAAAAAAATATTAAGCTGGTAATACATAGAAACTTACATATACATATGCAGTACCCAGCTGAAAGATTGGCCAATACTTTTCACACTGTCTTGCATTACCATAAAATTTGAAGACCATAGATACAATATTTTTTTGTGGAAATTTACTTATTGTATGTCTGGCAGCTCAGTATTCCTCGTGCTGCTTACAGGAAAGATGACAGCCATTTTTTTAATCAACTACGTCTTTGGTGTGGGTGAATGCGATTTTTTCTGCTTCAGACAAAGTGGAATTTAGCACATACTTTTCCATCATTTATGATCTTACAAGGAGTAATACAAAGCAAATTCCACATGACTGTTGCTAAGATAGTTGCTTTAAAGCAGGCAAGTCATCAGACCAGAGAAATTTCAAAATTAACAGGTGTTAGTGAATGATCTGTGCATAGGTGGTTATCGAGAAGTCGTAAGGAAAACACTGGAATTTTTCTAACTCACAGAAAATGCTCTGGTAGGCTTAGGGAAACACATAAAATGGCTAATAACATCTTAAACCTTTCATTAGAATTTAATCCTTGTATTAGTATTCATTAAATAAAGGAAGGTTACCCAGATATCTTTGGGAAAGTTTCGATAAAAGGTAAGCAGACCCGTGCGTGAACTTGGATTCACAAGTCACTGCGCTATTACATTACATTACATTTGCGAAGAAATATTTAGTTTGGAATAGAGACAAATTCTCATATGTGTTGTGGAGTGACGAACTGACATTTATAGTGACATGTAATCAAGTAGTAACGTTAAGTGTAGGAAAGATAGCGATCCTCTGGATCCAAAGTACACATGTAGCACCATGAAACACCCGGATTCATTAATAGTATGGGGGTTTTTCAGTGGTAGAGGTTTAGGCAAGCTAATATTCTTATTGAAAAACCCAACATTAAACCAAAACACGTATTTTGAGCTTCTTAATGACCATCTTTCCGACGCTTTTGACGTAACCAGGGCTAAAGTTTTTCAACAGGACGGTGCATCTGAGCATCCTGCAAAACGTGTACGCCTATGGTTCACAGACTGTGACGTACCCCTTATACAAATCTGGTCTGGTAATAGTCCAGATGGCACATCCTAAAGGGCTTACAAGAGTGTCATCAGCTTTCTACCCCTACTTCAAGGTGCAATCCAGGAATCTTGGAATAATTTTTTATCAATTCTATCTAAAACAATCAACAAATAAATTCAAAACCAACCCATTCATTATGGCGGGCAGGAAGTACAGGGGAGGACGTAGGTGATGGATACGAAGAATCAACTGGAAAATTGTCTCTCCTGACATGTACACAAAATCTGCCAATGAAAAATATTATTAGCTCAGGGTATAGAATCATGGTATAAAAAATATCTTCATGTCCAGTGTAGTATTTCAAAATTATCAAAATATATAAAACAGAAAAGATTAATTACCTCTAAGTGGTATAATGTGATAAACATAGCATGGCTGTAGCAAAAAGTATGCAAAAGAAATTACACAACTCACTACTGTACTACATTAAGCAACATATATGCATTACAATGAATACAAGCATCTTTGTGAAACTTTCAAAATAAAATGAAAACTTAAAACTGAAAAAAATGTGTGTCATTTCCCATTCCTCTTTTTTATATTTGTAAACTTATTTGTTAAAATTTGAATCTCAAGAAATTACTGATTGAACAAAAGATTAATACACATTAGTACTTCAAGAATTGCAATAAGTAGTTCCACCACCATTTCAAAACCAGTATACATAAGATTTTGAAAATAACAAAATCATGGACTTCCAAACCTAAAAGGAGGAACTTGAGTGTTGATTACAGGGCACTCTCTTAAATCATTGGCCTCTTGACGAGGTTGAAGAAGCGTCAGCCAATGAAGAGGTTCCTTACAATAAAGCCATCCCCCTCCAACTGGGCTAACAGGTCTCACAAACAGCCGAGCCCAGGCATACAACAGCGGTATAGGAATGGATGTCTTGGGAGCCACTTGAAGGGTTTTGACATCTGACATATGAAACAAAAAAAGGGTCTAAAGCTACTAAAGAAAATTTAAGTTCCTGTAGAAGCAGGCAGGTGGCTATTTACTACTAGGGGTAACAGAATAAAATCCATGACCATTCAATAAAAAGGGTCAAGACAAACAAAATTAAAACTACACATAGGCATGCCTATAGATTCCTTTTTAAAATTCTTAAATTATTAGCAGAGTGCTGATGGCTGTATATTGTTTTTTATAAAAAAAAAAAGGAACAGAAAAAATTGAATTATATTGATAAAATTTATTTCTATACACACATGATTTTCATATTGCTTCTCCCTGGAAGCTTGGTTTTATTTGTTAAGTTAACTTTCAGTGTTTGTATGGAAGTATAGTATTTCTATATACAAAAAAAAAAAAACACTACAATCCTAAAATTTATAACATGAGAGAAATTTCATGTCAATATAAAGATTTTGTATTTCTATACTCACCTGGTGTTCATATGACTTCTTCTCTATAAGCTCAGTTTAATCGACATTTACCCGCAAAATTTTTAAAACATTTAAAAATCTTCTCATTTTTTCCCTTCATTAAACATACGTATGTGGAAGCCCAGAACAGGTGCCAGAGACCCTTTGCCCCTTCAGTTTCAATGTCGAAATTATCTTCATCCTTTTGATACCATGAGTCAGTGGAGAGGAGGGTAGGAATGCACAGTCAGCCATCTATTTTTGCAGATTCTATCTTCATGGACTTGGTCATTCATTATAGAGAACTCTACAACCCATCAAATAAAAAATTCTTTTTTCTCAGTTTTGCTATAAGTACTCTTGTGGCCCAACAATTTCAAACCGACCTCACTCCTTTGCACCCAGAATGCTTTTTGACGTTTCACTCTCCACAAAGCACAACACCCCCATCTCTCGCTCACCTGACCTCAGTCTTACATCGTCTCTCATGGTATGTGCATCTCCCGCTTCAGTCCTTTTTATGCAAAAATCATCTTTTGATGTAAAAAAAAAAAAAAAAAACAGTACATATCTTTGTGCTTATAATATACAATGTGATTCATACAATACACTACCCAACGCCCAAAACAGTCAACTTATCAGAGTTGCATCATGCTTCAGACTTACTGAGAAGAACTTCGTACAGAAACAATTAGTGGTCTTGAACTAATACTTTTCTTTTAATTTGTATTGTATTAATGTACCGTATTCATTGTGTAATACTGTAATGTTATTGTTATATTAACTACTGTACAATAAAGTAATCATCTAGCCTAATCTTTCCTGGATGTTCTCCTAAACTAAAAGCATGTTCCCTTTAGCACTTTGAACTTCTAACTTGATTGGCAACCATTGAAATATATGTCCACGAGAGGGAGTGCATCAGCTCTGGCCTTCTTACCGATTATTGATAGAATGTTACATTCCTTTACTAAGGGCATATGTTTATCGAAGGGAAGAAAATGAAGTAAATTTCAGACAAGCTTGGGCCTTCTTACCAATTATTGATAGAACGTTACATTCCTTTACTAAAGGCATATGTTTATCGAAGGGAAAGATAATTATGTAAATATCAATTAAACAGAACTTCTAGAGAAGAGGCAATATAAATATCAGATAAGCTTCATAGAAATAATCCTCATTTTCTTTAAGAAAATCTTCATATATCTTATTTAATGGAGTACTTTGTACGGGGGAGATTGTCAGTTCAAGTCTTAAATTATGTCCCAATCCTACAAAATAAAATAAAAAATATTAAACCTAATTACTTTACAATTATTTGAAAATCTTCTTTTATTATTCAACTATTGCCATTCAATTACTAATTAACAAAACTGATTTAACTTTGCTTCAATTCCACTTTGATATACTGTACTTTATACTGCAAATAACTTTAGAACCAAACATTGTAGTCTGCTTATGGATCATCACAAGCAGAGTATGAAAACATACATATAACAGATTGGGTTATCTTGCCAGATATTCATTGGAGCATGTCGCAAATAAATACAGTATATAAAATAAATATGGTAATAAACCTCCTTATGTAGTTTCAACATACATCAGTTCTGACTTCATGTCGCACATCCTTAAATATTGAATACAAAAATAAAAACCATGTTACGCTGTTTTACCTGATCTCGCGCAGGTCTCTGTGTGAAGGATTAATTTTATTTCAATTTACTTTTTTTGTTTTGCCAAATCGAGAGAGAGAGAGAGAGAGAGAGAGAGAGAGAGAGAGAGAGAGAGAGAGAGAGAGAGAGAGAGAGAGAGAGTGTTTATTTGTTTTAGTTTTGTCAGAGAGAGAGAGAGAGAGAGAGAATTTCATTTCCTTTAGTTTTACTAAGATCGCACGCGAGAGAGTATGTTTGTGCGTTTGTGTGTGTTTGTGTGTGGGTGTGTTTGTGTGTCCGTGGTGCGCGCCGAAGAACAAGTGGTAGTTAGCGAATGATTGTTTGTAGTGGGAAAGACTGTCGGTATATTTGAGGTTGTTTGTTTACCTTTTTTAGCTAGGTTAGGGCGGTAATGAATGTCTTGGGCAAAAGGATTTGCTATTTGACTGTATGAGGAGTCGGTTGTTTGTTTTGTTCTTCAACAGCCGGCTGTGAAGTGATTTTTCTTTATATCAGAGTAAGTACTGTTTTTATTTATTTTTGTTAGGCGCGATCATGAATGATAGAAAGTTTATTATTTATCTTTGATTATAGTGCGATAGTTTAGTTAGTTAGGAGTTTTCGTAAGCGTTTTTTCTTTTTTATTGCAGGCCGTAATTCCTCCTTTAGGCTCCTTAGACTCTTTTAAACTCCTTGGAGTTTTTGTTTGTCTGTGGCCTGTTGGTTGCCTGCCGCACATTTGATAGATTGATGACGACCTGGACCGTATAATATGAACCTAGGAGTAGACAGCGGATATATATTTACATAGAATTTTGAGCGTTGACGACCCGGCTGGAAATAGATTTGTTCTTTACGATGATGATGATGATGATGACATGATGATGATGAACACCAATAATGTGAATGGACAGTCGAATTGACTCCAGTTATTGTTTGCCTGGAAGTTGTGGCAATTGGCTACAAGGACTGTTGCCAGTGTGTGGAGTCTGTGGACTACGATTACCACACAACTTATATATTTAATATTTTAGCGGTCTCACTTATGTTGGTGTTAGATGTGATTTATTTCTGGGTTGTGGTATATGATTGGGTTAGTATTAAGTGATTTATTTTAGTGTTTAAGTGTTTTTCGTTACTATGTGGGGACTGGTGGTGTTGGATTCGTAAAGGTTTTGTGATTGGTGAGTTCTGTGTACCCACACACACCGCTATAATATACATATAAAAGTGTTATTGTTGTCTGTTTTAGTGTTAAGTTTGTTTAATGATGTGTGATTTTTTTTGGTTTGGTTGCGGTAAATATAGTTTTAAGGTTATGTTTTGTTTGTTTTTCCCTTCGTGCAATAGTCCAGTTTGAAGTAAAGTAAGGGGAAAGTTTGTATTGTGGGATATTTTGAAAGTAAGAGTGATCAAAGGTGTGGGGGTTCGTTTTTGTTGACATCCCCCCACATCTGTGCTGTACAATAACAATGAAGTACTGTACTTCAAATGAAATCTTATTTAAGTAAGTACCCGGTTTTTAAACTTATAGCGCATTGGCAGTAATTTATAGTGTTTGGAACGTGTATAGGTAAGATATAAATCACTTTACAGTATATGGTGAAAATATGACCTACATCTGAAATCCACTTATGTCAGGTATAATATATATCTAATGAAAAAACCATACTGTACCTACTTCAAGTATCAATTCCTTTCTACATTCAGAATTTAGTTAACTGCTTTTATTCCTATATTAACCTATAATGATATTGAAGAAACAACAAAGGAAAATGCTCTGTAAATTAACAAAAGAAAACAATGACAATGTTACTGTATGCCCTCATCACTCAAAGCACAGTCCATCAACCAACATACTTCGTCCACTGAGAAGAAAAACATCAAGAGTTATACCTGAAAGGATAAATTTACTTATAATAGATAGAAATAAAAGTGATTAGAAATTAGAACACATCTGATTCTAATGAAAGCCTGGAGAACTACCGGTAACCTTATCATAATATAAGTTCGTCCTATTACTATTGTCTAGTGAGTCTCAGTAAAAATAATGTCTTGAGAAGTACCATAAAAATTGTGTGTCAAGTTTACAGGAAAAAAAATATTTTCTAACATGAAATGTATCTTCAATAAAAAACTTGGAAAAATTTTTACTACTTTCTTTTGTACGAAAATAAACAACTGAACAGTAATAAACAATAGTAATTGTAAGACTGAACTGGTAACTACAATCCAAGTATTTAAAGTCAAATTACCATTTAAGATAAGTTGTGCAAACCCACAGGCACAGAAAAAAAAACAAAAAAACGTACTGTAAAAAAAAAAAAAAATACAGTACATTACAGTACTCATTATAGAAACAAAATTTATCCTTTATTACTAACCACTGTTAAAACACACTTAGTCTAGTTCTTGATAAAAATTAAATACTGCATGTCCTAACCACTTACATATTCTAACATTTTTTACATTTGAGTTTCTAAAACCGTACTCCTTGTAATCAAGAAGTAGCCTGAAAGGAAAAGGGCAGCAGGGGATAGGAAATTGAAAACTAACACCACGAATTATGAGTTAGAGACATTATCCTATAGGTGGCCACTATCCACATTTTTGTCATTTCACCCATCAGCTGCCAGTTTGATCTTGCTTTGCACCGTATTTAAAGAAATAAATCAAAATTAAACTAGGAAGTAACAAAAATGTATGCAAACCAAAATTTCACAAAAATATATACAGCCATTTTAGGCTGCAATTCAGGATGAATGAGTAAAAACATGGTGGTAGCTCAGAGGAGCTGTTTACACTACCACTCTATTTGCCAGTATACAGTGCTTCTTTCCACCTGTAACAGAGGGTCTTGTATACTGTATATCATGGCAAAAAAGAAAACAAATCAGGAAAGAATTAACAACACTTGAACCCCAGAAAGTTTTTTGAAAATAAGAACACATTTGTACACTACTTGTATGATAAGTTATTTAGGGTCTCCCATTATTTGCAGACTTCCATATCAGTTGTGGGGATACGAACATAATACCCGAAGATGAGAAGGCTAACTGTATAATGATATACTTAAAACTAGTGAATGAATTCCACTCAAAAAGCTTGTTAGAAAATTAAGTTGTTTGCAAATCAAAAGTAGTTAGCCCATATATCCAACAGTGTAGTTAATAAATACAGTACCATACTGTTTATAGGCGTACAGTAAGCGTTTTCCAAGACAATTTGGTCTTTGTGGAGGAAATCAAACTTATGATAAAAAATCTTTAATATTTCTTTAAATGGTAGTAATGAAATAAAAGAAATATAGTTCAAACTGTATATCCATTTTTGATACTAGGCTAAGCTTTCAAAACATTCTGTTGTTCATTCTCATTTGTCAGCTGATGATGGTCGTACAAGGAAGGTGAAAAACTGTTGGAATTAGCAGAAGCTATGAATCTCGTGGTCATGAATACACAGAGACAATCAGGCGTCATCTGGTAACCCATAAAAGAGGGCAAAATGAGATGCAAATTGCCTGTGTCGGTTAGGAAGGAAGATAAGACAATCTTTACGGATTATAGGACTATTCCAAATAAGTCTGTTGTACAGGATGCAGCAAAAGTGGGTTAATTTTCTTTATTTCTGTACTGGATAAGTGTTGTTTTAGAGTTGCCACTATTATTGAATCGTATATTTCACTTTGTAAATGTGCATGAATGAAGAAAATTTGGTCACTTATGTAGAAACTTATCATTGAAAAATATTGGACCATGAAAAATAAATATTTCACATCAAAATAATATTTCAGAATGAAAACTAAATACGCTACTGTAGCAGTGACTCACTCCTGAGCTGTGGAAAGAGGACGTTTCGGCGGAGTGAAAAAGAAAAGTTAACCAGAGCATACTCTTATGATAAAAATTGATGAATTTGGGATATGAATTCTAAGTTATTACTTTTCACTTTTTTTTAGTTTTGTATATAAAGTAAATGTACTTAGGATTATGCCCTATTTCAAGCCTTAGCCTAACTCCTAAAGTGTTGGCTAGTGATTCTAGAGCACCATTCGGTAAGGGTTCTGATAGCACATGTCGCCTTATATTCTGTACGTATTTCTCTTTCTTATCATCATTACTGGGTATTTACAAAAATGTTAGGTTGTTAGCATGTTGCTTACGTAGTAAAGGCTATGATGGATTTTTTAATACTGAGAAAAGATTTCTTTTATTGTAGTCTTTAAGCAATATCAAAACAGCTCTATCTACATATGCTTTACTTTGTTACTGTATTGCATAAATAACCTGGCAATAGTTTAGAACCAGAAATACCATTGGGCTAGTAAGAAAACAATCTAGTACAATTTATTGAGCTTTGAACTAAGGCCAAAGGATACGTTGTGGGGCAATTATACGAAACTATGGCCCAAAATCCATTAAATATGGTTGACATAAAATGTTATTTTCATTAGTAAAATAAATTTTTGAATATACTTACCCGATGATCATGTAGCTGTCAACTCCGTTGCCCGACAGAAATCTAAGGTCGGGATACGCCAGCGATCGCTATACAGGTGGGGGTGTACACAACAGCGCCATCTGTGAGTAGGTACTCAAGTACTTCTTGTCAACAAGAACTCAATTTTCTCCTCGGTCCACTGGTTCTCTATGGGGAGGAAGGGAGGGTTCTTAAATTCATGATCATCGGGTAAGTATATTCAAAAATTTATTTTACTAATGAAAATAACATTTTTCAATATTAATCTTACCCGATGATCATGTAGCTGATTCACACCCAGGGTGGTGGGTGGAGACCAGCATACATGTTAACAAAGAAGCTAAGTATCCCGTATTTCATTTTAGCAGTTATTCAAAATAACAAACATAAAATAAATAAGTACCTGGTAAGGAAGTCGACTTGAACTATTACTCTGCCTTTTTTAAGTACGTCTTCCTTACTGAGCCTAGCGGTCCTCTTAGGATGCTGAACGACTCCTAGGTGCTGAAGTATAAAGGGCTGCAACCCATACTAAAGGACCTCATCACAACCTCTAACCTAGGCGCTTCTCAAGAAAGAATTTGACCACCCGCCAAATCAACCAGGATGCGGAAGGCTTCTTAGCCTTCCGTACAACCCAAAAAACAACAATAAAAAGTATTCAAGAGAAAGATTAAAAAGGTTATGGGATTATGGGAATGTAGTGGCTGAGCCCTCACCTATTACTGCACTCGCTGCTACGAATGGTCCCAGGGTGTAGCAGTTCTCGTAAAGAGACTGGACATCTTTGAGATAGAATGATGCGAACACTGACTTGCTTCTCCAATAGGTTGCATCCATAACACTCTGCAGAGAACGGTTCTGTTTGAAGGCCACTGAAGTAGCGACAGCTCTAACTTCATGTGTCCTTACCTTCAGCAAAGCAAGGTCTTCTTCCTTCAGATGAGAATGTGCCTCTCTAATCAGAAGCCTGATGTAGTAAGAAACTGCGTTCTTAGACATCGGTAGAGAAGGCTTCTTGATAGAACACCATAAAGCTTCTGATTGTCCTCGTAATGGCTTTGACCGTCTTATATAGTACTTAAGAGCTCTTACTGGGCAAAGTACTCTCTCTAGTTCGTTCCCCACCAAGTTGGACAGGCTTGGGATCTCGAACGACTTAGGCCAAGGACGGGAAGGAAGCTCGTTTTTAGCCAAAAAACCGAGCTGCAAGGAACATGTAGCCGTTTCAGATGTAAAACCTATGTTCCTGCTGAAGGCGTGGATCTCACCGACTCTTTTAGCTGTTGCTAAGCAAACGAGGAAAAGAGTTTTTAATGTGAGGTCCTTAAAAGAGGCTGATTGGAGCGGTTCAAATCTTGATGCCATTAGGAACCTTAAAACCACGTCTAGGTTCCAGCCTGGTGTGGATAACCGACGTTCCTTTGAGGTCTCAAAAGACCTAAGGAGGTCCTGTAGATCTTTGTTGGTGGAAAGATCCAAGCCTCTGTGGCGGAAGACCGCTGCCAACATACTCCTGTAACCCTTGATCGTAGGAGCTGATAGGGATCTTACGTTCCTTAGATGTAACAGGAAGTCAGCAATCTGGGTTACAGTGGTACTGGTTGAGGAAACTGCATTCGCCTTGCACCAGCTTCGGAAGACTTCCCATTTAGACTGATAGACTCTGAGAGTGGATGTCCTCCTTGCTCTGGCAATCGCTCTGGCTGCCTCCTTCGAAAAGCCTCTAGCTCTTGAGAGTCTTTCGATAGTCTGAAGGCAGTCAGACGAAGAGCGTGGAGGTTTGGGTGTACCTTCTTTACGTGAGGTTGACGCAGAAGGTCCACTCTTAGAGGAAGAGTCCTGGGAACGTCCACTAGCCATTGCAGTACCTCGGTGAACCATTCTTTCGCGGGCCAGAGGGGAGCAACCAACGTCAACCGTGTCCCTTCGTGAGAGGCGAACTTCTGAAGTACCCTGTTGACAATCTTGAACGGCGGGAACGCATACAGGTCGAGATGGGACCAATCCAGCAGAAAGGCATCCACGTGAACTGCTGCAGGGTCTGGAATCGGAGAACAATACATCGGGAGCCTCTTGGTCATCGAGGTAGCGAATAGATCTATGGTGGGCTGCCCCCACAGGGCCCATAGTCTGCTGCAAACATTCTTGTGAAGGGTCCACTCTGTGGGGATGACCTGACCCTTCCGGCTGAGGCGATCTGCCATGACATTCATATCGCCCTGAATGAACCTCGTTACCAGCGAAAGCTTTCGATCTTTTGACCAAATGAGGAGGTCCCTTGCGATCTCGAACAACTTCCTCGAATGAGTCCCTCCTTGCTTGGAGATGTAAGCCAAGGCTGTGGTGTTGTCGGAGTTCACCTCCACCACCTTGTATAGCTGGAGGGACTTGAAGTTTATCAAGGCCAGATGAACTGCCAACAACTCCTTGCAATTGATGTGAAGTGTCCTTTGCTCCTGATTCCACGTGCCCGAGCATTCCTGTCCGTCCAGTGTCGCACCCCAGCCCGTGTCCGATGCGTCCGAGAAGAGACGGTGGTCGGGGGTCTGAACAGCTAATGGCAGACCTTCCTTGAGAAGAATGCTGTTCTTCCACCACGTTAGCATAGACCTCATCTCTTTGGAAACAGGCACTGAGACCGCCTCTAGCGTCATGTCCTTTCTCCAGTGAGCAGCTAGATGATACTGAAGGGGGCGGAGGTGGAGTCTCCCTAACTCGATGAACTGGGCCAGCGATGATAGTGTCCCTGTTAGACTCATCCACTGCCTGACCGAACATCGGTTCCTTCTCAGCATGCTCTGGATGCATTCTAGGGCTTGATTGATCCTTGGGGCCGACGGAAAAGCCCGAAAAGCTCGACTCTGAATCTCCATACCTAGATAGACAATGGTCTGGGATGGGACGAGCTGGGACTTCTCTATATTGACCAGGAGGCCCAATTCCTTGGTCAGATCCATAGTCCATCTGAGATTCTCCAGACAGCGACGACTTGTTGGAGCTCTTAAAAGCCAGTCGTCCAAATAGAGTGAGGCTCTGATGTCTGCCAAGTGAAGGAATTTGGCAATATTCCTCATCAGTCTGGTAAACACAAGAGGTGCCGTGCTTAGGCCAAAGCACAGGGCTTGGAACTGGTACACAACCTTTCCAAAGACGAACCTTAGGAAAGGTTGGGAGTCTGGATGGATGGGGACGTGAAAGTACGCGTCTTTCAGGTCTAACGAGACCATCCAGTCCTCCTTCCTGACCGCTGCTAGGACCGACTTCGTCGTCTCCATCGTGAACGTCTGCTTGGTGACAAAAGCATTGAGAGCACTGACGTCCAGCACCGGTCTCCAACCTCCTGTCTTCTTATCTACCAGGAAGAGACGGTTGTAGAAGCCCGGGGATTGATGATCCCGGACTATGACTACCGCTTCCTTTTGTAGCAAGAGCGACACCTCTTGTTGCAACGCTAGCCTCTTGTCCTTCTCCTTGTAGTTGGGAGAGAGGTTGATGGGAGATGTAGCTAGAGGGGGACTGCGGCAGAACGGAATCCTGTATCCCTCCCTTAGCCACTTCACAGACTGAGCGTCTGCACCTCTGCTCTCCCAAGCTTGCCAGAAGGTCTTGAGTCTGGCTCCCACTGCTGTCTGGAGAGGAAGGCAGTCAGAACTTGCCTTTTGCGGACTTGGAACCTTTCTTGGATTTGCCACGGTGACTGTCGGCACGGGTACCTCCTCTGCTGGAGGTTCTGCCACGAAAGGGCGGGATGAACCTAGTTGCAGGTGTGTCTACTGCTGCAGGGCGGAAGGGTCTAGGCACGGAAGGTAAGGTTTTAGCCTTACGTGCGGAAGATGCCATAAGATCATGGGTATCCTTCTGGATAAGTGAGGCAGCCATCCCCTTGATCAGCTCCTCCGGAAACAGACACTTGGAGAGAGGAGCAAACAACAACTCTGACTTCTGGCAAGGAGTGATACCAGCCGATAAGAAGGAGCAAAGATGTTCTCTCTTCTTAAGCACTCCCGACACGTACGAAGCCGCAAGTTCACCAGACCCATCCCGAATGGCTTTGTCCATGCTAGACATGATCAGCATGGCAGAGTCCTTATCCGAAGGGGAAGTCTTCCTGCTTAAGGCTCCCAAACACCAATCGAGGAAGTTGAAGATCTCGAAGGCACGAAAGACTCCCTTCAACAGATGATCCATGTCAGAAAAGGACCAGCAGATCTTCGATCGTCTCATAGCCAACCTGCAGGGAGAGTCAACCAGACTTGAGAAGTCGCCCTGGGCAGAGGCAGGAACTCCCAAGCCGGGTTCCTCTCCCGTGGCATACCAGACGCTCGACTTGGAAGCAAGCTTGGTAGGCGGAAAGATGAAAGCAGTCTTTCCCAGTTGCTTCTTGGAATGCAACCACTCTCCCACAACCCTCAAAGCTCTCTTAGATGATCGTGCGAGAACAAGCTTGGTGAAGGCAGGAGCAGCAGACTGCATGCCCAGAGCAAACTCGGAGGGAGGAGAGCGAGGGGTTGCAGACACAAACTGCTCTGGATACAAGTCCCTGAACAAGGCAAGGACTTTACGAAAGTCTAAGGAGGGAGGCGTAGACTTGGGCCCTTCAAAGTCGGAGTGCGGTTCATCCAAATGTGCAGCTTCGTCATCTGATACTCCATCATCCGAAAGCTGAGTAGGAAGTGGCAAAGGCAGAGCAGAAAGCTGAACGGCTGAATCCGGCAGTACGGGTGCATGCGTAGCTGCTGCGGATCCAACATCATGCCGCTGCTGGTCAGTCTGCGAGCTGGCAACAACAAAAGCAGAGTGCTGGTGTGTGGGAGGGGTTGCGGTGGGTTGCGGAGCATGCTTTAGGGTATGCGGAGCATGCCGCATGGGTTGCGGAGCATGCCGCATAGTGTCAGAACCCGGCAGCTCTACAGCACCTTCCCACTGCTGATGCGGTAGCTCACGCATGTCAACGGATGGTGCGGCAAGAACATGCGTCTGGCAGAGTGGACTGTGCATCTGTGGTGGAGCTCTCACAGGTGGAGTGTGGGAGCAGGCAGCCGCAGTATCTGCTGAGCGCACAACCTCGGCGGGTTGTAGGTTAACAGGTGCAGTGTCAACCTTCTCAGCATGATACTCCTGCATGAATGCAGCAAGCTGAGACTGCATAGTCTGCAGCATGGACCACTTAGGGTCTACCGTGGTTGGAGCAGCAACAGACGGAGCAGTAGCCTGTTGTGGAACCACTCTACCTCTCTTGGGAGGTGTGCAGTCATCGGAAGACTGCGGCGAGTCCGAACTGACCCAGTGGCTACACCTGGGCCGTTGGACTCGCTCGGAAGGGACCTTACGCTTGAGCGGTCGTGAAACCTTGGTCCATCGTTTCCTCCTGGAAACTTCTTCCACAGACGAGGAATGTAAGGGCTCATTCGTCTGTTTGTGGATGGGACGATCTCTGACAGATACGTCCGCAACCACTGAGGATACATCCGTGCGCTGATCAAGGCCTGCCGAACCCTTTGGTCCTTCGACATTGCTTCTCCCCTGGGCTTGGGAGCTTGCAAGAGGTCCCGGACTGGGAGGACGACTGGCACGCACAGATGTACCCTCATGCGCAACACTGACACTGACACTTTTCACATCACTAGCACTGATAACACTTCCCACTGCACTTTTCGCTTTCAGCTCTTTGACATCTGCCAAAAGCTGATTACGGTCATTAGCCAATGACTCCACTCTGTCACCGAGAGCCTGAATGGCACGCATCATATCCGCCATGGATGGCTGAGCACTAGTAGCAGGTTCGGGAGTCACCACTACAGGGGAAGGAAAAGGTTGAGGGGCATGGGGAGAGGAAAAATCCACAGAGCGAGAAGAACTCCTCCTGATTCTCTCCTTCTCTAACCTACGTGCATTTCTAAGGAATTCGTTAAAATCGAATTCCGAAAGCCCAGCGCATTCCCCACATCGATCTTCCAATTGACAGGATTTACCCCTACAATTGGAACAAACGGTGTGAGGATCTATAGAGGCCTTCGGAAGACGCCTAGCACAAGCCCTAACGCTACACTGCCTGTACTTAGGGACTTGAGACTGGTCAGACATCTTGAATTGTAGTAGTAGTCAAGGGGGAATTCCAAAATCTAGCAAAGTTCGTTAACAAATAATCCAAATTAATTCCAAAAGCTTGCTAAGCTAATGATAAAGCTTCCTGAATAGCGAAGGCTAAACTCTAGAGTGAATACATCACCAAATCGTGAACAACAACTCCAGAATCAACAGCGTATCCAAGTAGGTCTTGCCGGTGGCACGACAGAGGAAAAATTGAGTTCTTGTTGACAAGAAGTACTTGAGTACCTACTCACAGATGGCGCTGTTGTGTACACCCCCACCTGTATAGCGATCGCTGGCGTATCCCGACCTTAGATTTCTGTCGGGCAACGGAGTTGACAGCTACATGATCATCGGGTAAGATTAATATTGAAAATGTAATAATATACAAATCAAACAATGGTTAAGAACATTGACGGCTAGAAGAATCCTTATAGAATAAAATGTTACTTTGCATACAGTTGCAATTACATTATATTTATTAGATATCTGGTTATTTTATTGATAAGTGTATAACATCTCCCATTCCTAAAATAAAAAGGATAAAAATAGTTACATACAAAAGTGAATAACTCGCAAACATGCAGGATATTGCTCATACCATCAACAGCGAGACAAATTGAGAGCAAGCAATACACACATATAACTGAACAACAAACACAAGTATCACAATTTGATTTAAGGAAAAGCGTAAAATATCTAGCAAGAAAAAAACGTCTAGCCATCTAGCATGCAATAATATGTAATACGATAAGAACCAACCAACTTCAATCCAATGACTGTGATCCTACTAACAAACCCATTACTAAATATACAGTACACTGTATATACCAGTAATAATTTTTACTTGAGTATTAACCATAACTGAAGAAAACCTTAATATTTCTAATCAAACACTGTACCAACATACATACATGTAATACTGTACAATACTAAGTGGCTGCGTAAACTCCAAGAGGATTATGCTCAGAATAATAAAGGACAATGGAAATTTCAAGCATATAGACTTCCTTTAATAAAAGAACCAACCTAAAGGGATGTTCCTTATTGCTGTTGAGTGCATGGCACTGACGGGATCCACCCTCCATACACCCCAATTTGAGAGACGATGTACTAAACACTGGTTTGTTAGAGAAGCTAAACACACTCTTACTGCGGCTCGGTACAGGCCGAACGTTAATGTCTAACTCAACAAACTTGAGTGGCACAGGATAGGTAGATGTGGGAGCCAATCGTCGTATAAGCTGCGTTGTCGCTGAAATAGTTATGGCTTCCTATGTAAATGACGTTAGTTTACTGATTAAAAGGGAATACAATAATTGACACCTATTCCAAGTACTTTAAATTTTGATATTTCTGCATTTTAAAATGCCTCTAACCACCTATTACATATCATACCAGGGTTTAAATCCCTTGCATAAAAACCAGTCTAATGTATCAGTCAATCGGTCACAGGTTGCTCATTATGCTGTTCTATAGAAAATTTTCTGTAGCAAATGGTTATTGGGGGAAATATTTATTACTATCAGTATATAAAATAAGACCAACTACCTATTGTATTAGTAAATAAAAATATACTAACACACATAAATGAAACCTTGAACCTTAACCTCCTCCCAAAAACTGTAATCATTGCCATAGCATTAAATCTGTCTTCATTTGTTTTATCTAAAATAAATAAAGCGATGTAAAACAAAAAAATATAGTTACAAATATGTAACATTCCCAAGCAAAAACATGTGAAGTATAAGCTAATAAATAACACACACACATCTATATATATATATATATATATATATATATATATATATATATATATATATATATATATATATACATATATATATATATATATATATATATATATATATATATATATATATATATATATATATATATATATATATATATATATATATATATATATATAGTATATATATATATATATATTTATATATATATATATATATAAATATATATATATAATATATATATATATATATATATATATATATATATATATATATATATATATGTATATATATATATATATATATAAATATAATAAATATATATAAATATAATAAATATATAAAAATATATATATAAATAAATATATATATATATATATATATATATATATATATATATATTTATATATATATATTTATACATATATATATACAGTACATATATATATATATGTATATATATAAATTAATATATATATATATATATATATATATATATATATATATATATATATATATATATATATATATATATATATATATACTTATATAAATAATCATCTCCTCCTAAGCCTATTGAGGCCAAGGGACTTGGTTAGATTTTGCCAGCCGTCTCTATCTTGAGCTTTTAAATTAATACTTCTCCATGCATCATCTCCTACTTCACGGTCCATAGTCCTCAGCCATGTAGGCGTGGGTCTACCAACTCTTCTAGTGCCTTGCGGAGCCTAATTGAAAGTTTGGTGAACTAATCTCTCTTGGAAAGTGTAAAAAGGGCATGCTCAAACCATCTCCATCTACTTCTCACCATGATCTCACCCACATAAGGCACTCAGGTACTCTCTCTTATAGTTTCATTTCTAATCCCTTCCTGTCATATAACTCCCAAGATCCTTCTGAGGGCTTTGTTCTCAAATCTACAAGATCTGTTGGATAATGTTTCATTGTCGTACCACCACTCATGTCCATACAGTAACACTGATCTCACTAAACTGATATATAGCCTGATTTTTATATGTAATTTCAGACGATTTGATTGGCAAATTTGACTTAACCTAGCCATCGTCTGATTTGCTTTTTTTCAATCTTTCATTAAACTCTAATTCTAAAGATCCTGTATGAGAGCTCATAGTTCCCAAATATTTAAATTATTCCACCTCATTAATCCCTTCTCCTTCAAATGATATTTCATCTTCTATTGCATATTCCGTTCTCTTCATCTCTGTCTTTCTTCTATTTATCTTGAGCCCAACATCGTGTGATATTTCATGCATTCTAGTAAACAGGTTTTACAAGTCCTGTGGTGGTGTTCTGCTAATAAGGACAGCATCATCAGCATACTCTAGGTCAGCTAATCTCATGTTACGAATCCAGTTCAATCCTTCTCACCATCCCCAACTGATCTATGCATTACAAAATCCATGAGGATAAACGACATAGGTGATAACACATTAAATTTACATATTTAAGAGGAACTCCATAATAACATAGGACTCTCCACAAAATTGGCTGGTGCACACTATCAAAGGCTTCTTCATAGTCCACAAATGCCATCAAAAGTAGATTTCTATATTCTACACATTACAGTAGCACATGTCTTTAAATGAAAATTTGGTTAGTACAACTTCTACCTTCTCTAAATCCTGCTTGTTCATCTCTCAGCTTTTCATCAATCTTTCTCTGTAGTCTCTTTAGAATGATCATACTATTTATCTTCATGACAACTGACATAAATGTGATTCCTCTGTAATTATTGCAATCAGTCAATTTCCTTTTTTTGTCATTTTCACCAACACTACGAGCTCCAATTCATCAGGTTTTGCCTCTTCACGTCATATTCTACAAAATAATCTTGTAAGTATTCCGGGAGTCACTTCATTTTCAGCAGTTATTCCATCGTATCCAGGGGCTTTCCTTCTCTTTAGTTTTTTAATGATAGCTTTGACTTTAAACATATTGAATTTATTCATGGGCACATCAAGGTCTTCCTCAGCTTCAAGTATATCAATCAAATTATTCCCTTCATAACTCCTATTCATGACTTCACTAAAGTGTTCCATCCAACGTTGCCTTTCTTCATCTTCTCTTGTTATAACAGATCCATCTCTCTTTTTGATGGGTATATGCTCAGTCTTCTATGCATCTTATACTAAAGCTGTGTTAATACTGTACAATTACCTTTGAAAATTAATATGAATTATAATACCGAGACTGAAACTACGTGATGACAATATAGTACAGTACAGTACAGTGGGTTACTGAGTGTGTTAGTCGACCGCATAGGCAGCGGTCTGTGTTTCAAGGGGTTATGTCCTGACCCACCCTAGGGCACCAATTACATACGGATTTTTGCTCTTCACGGGTGACTCTCTTACCTAACCTCATGAAGACGGAGGATTGATTGCCCTTCAATAAAATGATTAATAAGAGTCCTCAATGAAGAATTACATCAGCATTCATACACTGGTTATATATCTCTAGAATAACCAATGTTGACAATATAAATATCACAAATTTTAAGTAATTTGTATTTTCCCTAACATACTTACCGAGAACTACTTCTTAGGAGGTACCTGGAATCTCCTCTCAACCGACCAGAGTTTTGTGTAGTCTACCCTACTTCCGTTTTCTGTGGGGAGTAACTCAGGCGTAAGGAGAACGTGCCCTGAGGGTAGTCCTGAGCTAGGTCGGCGTTAGCTTGGGTCTCGCTCGTCAGTAAGTTCCTGGATGGTACAAAAGGTCTTCAAGGGCAGTAAGGCACTCGGGGAAGGTAGGGAGGGCCATTACCCGAAAGTAGTTCTCGGTAAGTATGTTAGGAAAAATACAAATTACTTAAAATTTGTGATTTGTTCCAACACAGAGACTTACCTCGAACTACTTTCTTAGGAGACTCACACTTTAGGAGGTGGGAGTGTCTTCCTGAACTTCAGACCAAGCTAACCGGACGTCCAGGAACCTAGATGTGAACTAGGTTGCAAAATATATACGGAAAACGAAACATAGGGAAAACTACACAAAGAGCTCATGTTAGTGTCTAAGTACTTACCCTTTAAAAAAAAATTCCATGACGCTGAGTCCTGTGGCGAAGTTGTAGCGACGTGTCTTCTTCGGTTTGAATGTGGGGTTATCTCCGAGCAGGGAAAGGAAAAAAGGGGACAAGGGTGAAAGGGAATGAACCTGTGTCTCTTGGTTTTGCTATCCACGATTTACCTGGGGCTTCACCGTTAAATCGCTTGGAGCGCGGAGATGACTGTCCCAATAGAGAAACCGTCCAAAGACCTCCTCGAGCAATCCTTGAGGTAATGCGTTGTGAAGGTCGACTGGTTCGACCAGGTGCCTGCTCTAAGGATCTGGCCCACCGCCATGTTCTCTCAAAAGCTAGAGAAGTACTTAGACCCCTAATGTCATGGGGCCTGGGATTACTTGGCAGGGGCAGTCCCTCATCATTATAGGCCCTGACAATAACCTGTCTCAGCCAAAAGGAGATGGTATTCTTAGAAACCTGCTTTTTCTTAACATCCGTGGAGACAGAAAGATTTTTGATACCAGGGCGGAGATGGGCAGTCCTCTCAAGGTACTTTCTAACGGCCCGGACGGGGCACAACTTCAAATCTTCTGGATTCCCAGTCCTAGGAATGGTCGGCATTGAAAAGCCCTCGAACTTAGGGTCCCAGACCGCTGGATTCTGAGTCTTTGCCATGAAAGAAGGGACGAACTTGAGGGAGATTTCCCTCCACCCCTTCGAATGAGAGATGTCGTAAGACAACCCATGGATCTCTCCTACTCTCTTAGCAGAGGCCAAGGCCAACAAGAAGACCGTCTTGAGAGTTAGATCCCTGTCCACTATGTCCTTCAGGGGATCGAACGGCGGACCACTTAACATTTTCAATACCCTTGTCACGTCCCAATGCGGCACCCTGGAGGCCTGCGGAGGGCAAGCTTGTTCGAAGCTCCTGATGAGCATAGATATGTGCCTAGAGGTGCCCAGATCAATGCCCTTCAGAAGGAAGACTTGGCCCAAGGCTGCACGGACTCCTTTGATAGCCGGAATTGACATGCCCACTTCGTCTCTGAGATGCACTAGAAAATCCGCAATATCTGGGACCGAGGCTTTGAGAGGCTTGATGTTCTTTGAGGCACACCATTTCATAAAAGTAGCCCATTTTGCTTGGTAGACCGCTGCTGAAGACCGTCTCAGATAACGTGACATCTTTTCTGCAGTACCTGTTGAATATCCTTCCTTCCTCAGGAGCCGCTCGATAGTCTCCAGGCGTGAAGGCGAAGAGACTGAGGATTGTCGTGGAACCTTTGGAAGTGTGGCTGCCGTAGAAGATCTGGCCTGTCGGGCAGAGGCCACGGGGGAAGACATGCCAGGTCCCTTAGATCCGCGAACCACTCCCTCTCCGGCCACCAGGGCGCTACCAAAGTCATCTTTAAGTTTCGGGCCGTCCGTACTCTGTTGAGCACTTGCCTGATCAATGCGAAGGGGGGAAAAGCGTACACGTCGAGGTTGTCCCATTTGTGTTGAAAAGCATCTTCCAACGCCGCCTTTTGGGTCTGGGACAGGAGAACAAAATACGGGGAGTTGTGCGTTCAGTCTGGTTGCAAAGAGATCCATCACCGGCGAGCCCCATTTTTGAATGATGAGTCTGGCTACTTCTGGGAGGAGGGACCACTCTGTTCCCACCACTTGTCCCATCCTGCTGAGGGCGTCGGCTAGGACGTTCTTTTAGCCTGGAATGAACCTTGCTGAAATCACGATCTGTTCCGACTCGGCCCAATCCAGGATCTCCAAAGCGAGATCGCACAACTCCTTCGATTTTAGACCTCCGTGTTTCTTTATGTACGCTACTACAGTGGCGTTGTCGCACATCAACGCCACTGTGTTTCCCCTCAGAAGATCTACGAACTGTAGGCAAGCTTCTCGGACTGCCTTCATCTCTAGGACGTTGATGTGCTGACCTTTCTCCTCGTCCATCCAAGTTCCTCTCGTTGTCTCGTTGAGGAGATGTGCCCCCCACCCCTCTTTGGAGGCGTCTGTGAACAGAAGCATCTCGAGAGGCTCGGTTGCGAAGGGCATCCCCTTGAGAGTATTCAACCGACACAGCCACCACTCCAGGGAGTGTATTGTCTCCAGCAGGACGGGGATTAATTTGTAGGGCGAGTCTACTTGGTTCCAGAGACCCTTCAGGTTTCATTGGATGCTCCTGAGCCTGAGCCTCCCTTGGGGAACGAGTTTCTCCAATGACACTAGATGCCCTATTAACCTTTGCCAGTCTTTGGCTCTCCTGGGTTGCCTCGAAAGGAAAGGCAGGAGGATCCGTTCCAGGTTGTTCAACCATTCCTCCGACGGAAAGGCCCTCACTAGTCGGGAGTCCAGCATCATCCCCAAGTAGGTCATCCTGGTGGAAGGAGACAGATTCGATTTCTGCAGGTTTATCGTGATACCCAGATCCTTGCAGAATTGAATTAGTTTTACTCCTTGCTCCTTCAAAACTTCCTCTGAGGAGGAAAGGAGTAACCAGTTGTCCAGGTATCGAATGAGGCGAATACCCCGCTCGTGAGCCCACACAGAAACTGTCGTGAAGACTCTCGTGAATACCTGGGGGGCTGTTGACAACCCGAAGCAGAGGGTCTTGAACTGTAGGATCTGGGAACCCCACTTCACCCGGAGAAACTAACTGCTTGAGGGGTGGATCGGGATTTGAAAGTATGCGTCCTTGAGGTCTATGGACATCATGTAGTCCCCTTCCCTCAAGGACTGCAAGACCGACTTCGGGGTGTCCATTTTGAAGTCCGTCTTGCAAACAAACTTGTTGAGGGCTGACAGATCTATCACCGGTCTCCAACACCCTGTCGCTTTCTCCACCAGAAAAAGACGACTGTAGAAGCCTGGGCCCGGATGTAGGACCACTTCCACCGCACCTTTCTCCATCATAGTGGAAACTTCCTCCTGAAGGGCCGCCCGCTTCAAGGGGTCCTTGGGTGCTAGCCCCTCCGCCAGACTGGCTGGGATCAAAGGTGGAGGTTCTGTTAAGAACGGGAGTCTGTACCCTTCCTTCAGTACGGCTACTGTCCAGGGCTCCGCACCGTGGGCCCTCCATGCTTGCCAAAAATGTCTGAGGCATCCCCCAACCTGAGGCTTGGGCAGGAGTAGGGGGCCTCCCACTCTATCTCCTTCTGGAGGAGCGGCCTGAACGCCCTCTCCTGGACGCTGAGTAGGCCGTCCTAAAAGAGGCAGACGCTGCTGGGGCTCCTCTACGGGGGGGCTGCGGTGGTTGAGCCCAAGAGGTAGATGAAGCGTCTCTCCTCGTCTGGCTAGGAGAGGCATGAGAAGTAGAGGGGCCATCCGATGTTGTTCTCCTGTACGTGGGCCTCCTCACGGAGTGGGGTCTGGGTGCACCCACTTCCTTCCTTTTCAAGACCTTTTCCATGACCTCCTCCAACTGTTTCAACGGAAACAGGGAGTCACCCCACACAGGCAGGCTCCTCAAAGCCCTTGCTTCTCTGTCAGGGATTTTCCGGGAAAGCTTGGCTAAGACCGTATCCCTTTTCCTAAGCACCCAGTTGGCTGACAGGGCAAGAGACTGGAAAGTCAGGAACTTTAAGGTCTTTCCCCCGGAGATGATGAGTTCCTTCAGGAGGTCTTGTTTCGCAGGGTCTGTCAAGTCGTAGGTGGCTTGAACACCTACCAGAGTGGAGGCCCACCAGTCCAACCAGGAGGCGACGCGGACTAAGTCCTTGGACATCTCCTCCATCATCGAAGCCTCCGACTGTGAAAAAAAAATCGGGGCTGATGCGGCTCTGCCTTCCGGGGCACCCTGACTCAACACTTCAAGGGAAGACTCTATTTTGCAGGCTCCCAGTCGCTGCCCTTCTGGTACATAAAACCTACTCTGGGACCTGAGTCCCTGGAGTAACTTTGAGGACCTCTGGGACTTGGGGGCTTCGGCATTGCCCGCCACAACCTTGTCCACGTGGGCACGGCCCAGGACCAAATCCCTGGCCACAGGCAGCGCCAGGGAGGGTTTCTGCTGCACGGGGGCCTCCATCAGTCTATTAAGGCTGGAACGCCAGGCATCCTCGTCGGCGGGAACAGGTTCCTCGATCCGGTGATGCCTCCGTATAAGACCTATCAACCTCCGATATGCCGAGTCCTCGGTTGGAGAACCTTCACTGTCGCCAGCAACACCCTCCGTCTGAGGCCGAGGTGACGGGCCGACGGGCACCCCCACCTGTCGCTGTGGCTCGGACTCGACAAGCACCTCCCTGTGGTGGTAACGGTCTGTGCCGACGGGAACCTCCGCACTAGACCTGGGTGTCGGGACAGGGATTGCCGTGTCGGCGAGGACTACCGTCCGTAATACGTCTTTGGGCAAAGAGGGCGAGGCTTCCGTGGGCTGGCCCGACGGAGGAAGCCGTCCCTGCGAGTCCAAGGGCCGAGTCAGCTGTGCTGACCCGACTAGGCTGCCCGTCCGAAATCGCGGCTCCTCCCGCTGGGCGGGTTGAGCCGGAAGCTTCGCGGTCTTACGCCTACCTGAAGAGGCCTTCTCGCTCTGTTCCCTGCGAGGGTCATACTTATGCCTGGCAGAGGGCCTCCGTGGAGAACCGTCTCTGGGCCGGCGACTCGGAGAATGCGGAAACTCGTCGAAGTCCTCGACCCTCCTGCGGGGAACGAAGACCCATTCACCATTGGGGGACCTACTCCTCCTGTACTTCCTCCTCGGTGACCTGGAGCGTCTTCTGTTATACCTTGAACGTGACCTCGAACGGGAGCGCCTGCTCCTGGATCTCTCCCTCCTCCGACGGCGCCTCCTCCTCGCTTCACCCTCCGAAGAGACCGATGAGCCGGCCTCCGAAGACCCCGACGATACTGCATAACCCGACCGACGGGCGGGCTCGGGGGCAACGGAGGTCTTCGCGAACTGTTGAGTTCTGAGGTCGAGGGTTGCAAAAACGAGTCAGGAACCGCCGACAGAGGGGCTGGAAGGGAGGTCGGTCGCACCACGCTGGGGAACCAGGAATCTAGGCCATCCTCCATCCTCAACGGGGACCTACCTGGGGTTTTCGGGAGCTTCCACCAGAAGGGCTCCCCTACCGTTGAGTCCAACCTATCCTGGACGCCATCAGCTGCTGAGGTACTTGAA
Organism: Palaemon carinicauda; assembly: GCF_036898095.1. Lineage (NCBI taxonomy): Eukaryota > Metazoa > Arthropoda > Malacostraca > Decapoda > Palaemonidae > Palaemon > Palaemon carinicauda. The sequence continues at coordinate 12,101,954 of NC_090732.1, forward strand.
ACACAGGCCCAAGACGCGGGCGAAGAGACAGGAACAGTATTACTCCACATGGGGTCATCGGAGGAGACGTGCCCCCCAATCACAAGGGCAGAGTCTCCAAGACCCCCAGACAAAGCACTTTCAGGCCCCCCACTAGCCTGTGAAGATTCGGCAACCCCCACACCATGAATATTAGACTCTTGGGGAAGAGCCATCGGCACCTTCCCCGCAACGGACTTACCTCGTCCCCTACCCTGGGTAGGGGAAGAAGGAACAGAAACCTCGTCAGACCTTTCACCTGACGACGCCAATGGCGAAGAGATGCTCGCCTTCCTGGGGGACCGTTTAGAGGACTTCTTTTTCTTTGTGCTAAAATGAACCCACTGGATCTCACTCCAGCTAACACACTCCGGGCACGTATCCGTCGGCGAGCAAACTCTACCCCTACAGGAAGAGCAAAGGGAATGCGGGTCAACCTCCGGCTTGGATAGGAACGCTCCACACGACTTCCCGGCTCTAGGCCCAGGACAACGGCGGGTCTGCTCCATCACAACACAAAACCACAAGACACAGGCACGAAGGGAAAGGATAAGGAAAACACTTGGGGAAGCACAAGGGAATTACGCGAACACGCGAGAACACAAGGGAAAGCACAGAGATACCACGCGGGAACCACGTGGGACACACGAGTCGGGGACACAAAGGGTCGCAAGAGAATGGAGAGCGGCGTGATGGTATCACGACGCGACCAGAGAACTTACTGACGAGCGAGACCCAAGCTAACGCCGACCTAGCTCAGGACTACCCTCAGGGCACGTTCTCCTTACGCCTGAGTTAGTCCCCACCGAAAACGGAAGTAGGGTAGACTACACAAAACTCTGGTCGGTTGAGAGGAGATTCCAGGTACCTCCTAAGAAAGTAGTTCGAGGTAAGTCTCTGCGTTGGAACAAATATGATTTTGTATCTTAGTTTCAAACTATGTTTGTTGCTGTTACTTTTTAGTTGATTTTAATTATAAATATATATTACACTCTTATAGTTACCGTGTATACTTCAGTATTTCTACTCTTTTGTGTATTAAACATCAACAGAACCGAAAGGGTATGAATAGTAATCAGATTTAATGTAGACTTGGCATAGCCTACACTTGTTTTCTTAGATTACCATAGGCTATGCATTCATGAAACTTCACAAAAGATTTAAAAAAAACATTCAAGCCTTTAGCTTAAATCTACTTATACATTAATCTGAAATAAAAATAAGTACAAATAAATAATATAAAAATTACATACATACATACATACATACATACATACATACATACATATATACATATATATATATATATATATATATATATATATATATATATATATATATATATATATATATATATATATATATATATATCTTATTACCTGGATTCTCTCTACCTCAGGATCAGAGACCCAAGGGATAATCAACTTTATGATAATAGATTCTGGTCGGCCAGGGAATCGCACCAGAGCCCAAGAACCTGAGTTTTCAATTTGGTTTCATAGGAATATAAACTATGAAATTAAATACCATGACTCTGGAAAGTTCCCACATACCACATAAGAAAAAATATAATTTCCATACCTCCAAGACGAAGCGCAACATTCTCCAGTTTGATATCCACAGGGCACTGCAAATTATTAGTTAATAATAAGGCTGATCTCACTGTCACAAGCTTTCTTGCTGATCCATCCAATGTTACAGCCATGACAACCCTAGCGCTTGGAAGTTCGTAGCCCTGAAAATCAAAACTTTTATTTTCACCTGAAATTTAAGACCCCTATAATGTAACAATCAAATGAATACCATTCTACACCTTTATTTCAGTAAACATTACAGGTAAAAAATATACAGTAATGTACAGGAAGCAAAATTAATATAGTACTGTAATGTATAAGAACAAGTTATACAGCTGGTTACCTCAATAAAATTTTAGCAGAGAATTGAGTTGTTTAATATACAAAATTTATAAAATGAATATCACCAAGATTGTCATCCCACGACTGCATCTAATCTATTTTTCTGCAATAAAGCTTTCATGAGCTATGTACTTTACTCCTTATCATACATACATATACCAAAGGCACTTCCCCCAATTTTGGGGGGTAGCCGACAACAACAAGAAACAAAACAAAAAGGGGACCTCTACTCTCTACGTTCCTCCAGCCTAACCAGGGACTCAGCCGAGTTCAGCTGGTACTGCTAGGGTGCCACAGCACAACCTCCCACATTTCCACCACAGATGAAGCTTCATACTGCTGAGTCCCCTACTGCTGCTACCTCCGCGGTCATCTAAGGCACCGGAGGAAGCAGCAGGGCCTACCGGAACTGCGTCACAATCGCTCGCCATTCATTCCTATTTCTAGCACGCTCTCTTGCCTCTCTCACATCTATCCTCCTATCACCCAGAGCTTTCTTCACACCATCCATCCACCCAAACCTTGGCCTTCCTCTTGTACTTCTCCCATCAACTCTTGCATTCATCACCTTCTTTAGCAGACAGCTATTTTCCATTCTCTCAACATGGCCAAACCACCTCAACACATTCATATCTACTCTAGCCGCTAACTCATTTCTTACACCCGTTCTCACCCTCACCACTTCGTTCCTAACCCTATCTACTCGAGATACACCAGCCATACTCCTCAGACACTTCATCTCAAACACATTCAATTTCTGTCTCTCCATCACTTTCATTCCCCACAACTCCGATCCATACATCACAGTTGGTACAATCACTTTCTCATATAGAACTCTCTTTACATTCATGCCCAATCCTCTATTTTTTACTACTCCCTTAACTGCCCCCAACACTTTGCAACCTTCATTCACTCTCTGACGTACATCTGCTTCCACTCCACCATTTGCTGCAACAACAGACCCCAAGTACTTAAACTGATCCACCTCCTCAAGTAACTCTCCATTCAACATGACATTCAACCTTGCACCACCTTCCCTTCTCGTACATCTCATAACCTTACTCTTACCCACATTAACTCTCAACTTCCTTCTCTCACACACCCTTCCAAATTCTGTCACTAGTCGGTCAAGCTTCTCTTCTGTGTCTGCTACCAGTACAGTATCATCCGCAAACAACAACTGATTTACCTCCCATTCATGATCATTCTCGCCTACCAGTTTTAATCCTCGTCCAAGCACTCTAGCATTCACCTCTCTCACCACTCCATCAACATACAAGTTAAACAACCACGGCGACATCACACATCCCTGTCTCAGCCCCACTCTCACCGGAAACCAATCGCTCACCTCATTTCCTATTCTAACACATGCTTTACTACCTGTGTAGAAACTTTTCACTGCTTGCAACAACCTTTCACCAACTCCATATAACCTCATCACATTCCACATTGCTTCCCTATCAACTCTATCATATGCTTTCTCCAGATCCATAAACGCAACATACACCTCCTTACCTTTTGCTAAATATTTCTCGCATATCTGCCTAACTGTAAAAATCTGATTCATACAACCCCTACCTCTTCTAAAACCACCCTGTACTTCCAAGATTGCATTCTCTGTTTTATCCTTAATCCTATTAATCAGTATTCTACCATACACTTTTCCAACTACACTCAACAAACTAATACCTCTTGAATTACAACACTCATGCACATCTCCCTTACCCTTATATAGTGGTACAATACATGCACAGACCCAATCTACTGGTACCATTGACAACACAAAACACACATTAAACAATCTCACCAACCATTCAAGTACAGTCACACCCCCTTCCTTCAACATCTCAGCTTTCACACCATCCATACCCGATGCTTTTCCTACTCTCGTTTCATCTAGTGCTCTCCTCACTTCCTCTATTGTAATCTCTCTCTCATTCTCATCTCCCATCACTGGCACCTCAACACCTGGAACCGCAATTATATCTGCCTCCCTATCATCCTCAACATTCAGCAAACTTTCAAAATATTCCGCCCACCTTTTCCTTACCTCCTCTCCTTTTAACAACCTTCCATTTCCATCTTTCACTGTCTCTTCAATTCTTGCGCCGGCCTTCCTTACTCTCTTCACTTCTTTCCAAAACTTCTTCTTATTCTCTTCATATGACTGACCCAGTCCCTGACCCCACCTCAGGTCAGCTGCCCTCTTTGCCTCACGTACCTTGCGCTTTACTTCCACCTTTTTCTCTCTATATTTTTCATACTTCTCTATACTATTACTCTGCAGCCATTCTTCAAAAGCCCTCTTTTTCTCTTCCACTTTTACCTTCACTCCTTCATTCCACCATTCACTGCCCTTCCTCATGCTGCCTCCAACAACCTTCTTGCCACATACATCACTTGCAATCCCAACAAAATTTTCTTTTGCTAACTTCCACTCCTCCTCTAAATTACCAGTTTCTCTTACTCTCACCTCGTCATATGCCATTTTCAACCTTTCCTGATATTTACTTTTTACCCCCGGTTTTATTAGCTCTTCAACCCTCACTTTACTCCTTATAGGTGAATATATTTGCGTGAAAGATTTCTTCATATCTATGTAATTCATACAATTATCAAATTGTATAACACTCCAGTGCTTCAGTAATCAAAATGTAAATTACACTTTTTTCAATGAAGACAATTAATAAAGAATAAAACTGCTAAAACCTTAGTGTCACTCTTCAAAAGATAAAAAAGTATCAACAGATAAAACTAACAAAGATATCTTTGAACTTTCTAATCAAAGAATAAAATATCTTACAACTGATGAGGCTGAAGATGGCTGCGAAGATGCTAAACGAAAGAAAACACCAACTTTATCAACCGTCACAGGTCCAACTGGTTTCCACCCCTCCACTTGAACTAGTAACTGATGTACTTTCAATTCGTGTGTATCCCGATGTCTCTGTTTTCCACGTCCCTCAAAAGAGAAAGGAACTGTATTGCCAGCTGGAACACATGTCCACTCCAATTCAGGCATCCTGTTCAGTGTAAGGTTCTCCATATCTGCCATACTGAAAAACAAATGAAAAAGTATAATTCAAAATCATCATTCATAATTTGATGTTAATTACTTTTAATGGTTAACAGTAATAAAAGACTAATCTGAATTCTTAAATAGACTGAGATGATCTCATAAAATAGCTGCTTTCCCTATTGAAACACTATTATGCAGATTTATAATTTTCTATAAAATGGCTGTAGTTTGGATAGTGATGGTAAATAATACAAGACAATCACATACAAAAAATTAAGACAAAGTATCAAGACTATTTACACATACTGTATAAATGTAAAGAATTACAGAGTTATTCAATGTCACCAATGCCATAGCATTCATAATAGGAGTGATGTCCCTATTGCAACCACAGGCAGTCATTGCTTGCAGGAACCATTAAAGGATTCCCACCAATAGATAGGAAAGTTTAAAAGAATACTATCGATGGCAAGACATATTAGTTGTGATGCAATGGCAGATATACTGGATGAAGATGTTGGTGAACATATAGCCACAAATCTTTTTGCTTGATCTCCTCCCATTCCCAACACCCAAATGCCATAAACGTCCCATCAACTTTAGTTGAGCAATATGGATCCAGATGAGCCTCGTATTCTTTTATAAAGTAATTAGAAGTTATTTTGATGTCTAAGCCATCAAAAACATTATCTACTGCTATATTGCCATTTAAAGTAATCCTTCCACTACCGCAGGTGTTCTGTTCCACGCACCACTGTAATAGCTGAAAAACCGCAAGTAGATACAGAAATCTACGGTATATTTTTTTCATTATATTCAAAAAATTTCATATTTTCTTTATTCTATTTATAAATTTAAACTTTTATAAACCATCCTAAAACTCTTATAAACCTGATATAAACTCTTAAAAATTTTTTTTAAGCTGAAACTTACTTATACTGTAAACACATCCTGACATTTACGTTTAAGAAAAAATTAAAATTGAACACTCATTAATTTGTGTACTGCTTGCCCACACTATGCTATTGACCAAACTATATTTGCTGTGGTTAAAAAGTACAGATTTATTCAAAATAGACAGAATTTCCATAAAATTGATACAGAAGGGTCTCAACTTACAAACACAAATCCAACTAAAATTATAAATATCAGATATTGTATCAAAAGTTCATAAAGAAATTCTGTAATAAAACAATACTATATAATTTAATACAGTAAGCAAGATGATATTTGCAATATAAAACAGGACTATTTGTTGACTTTTGCAGCTGAAAATCGTAGGCATGCAAGTTAGGTGGTGAAGCCTACCCTATGCCAAAATTTGATTTAGAAACAGCTTCTTAGAACCAATTAAGTTTGTAACTTGAGGACTTTCTGTATTTCACTTCATTGTATGCAATAATAATGCATGTACAGTAATATTCACATATTAATGTTTATAAAATGATCAAGACTTCTTTCTAAGCTTTATAAATCAACTAAGGCAAACAACAGAATATTTTTTCCTCTTGCTAAAAATAGAAAATTATCAATTGAACTATCATTTTTACTTTATTGTAAGAGGGTATATAAGTGGTTTATAGTAAAACATGCTTTTTTATATTTTATTCAGTGCCAATTTTAATGGCATATCAAACTTTCGTATCCCTCAAAATTTTACAAAGTTCCAGCTCTAGTTTAATTTTATTGGGTAATTTGTGCTATATTGAAAAGGTTGAATATTTTGTCAACTAAAATAAATTGTTTCTACTGTGTTTCATCCCTGTTATCAATGAACAATAATCTTATAGTTTTAAGCTTTGTGGTAGTGTATTTGATTACAAAGTTTAGGAAACTTTTTACCATTTCTTCCATTTCTTTAGGTAGTTATTGTGCAATTTGATTTACCTTTTCATAGCCCGAAAAAGGTATAATGCAATAATATATCAGTCATATTCTACATAAAGCCATTTGTAACCACTACGGTAATTGTTTACTATCGTAAAAAAGTTGAAATGCAAGCAAAACAGCTGTTTTCCAAATTGGTTGTTCATAACAAAACAGCTGCTTTTCTTTCGGTTACTTATAGCCATATGTGATACTAACGATACTTTATATTGTAAACCGTATCACTTATTCAATCAATTGAAGAGTATATGCTTCACATTAACAAAATACTGTTAGTAGTTCAACATTTTTTGCAAGCTAAGTTTAATAAAATTCTTGAAACTTCAAAAACACTGATGGCAACAGAAAAAAGTGAGGTACAATAATGGGCAAAAGTGGTAAGAAAAGTGCAGATACTTGAAGTACCCCTCTGCAATATACAAGTCTTAAAAGCACATACAAGTATTTCTAACTTAATGAAAAGTTATAAACATTTAAAAAAAATAAAAATATCTAAGTAAATTCTTGGTTATGCCTCTATTATTCCAAGGAACACATTTCCTATAACCCAAGACTTTGAAGGAAAAGGGAGGAAAAGATATGGCATGGGTTAAGGGAATTATATAATGATGTCACTTTTCAAAATTTTTACATTGCAATAAATTATAAACTTTTAATTAGACATTAAACTATTAAAATACATTGTCATCTAAATCTAAATTTTTGTAACAGAGGGATGGTGCATGATGCACCCCTAAAGCCAACTGTTAGATTATGGTGTTTTCACTCGCAAAATAATACCACAACACTGAAGTAATACAGTACGGCTTCCCTACTTCAAAATAAAGGGAGCTCTAGCAAGTACCCAATTAAAAATAGGGTTATATATACAGTACATAAATTTCCATGAGATTTTATTATGACTTCTAATTGTTAATTGTTTTTTTATATGATCCTCCCTTAACAACCTCTAATGTGCTGTATATCAAGTATCGTACAGGTATTATCGACAAATGTATAACAAATCTTACCGGAATCTTCAAAATTTCCTGTTTATCCAATCCTTAAGTTCTTAATAGGTTAATCAACATCATATAAGATCTTATATTTCTGATAAGAAAATATCTTTTAGATAAACAATAAAAAGTTAGGAATATCAACTCAAGTCTTCAGATTAAACTAACTATTAGCAATTACAATAATACGAGCTAAGGAATTGCTGCAAATAGCTGTTTTACAACTACAGTTCTGTACAAGGAATAAGATGAGTGACATATTTGCAATCCTAATCTGTCATTTTTGGAAGGAAATATATTGAAAGGTCAATAATCTATTGTATAAAATTTGTCTTTCACATCCACTTCAGTTACATAAATGAAATTTAAAAACTAAATAAGATAGAGTAAAAGTGACTATTCAAAATGACAAAAATGCTGAACTTTATTACCTGTCAGGGGTGGTTGTTAAAGTTGCGAAAGAAAGGTCACATCCAGTGTCATTCTTCAGAGCAAATGGTATAAATGGTGAACGTCTACGGTAGCCCTGAGGACTAACAACCATGGCCTTCAAACACTCTTCTCCAGATATCATGCTGTTCTCTCCCTCCAACCTGATGAAAATATATTTTTGTATAATTACATAATATCAATAAGAATCATTGCTTACTTTTAGATGCAAATAGACAGGATAAAGAATGCTTTAAAAACATAAAATCAATTGGTATATGTTGTATCTGTTAAATATCACTAAAAAAAATCATTGGTGAGTTCTATCACAAACCATCACACAAAAAAATTACTTTAATTAAATCCTATATTAATTCTAAATCTAAATAATAGATTCATGACCAGAGTAAGTTTGGAAGACTGTATTATGAATAAGGAAGTGATAGATAAATGTTACATGCAACAACTGCAAAATAGACTGATATGTTTTGCACATGTAATGATGAGGAACAGTTATTTAGAAGACAGGCAACTATAAAGTGAAAAGCTCTTGTAAAACTAATAAGGCTTATGATGGCATAAGGGTGCCTCTCTAAAAGTAGTCTTTCATAGAAATTCCATTCAATCTTGGTTTCTTGCCAAGAATTACAAGTGGATAATCATAGCTACTTTAAAATGAAAAGTCAAGTAATCAAACATTTGGTCAAATATTGAAAAAAAAATAATTTGGAATAAATTTATAGACAGCTGCTTGCACCTTAGCATTCTTTAAACCCCTCCAAAAACTAAACAGATACAAAATCTGTTTCCCATAATTGAAGAACAAATCATTGGGATGTCCAATTGCTGGATGAAATACTTTTAATTCCTAAAGAAAACAAAGTCATCAATTCATCTTACCTGTCCCTGTAATAGTAATCCGTTGTCCAATTACTTTTAACTAATTGATACAACTCGAGCAAAGTGCTTGTAATATTCACATTAACTGTGTCTTCTGTTTGAACCGAGAGCTTCAAACGTTCACCACTAAGATCACGTGAAGGACTCTTGTCCCAGTCAGCTCGGCACCTAGAATAAGAATAAATTTATTGAGGTGATTTTTAAAAAAGTAATTGAAATCAGTAAAAAAAAAAAAATTATTGAAAGAAATGAAATATTTTGTTACATAAATAAACCGAGACAATAACTTAAAATACTGTAAAAAAAAGTAAAATACGGAGAAAATAAATTTGAGTTTTGCCTATCTTGTATGTACAATACAATATTACTTATATACCATTTAACTAGAATACCTATGGAGTATTCATCAGCATCTAACTTAAAGAGGATAACTCTGAAGTTGAATGCTAAATTATTCAATATTTATTAATTTATTCAATTAATTATAAATTCTTATTCTTTTTAGCATACTTATATGTACTCTACTTTAGTATTTTAAAATGTGTAAAAATGGCCCATAATAGGAGCAACCTGCGGGGGGGGGGGGGTTAGTTAATGCTATTTCCATTGATTGTTAGGGGAAAATAGATTCAGTGTTAGAGCATGGTTTTGGAATGAATAATGTTTGATCTCCAGGGTAGAACTGTATTCTGTTTACCACTTTTGTAACACCGTCAAAGAAACACACAGAGAAACTTGGTTAGACTGACCTATGTGCTATAATTTTATATTTCATACAGTTTCACCCAAGAAACGGTTCATATCCTTTTTAGAGCAAAAAGAGGATAACCAATATGGTACACTACCTATTTGCAAAAAATATACCTTCAGTAAAGAGAGTAATGGAGATACAGTACAGCACATTACATCATCACTAAAGCTGGATTCTGAAACTACAATAGTCGAAGGAAAGCATTGCGGCAATCCTGCTAGAACATAATGAAAATGCTTACCCCCATGGTTCTAAGAAAGGCTCCCAGCCAGACAAAGCACGATTGTAATAGTCAACTGAAAGTGAGCATCCAGCAGATCCCTTTCCTTGATAATCCTGTAAAAAAAAAGAAATGGTTAAATCTAATGTTCATCAAATTCTGTTCTGAAAATTGTGGCACTCAGTAGAGAGCAGACCTCCACCGCAGCAGCTTATTTCTCGATCTTGACCTTTGACCTTAACATTTATAATTGGCATGGATTTTCATATATCAAATATGAACCAGCTTTGAAGTCTCTGTCACAACAATGTCCAAACTTATGGCTGATTACGTGAATTAGACATTTCGCCTGACCATGACCCCTTGACATTTGACCTTCCAAAATTTAATCATTTCCAGCAATCTACATAACAGATAATCCCTGCAAGTTTCATTACTCGATGTTTAAAATTGTGGCCAGGAAGCTGTTCACAAACAAAAAAACACACACAAATACACAAACAAAAGGGTAAAACATAACCCCTTTCCAACTTCGTTGGCGGTGGTAATAATTAATGGGAAACTATTTTCATATAAATCTTGTCTTAAAAAAATCTTGAGCTCAGCATAATCCACATACTTTATTTTTCAAGTTATTGCAACCAAAAACACCACCTAAAATCTAGATTCCTGGGGGTACTAGCCACCACATTTACATCAGTTTGATCAGAATTGGCAGTTTGATTTAAGTGCTAGTGCTAGTACCTGAAATCTCCTAGTCAATCATTCAAAATTGGCAGTACTGTACAACCCATAGTGTTGGATCATCCATCTAACAAAAGGAACTTACCAAATCTGAATACGACTATGCGTACAAATAGGAATGAGGCTGATCATAAGGAAAGTCTTCATGTAAAGAACTGAATTGCTTATAAGCTAACAGAATAATAACCAGGCAGGAGTGAGGAGTTGGTAATGAAATGGTGTACTCATTTATTTAGATAAAGAGGGGGAAATAAGATATGACACATTATTAATACAGGAACTCAAAAGGTTGAACATTAGCCCTAGGTCCAGATACAGAAGTAAAGGTACCAGGAAATGTATCAGAAAGCTCAACCCATAATTCTTCTACAGACTCCGAGTGGATACAGGGCAAATATGAACTTTGTTCACTGAAACAGGCTTTAATGAAGAAGCTTGAAACAAGTATTGACCCAAACATTTGTTCAAAGGGAAGGAAAAAGAAAGAATCAAAATTTTCTAAGAAGGATTTAACTTTCTTTCTAACTTTAAGATCAACCACTTCTGAAACTACATTTATTACCTTGATGTAAATTATCAGAACATTGTAGGTTACTTAATACAGTAAAATAGGGTATGATGGTAGACAGTGGAAGGGAAGAGGATTAGCTATTGGCTATGGAAACAATTGAAGAGGAAGATTGAATGAAATTAGATTACTTTTTCTTAAAATAATTACCCCTCCTTTCTTTGTACGCTTTCCATCTCTATCACACAACCTCTTATACCCCAATGAAACATACTCTGAGATTGTTTAACTAAACAATTGGAACATTCAAAACATCTTTAGTTGAGATCCCAATGCTGGTTCCTGCACACAAGGGTCTGTCTTCTAATAACAACCTACTTATTCATTTTAACACATAAGTTTGAAAAGCAAAACACACATCCTGCTAATGCTCAACTAAGTAATATATATGAAAAATATCATTACCCACAAAGCTCCAAAAGTACAAACAACAAAAGGTGATCAAAACTTAAGAAAGGCATTGGTATAAAGAAATTAATGTATTTAAGTGGGGGTCTTAGACCACCAAAGGCAGTCTCAGCCACACGATCTGACTCACAATACTAGGCTGGATGGCCCTCAATGGGGAGAATATAGGTGTTGAGAAAGAATGCTCATACTCTGTAGATACAGTATTAGCATTCTGATTCACAGGTAAGACTCATCAAAATAAAAGATGTTTCCTGAGGTTCATGCACAGCAGTGTTAGTCAGAAAATATTTTTTATTCATTAGTGATTGAAGTGTTTACAGATTTAATGAATACAGACTAATTATACTTAAGATTAGATATAATGAAGATGATGATGATGATAATGATGATGATAATGATGATGATTCAGAACCGGAGGTTACCCACCTGCTTCAAACCTAAATGGGATAGTGAAACTTCTAACAAAGGCACGTCACAATCTCCACAGTCATCAATTACACATATGTTAACACTGCCAGTTTTTATTTCAACAGCATGGAAGTTGATGGCACCTATTGCCCCTTGATCCTGCAATTTTACTGTGGGTGCAGGAACAGGTTGAGCATTATGAGTAAGCCAAAGAGCAGCATCATCAAGTCTTCCTGCACACTCATCCAAAGCACGAGTGCAGTCGGATTGGTGAAATCCAAGGACAGACAATTTCTCTACCTGGGCTGTATGATAAAAAATGAAAAGTCATAATTAGTCACCTTATGTGGCAATAAGTAGAGCAGTGTAGCATCACAATTTTTAATACTTAACTCATGTAGAAAATCTATGCAAGTGACATGAGCAACAAAAATCTAATATTTTGAGAGAGAGAGAGAGAGAGAGAGAGAGGAGAGAGAGAGAGAGAGAGAGAGAGAGAGTCCTTTAAACAAATATGAATCATAAATAGAGAGAGAGAGGGGGGATAATATAGCGCAGTCTTTTAAACAAACACGAATCATAAATAAAAATTCTGTAGCCAGTTACAGATTTATTCTACTCAAGATAGTAGGTTGGCCAGGGCACCAGTGACCCGTTGAGATACTACCATTAAAGAGTTACTGGGTCCCCTTGACTGGCCACACAGTACTACAATGGATCCTTCTCTATGGTTACAGCTTTTTCCATTTGCCTACACATACACTGAACAGTCTGGCCTATTCTTTACATATTATCTTTTGTCCTCATAACATCTGATAACACTGACATCACCAAACAATTCTTTGCTCAAGGTATTAACCACTGCAATGTAATTGTTCAGAGGCTAATTTCCTCTTGGTAAGGGTAAAAAAGAATCTTTAGCTATGGTAAGCAGCTCTTCTAGAAGGGACACTCCAAAATCAAACCATTGTTCTCTCGTCTTAGTAGTGCCATAGCCTCTGTACCATGGTCTTTCACTGTCTTGGGGTAGAGTTCTCTTGCTTGAGGGTACACTCGAGAATACTATTCTATCTTATTTATCTTCTATTGGTTATTTTAAGTTTTTATAGTTTATATGTGAAAGATTTATTTTAATCCTGTAACGTTGCTGTTACTGTTCTTAAAATATTTTATTTTAATTGTTACTCGTAATTTTAATTGCTAATTACTTGTAGTTTCCTTGTTTCCTTTCCTCACTAGGCTTTTTTACCTGTTGGAGCCCTAGGGCTTATAGCATCCTGCTTTTCCAACTAGGGTTGTAGGTTAAAAAATAATACTAATAATAATACTACCGGTAATAATAATAATAATAATAATAATAATAATAATAATAATAATAATAATAATAACAACAATAGTCTGTATCTGTATTCTGTTTGCAACAGATATAATCTATTTTTTAAAAACAGATAAGATTGTTTCTGCAAAGGTACATACCATTAAGAAATGTAAAACCTATAATTAACACCAATTTACTTACTCTTGTAATGGCAAGTCTCTTTTCTCCTAAAGGTTAGGCCATCCATTGTGTATCTATTTAGAATTTCTGATGAGTTCTTTATGACAGACCAAATACCCCCAAATTATTAGTAGTGCCATAGCCACTGTACCATGGTCTTCCACTGTCTTGGTTAGAGTTTTCTTGCTTGAGGGTACACTCGGGCACGCTGTCTCTATCTTGTTTCTCTTCCCCTTGTTTTGTTAGTTTTTTATAGTTTATATAGGAAATATTTATTTTAATGTTATTCTTCTTAAAAATTTTACTTTTCCTTGTTTCCTTTCCTCACTGGGCTATTTTCCCTGTTGGAGGCCCAGGCCTTATAGCATCCTGCTTTTCCAACTAGGGTTATAGCTTTGCAAGTAATAATAATAATAATAATAATAATAATAATAATAATAATATTAATAACAATAACAATAATAACAATAATAATAATAATAATAATAATAATAATAATAATAACTGGAAGCTTCATAATGATAGAATGTTTCATTATTTTACTAAAGGCATTGCCAATTGCAGGTAAGAAAATGATAAAATTTCAAAATTTCAAATCTTTTTAAGGGTAAATGACAATTAAGATCTTGCTTAAGAGAAGGCTCTATGAACATCAGGTGGATGTAAAAAAAAATCTAATCTTATAATTAAAAATAAATCTATGCAGCAATTTTAATTTCAATGAAAAAAAATCCATTACTCAATCATAGCTCCCTAGGTATATTATCAATTAAAATATTTTAAAGATGAATAATCTTATAAGGTTACACCAAAGGAAATAGTACAACTATAACCAAAATTGCATGTATTCCAAATTAAAGAAAATTTTTAAAAAAATATCATTTGACATTATGACTTTACGAACAGTCTCATTATCATATCCATAACTACTGTATATTGTAATTCTACTGTATATTGTAATTACGGTAAATGAAACTTACCCTGAAAATTAGCTGGCTGTGATTTCTCAGTAGGAGATTGTTTTTTAGTACTTTCCCTTTGTTTTGGTAAAGACTCAAAGATTTGTTGAAACATTTTCATATCGTGGTAACTTAGACGAATATTTAGTTGATGTAGAACCACCTGTCACAACACAAACAGAAAAATATTGATGAGAATGGTATGATTTCATGTAAACTTATTCTACCAAAAGTAAATAAAAGTAGCACAAGCTGGAAGCATAGTTTTCCTGCTCTGACTTATTTTTGAGTTCAATACAATTGCATCTCAACATAACGGATTTCAACCTGTCATTTTCTGGCATTTATCATACTCCCCTGAGTCTGATACAGATAAATCTAATTTTGGACCTCACTAATTTGGTATGTATACAATCAATATCAGATACTGGAGTAAACTATGTCTATGCTAACATGAGTAAACTTGTAAATGTGCTTTCTAGTTTCCTATGTAATGGAACCATTATACCCAACACTATGTACACTTTCTCACACTGATCATTTGCTGTGTAAATATTGCATCATAAACATCCTGCACTCTGTATCAAACATAACATATTTTAAAAGTAATTTGTATTTTTCCTAATTACATAAACATAAGTCCTTTAATTAGGGAAATTATTTCAGCACAAGCTGGAATCGGTTGTTGAAATGAATAACATGCAGTGACACAACTGATGAGGGTGTGGGGCGAAAAGCCCGTCCCTCCCAGTCGACTCATGACTCACTTTTGATACTTCAGCCCAGGACTTGAGGGATAGTTTGAAGAGGGAAGTTATATTAAAGGACTCAGGTTTGTATTACTTGGCAAATTACTCATAACTTTTAAAATGTCATTTGTTCCCAGGAAAAATACAAAACCTTGTTCTTTAATTAGGGATACTAAATGCTTGGAGGGTTGAAGTCCCCTTCGAATCAAAACTCGAGGGTTCTGTAACTTTTCTGAGTGTTCTAGGCTTGATCTCTGAAGCAAAGCGAGGGCACTATCACTCCCTATCTGTTTACCATGAGGATGATGAACTGATAGGCCCTGGGTTGTACAATGAATTGTACAATACCATGCAAATAGAAACTTTACCCACGTAAGGGACGTCGGTAAAATTCAAATTCCAGGTACATAAGTAATGGGTTGACAATAGATAAACAATCCTCAAACTCGCATAGTGGATGAAGAGATATATTTCTTTGGTTACAAAGAATGGTGCTCTGAAGTTTAACTTAACAGCATCTGGTCAGACCAACTTGTAACACCTCAACTGCTAAACCCCAAACAGAGGGACAGAATGAAGGAAAAGAGCCAGTTACAGTATACTACATTCATTCCCGACTTACGTCAAAACGTTACCATAGACAAGAAGCAGTCTGTCCCATGAGGGAGCTGGGCTTGCTACACAATGGCCTGAGCAAGCACCTGAGGTGCAAGCATAAAGGTGTCAAGGGATTTGTGAGTACATTCTCACAGATAGAAGGCTGGGAAGGTTGTCTGACATTTCCAGACACCTAAATTCAACACTTGACCCAACGACAGATTTCTTTTAAAAGCTATAGTGGAGACAATACCCCTAACTTCATGAGCCCTGTTTCTGGCTGGCACCCTGACACTCTCATCAGCTGAGGCGTAAGGCTCTACAGATAGTCAAACGAAACTAGAAAGACACCTCTTTCTTGGACATACCAGTGCTAACGAAAGGTTATCAACATTCAGGCCTGAGGCGTGGGGTCCTTTACAGTTAGCACCAAAAAGTCCTCACAGGACACAAGAGCATCTTGTCATCATCACCATTCGAAGCCTCCCACAGGGAGGGGATGGAGGACTCAAACCTTGGGTGCTGCACCATTGGATTTTGAGTCTTAGCCTCAAAGTCCGGCACAAAACTGAAGAGGCCCTCCTTCCTTCCACAAGCATGGGTGACTACATAAGAGATTGTGCAACTTGCTCGCTCTCTTCGCCGAACAAATAAGTAAAACATTGCTAGCATATGTTCTCGTCTGCTGACTTTCTGGGCAAATTTTACTCTTCGGGCATACAGTACTTAGTTATAATCTCTGACATTTCATATATCTTTCAGCATAACTATAACATAAAATTTTTTAGTTATATAAACAAGCAGACAAAGAAATACAGGCTTCATTTTTTTCATTTTGTGGTGATCAGTTGAATACTCTTTAGTATGCAGAAGTATGGGGTTTTAGTGGTAATTTCCCTCAATATTGTGGTTCATAAGGTCATAATCATCATATCTCAGGGTTATTTACAAAGCAGCAGTGAGCATCTTTCCTTAAATCTAGAAATATATATGCTATATAAACTAAATGTCCTCATGAATAAGACTGTGCTAGCATAATGTACTCGTCTGCATATTTTCGGAGCAAATTTTATGCTTTAGGCATATTTAGTTACTGTATTGTCTGACGATTTTGGCATCGTTCAATATAAACACAACATGAGAATTATCAATATATAAGTGAACAGAGAAAGATATTCAATGAACATAACTTAAGAGATACGTAACAAGTTTATTCATGACACCATCGAAAGAAGGAAATTACAATCTCTGTCAGTCTAAATAAAAAAACATGGTGTATTTGAAGTTTATGGGAAACTACTACAAATATATTTACCTCAAATTCTTGAAGAAAAATTAAATATTTACATACACTGGTTAGAAAAGGCTTGCATAAGGCACTGGATGTGCTTACATAAATAAAAGAAAAGGACAATTTAGTCATAAAACAAATTTTTTTTTATAAGAAAAAAAAAACATTTGAAACAGGAAATACGGATGTTCAAATAAAAAATGCAAAAATATTAATTTCTAAATTCCAGGCAGAGGTCATGAGTCATGCTCCTTATGACTGCTTACTTTAGTGAGAGAAAGGATATAAGGATCCTGCTACGAACTTTGTCTTCTGTTTCTGCATTCGGAAATGCAAGGGTTAAGCTGCAAAAGTACTAAAGTAATTAAAGAATTTGAGACTCAAACAGGAGGAACACTCTAAGGCGCTGTGAATATTCAAAACCTTTAATGAAGGAACACAATGTAATTATGACCACCAGGCAGTTAAACCAGGCTTAACACCCACAAGAGAAGGCTCACTGGCCTTCCAAGTTTAAATAAGTTAAAACCCAAAAGGGATTACCACTAACTTAGCTGGTAAGCTTGTATTGGCGTTTCACATTGTTATTAATTCTGCAAAAAACAACTATTCACTTTCTGTAATTTCCCTTGAAATAAAAATACATGTTGTATTCTTTACAATGTAGAAGCTTTACCACTGTGTAGTGTATGCTCTCCAGTTCCACAAATACTGACTTGAAACATATTTCCTGATATGAACTGTGATATATCTTATTCCTCCCAACAGTTAAAAATCCCAGTGCTTTTCCTGTGCGGAAATGCTAACCAATTTAGCAAGTACAATAACTTAAAATGCAATAAACACTTATCAAAATCTGGAAGGCAGATGTCTTAACAAAGCCACTGTGATGAAGTAACCGTTCTACTTACTGTACTGTTAACCACTAGATTGTTTCATTACTTTAGTGAGAGCAGGTAACTTTTTAAAGGAAAGAAAAATGTTATTTTCATTAGTAAAATAAATTTTTGAATATACTTACCCGATGATCATGTAGCTGTCAACTCTGTTGCCCGACAGAAATCTACGGTCGGGATACGCCAGCGATCGCTATACAGGTGGGGGTGTACACAACAGCGCCATCTGTGAGTAGGTACTCAAGTACTTCTTGTCAACAAGAACTCAATTTTCTCCTCGGTCCACTGGTTCTCTATGGGGAGGAAGGGCGGTCCTTGAATTCATGATCATCGGGTAAGTATATTCAAAAATTTATTTTACTAATGAAAATAACATTTTTCAATATTAATCTTACCCGATGATCATGTAGCTGATTCACACCCAGGGTGGTGGGTGGAGACCAGCATACATGTTAACAAAGAAGCTAAGTATCCCGTATCTTATTTTAGCCGTTATTCAAAATAACAAACATAAAATAAATAAGTACCTGGTAAGGAAGTCGACTTGAACCATTACTCTGCCTTTTTAAGTAGGTCTTCCTTACTGAGCCTAGCAATCCTCTTAGGATGCTGAGCGACTCCTAGGTGCTGAAGTATGAAGGGCTGCAACCCATACTAAAGGACCTCATCACAACCTCTAATCTAGGCGCTTCTCAAGAAAGAATTTGACCACCCGCCAAATCAACCAGGATGCGGAAGGCTTCTTAGCCTTCCGGACAACCCAGAAATATTTCAAGAGAAAGATTAAAAAGGTTCTGGAATTAGGGAATTGTAGTGGTGGAGCCCCCACCACTACTGCACTCGTTGCTACGAATGGTCCCAGAGTGTAGCAGTTCTCGTAAAGAGACTGGACATTCTTAAGATAAAAGACGCGAACACTGATTAGCTTTTCCAAAAGGTTGCGTCGAAAATATTTTGCAGAGATCTATTTTATTAAAAGGTCACGGAAGTTGTGATAGCTCTAACTTCGTGTGTCCTTACCTTCAGCCAAGCTTGGTCTTCCTCATTCAGAAGGGAATGAGCTTCTCGTATTAACAGTCTGAAAATAATAGGATAAAGAATTCTCTGACATAGGCAAAGATGAATTCTTAACTGAACACCATAAAGCTTCAGACGGGCCTCGTAAAGGTTTTTAAAATAGAACTTAAGAGCTCTACAGGACATAATACTCTTTCTAGTTCATTTCCAACCATATCGAAAAGTTTGGAATAACGAACGATATTGGTCAAGGCCGAGAAGGCAGCTCGTGTTTGGCTAGAAAACCAAGATGTAGAACATGTAGCCGTTTCGGATGAAAATCCGATGTTCTTGCTGAAGGCATGAATCTCACTGACTCTTTTAGCTGGTAAAGCATATCAGGAAAAGAGTCTTAAAGGTGAGATCTTTCAGGGAGGCTGATTGAAGTGGTTCGAACCTGTCTAACATAAGGAATCTTAGCACCACGTCTAAATTCCAACCAGGTGTAACCAAACGACGCTCCTTCGTGGTCTCAAAAGACTTAAGGAGGTCCTGTAGATCTTTATTGTTAAAAAGATCTAAGCCTCTGTGACGGAAGACTGATGCCAACATGCTTCTGTAACCCTTGAAAGTGGGAGCTGAAAGAGATCGCTCTTTTCTCAGATATAAGAGGAAGTCAGCTATTTGAGTTACAGAGGTACTGGTCGAGGATACGGATACTGACTTGCACCAGTTTAGGAAGATTCCCCACTTCGATTGGTAGACTCTAAGGGTGGATGTTCTCCTTGCTCTAACAATCGCTCTGGTTGCCTCCTTCGAAAAACCTCTAGTTCTCGAGAGTCTTTCGATACTCTGAAGGCAGTGAGACGAAGAGCGTGGAGGCCTTGGAGTACCTTCTTACGCGTGGCAGACGTAGCAGGTCCACCCTTAGGGGAAGAGTTCTGGGAACGTCTACTAGCCATCGAAGTACCTCGGTAAGTTATTCTCTCGCGGGCCAGAGGGAAGCAACTAGTGTCAACTTTGTCCCAACGTGAGAGGCGAACTTCTGCAGTACCTTGTTGACAATCTAGAACGGAGGGAATGCATATAGATCTAGATGAGACTAATCTAGTAGAAAAGCATCTAAAAGAACCACTGCTGGGTCCGGGATAGGTGAGCAAAGTATTGAGAGCCTCTTGGACATCGAGGTTGCGAAGAGATCTATGGTTGGCTGGCCCCAGGTGACCCAAAGTCTCTTGTATACATCTCTGTGGAGGGTCCAATATGTTGGAATTATTGTCCCTTCCTACTGAGACAAACTGCTAAGACATTCAAGTTGCCTTGGAAGAAATTTGTTACTAGTGAAAAGTCTAGACCTGTTGAACAGGAGAGGAGGTCACTAGCGAACTCGCACCATGTCAGAGAGTAGGTCCCTCCTTGCTAGGAGATGAACATCAAAGCAGGGAGTTGTCCGTGTTGACCTTCATTACTTTGTCTTGAAGGAGAGACCTGAAGCTTTTCCAGGTCAGACGTACTGCCAGAAGCTTCTTGCAGTTAAAATGCATTGTCCTTTGACGCGAGTTCCATAATCCCGAGCATTCCCTACCGCCTAAGGTCGCACCCCAGCCTACGTCCGATGCGTCTGAGAAGAGAACGTGGTTGGGAGTCTGAACAGTCAGGGGAAGACCCTATAAAAGGTTGATTAAGTCCTTTCCTCAGGTTAGACCAGACTTATCTTCCGGAAACCGGGATCGAGACCGCTTCTAGCGTCTTGTCCTTTTCCAGTGAAGAGCTAGATGAAACCGAAGAGGACGGAGGTGTAGTCTTCCAAGTGACACCAATTGCACCACGGATGACAGTGTCCTAACCAGACTCATCCACAGCCTGACAGGGCCGTATTCCTTCTTCAGCATCTTCTGGATGGATAGCAGGGCTGGGGATTGATCTTCTTGTTCAGCCATGTCCTCATCAGAGGGTTCCTCATCCGAAACTGATGAGGAAACGGCAACGGAGTGGGCAACGTCT
Source organism: Palaemon carinicauda (assembly GCF_036898095.1). Lineage (NCBI taxonomy): Eukaryota > Metazoa > Arthropoda > Malacostraca > Decapoda > Palaemonidae > Palaemon > Palaemon carinicauda. Next base: position 12,123,210 of record NC_090732.1, read on the forward strand.
GACTCGCTGAATCCGGTCGCACTGGTGGATGCGTGACGGAGCCGGACACAAGATCATGGTACTGCTGCACAGTCTGTGAACTGTCAACCATGGGGAAGCGAGGAAGTACAGCGACAACCCGAAACTGTCTAGACTGTCTGGGTAGTACAGACAACCCCTTATCGGGTTGCTGAGGTTGCCGCACTGCGTCACAACAAGTCACCTCTGCTGGTTGTTGAACGTCTTCCCAGTGACACACTGAACGTCCACAACCACCTCCGAGAGTAGCATAACATCAACGTGCGACTGGCAACCCACACTGGGTCGCACCGGTGGAGGAACCATCACAACTGGCGGACGTGAGTAGGATACCTCAGCGTCAACAGGGCGTACAACCAACCGGTAGGAAGGTTGTTGGCTAGAAGGTTCTTCCCCGTAAAAAATCCTCTATCAAGGACTAAGCTTGGACTGCATGTCTTGCAACAAAGCCCAAGGTCTATGGGAGCAGGTGTGGCAACAGACGGGGTTAGCGACTGAAGCGGAACCATTTACCCTCCCTGGAAGCAAGTTATGCTTAAATAAAAGTCCATAGGAGGCTAAGCAGCTTAAGGCTCCTCTCCAAATGACAGAGTCCTCAAGGGAATATCAGAAGGAGGGAGAACAGCACTTTCTCATCTACAGGAACCATATCCGAGAAAAGCTAGGTTCTCTCAGTGAGGGTTTCACTGGTGCAAAGGCAGCAGACCAGAAGGCAACGTTATGAAACTGCTTGACAGTCTGTGAACTGTCAAAAACTGAACTGTCAACCACAACAGGAGCGTGAGGACATACAGCACTGGTGTATAAGTAGCAGACCAGAAGGCAACGTCATGTAACTGTTTGACAGCCTGTGAGTTGGCAACAACCAAAGTTGTGTGGGGAAGCCTCAACTCCTGACTGACTAGTTTGCTGCGGGCGAGTGGCGGTAACCACAGTGTGTTGCGGAGGCTGACACACCGTGTCAAAACACGGCAGCTTGTGGTAGCTCACGCACGGCAACGGAGTGCTCTGTGTGTGGGAGTCATCATACATCTGGCAGGGTTGACTGTGCATGGGTGGAGGAGCTCTCACAACAAGAGTGTGAGAGCAGGAAGCCATGCCGGGCGCACAACCGTGGGAGGTGTAGGCCCACGGGTGCATCGTCAACCTTCTCCGCAGTCGGAGTGTGGGAGCTGGCAACAACAAAAGCAGAGTGCTGGTGCGTGGGAGGGGCTGCGGTGGGTTGAGGAGCATGCGGTATGGTATGCGGAGCATGCTGTAAGGTATGCGGCTCATGCTGCATGGTATGCGGAGCATGCTGTAAGGTATGCAGAGCATGCTGCATGGGCTGCGGAGAATGCCGCATAGTGCTGGAACCCGGCAGCTCTACAGAACCTTCCCACTGCTGATGCGGTAGCTCACGCATGTTAGCAGATGGTGCAGCAAGAACATGCGTCTGGCAGGGTGGACTGCGCATCGGTGGTGGAGCTCTCACAGGTGGAGTGTGGGAGCAGGCAGCCGCAGTATCTGCTGAGCGCACAACCTCGGCGGGTTGTAGGTTAACATGTGCATTGTCAACCTTCCAGCACGATACTCCTGCATGAAGGAGCAAACTGAGACTGTATAGTCTGCAGCATGGACCACAAGGGTCTATGAAAGACAACAACAAACGGAGCTACTGTCCGTTGTGACTGAGGGTCTAAAACAGCTGGTGCGGCAACAGACGGAGTTACTGCCTGTTGCGGTACCACCTTGCCTCTCTTGGGAGGTGTGCAGTTGTCGTACTGCAGCGAGTCCGAACTGACCCAGTGGCTACACCTAGGCCGTTGGACTTGCGCGGAAGGGACCGACTTGCACTTAAAAGCTGCAAGATTTGGTCCATGGTTTCTGCGAGAAACCTCTTCCGCAGACGAGGAATAAATGGGCTCTCTCGTCTTTGTGTGGGTGGGGTGATCACGTCGGCAACGTGTGTAGATACACCCGAAACCACGGAGGGAAACGTCTGTTCGTCGATCAAGGCCTGAGGAACCCATAAGTCCTTCGACATTACTTCTCCCCTGGGCTTGGGAGCTTGTAAGAGGTATCGGACAAGGTGAACAACTGGCACGAACAAACGAACCCTCGAACGCAACACTGTAACACTTTGCGCATATCACTTTATCACTTTTGATTTTCTGTTTGCACTTATTTCACTGAACTCGAAACTTTAAGTGGTTTGTACCTGAAACACGCAATCCTATCCTTCATTAAAAGGTAGTAATTGCGAAAACAGTTTTACAATGTAACAGAAAAACATAATGAAAGATAAAGAATTCAGTGGCTGGAAAAGAGACTAAACACTAGATCAAATAAACTACGTTTAAAATCTCTCACCGCATAAAGCCTGGGAACAAGAATAAAACTCTAGAAACGTTTTACCTTCTTCCCCTATAGCGACTAGGGAGAAGAGTAAAAAAAAAGAACAACGTTACCCGCTTGAACGAAACGTTTATCCTCCTCTCTCTCCCTCCGTCTCTATCTCTCTCTTGACTTAGAACCTGAGAGATGAGCCCAATTATATATCGATAAAACATATTTGTTAAAGGAAAAAAACTGAAAGGTTTCCCAAATAAAAAGTTCCTTTATTAGAATTAAAACCATTTAAGCTCAGAAAGAATGAACGAAACGCTAGAATCGGTTTACTCTTACTGCAACGTGAAACCGTGAAATACTCTCTCTCTATCGTAACGATAGAGCGCAAGTTGAACGTTCTGAACGTCAACAACTGCGGAGACTAAACTAAACGTTAGTTCAACTTTGAAAACAGTACGAGACTATCAAAGAAATTCTTTCAAAAACATTAAAATTAAAATAGCATAAAATCTTAACAGGAAAAACGATATGACGGGCTCAATGTTAATTAACTTCGGTTCCAAGTAAGGACCGCCTACTATAAGGAAAGGTCGCATATAAACAAACATAAAAATTAATTTTTATAAGTTTATAATAAATGGAAAGTTAAAATAAATCTATAACTTTGTTAAGCAAAATTACCAAAAACCTAAACACACTTCCGTCTAAGGGAAGGGTGGGTCATTAAAAGTGAAAGAGAGTCTATACTCTCTTCGACACCAACACTTCCGTCTAAGGGAAGGGTCGGCCATTTAAAAGTGAAAGAGAGTCCATACTCTCTTCGTCACCATAATAAAATCTATCCAAAACGAGTTCAAGTTTTGAAATGAAGCTAAAACCCCTGCATAGCGAAAGCTCAAAACTGGAATAGTGTACTTCACCAAAAGTTGTGAAAACAAATCCAGTTAGGGACGGCGTATTAGTAGGTCTTGCCGGTGGCACGACAGAGGAAAAATTGAGTTCTTGTTGACAAGAAGTACTTGAGTACCTACTCACAGATGGCGCTGTTGTGTACACCCCCACCTGTATAGCGATCGCTGGCGTATCCCGACCGTAGATTTCTGTCGGGCAACAGAGTTGACAGCTACATGATCATCGGGTAAGATTAATATTGAAAATGGGAATTTTTTAATAAAATTTTGGGGGTAAACATTAATAAAACAAGTTTTTGGAGAAAAAGCAATATGAACATCAGGGGAGATGCATAGGAAAAATTCTATAACTATAAATTGTACATTATATAAATCTATTTTATATAATTTCTAAAGAATATCTGAATAGCTCAATGAGAGAAATTTTGTGCGGCTCAGTGAAATATTTGGAATAACTTATAGAATTTCTATAAAAAACTTTTGAATGAGTAATAAATATCTCATAAAATGAAACAAGAAAAGAAAATCCCCTTATACAATATAATGTTTGTATATTTCTAGATGACTACTCCTATTCCAAAATTTAATTTGATTTCACATTTGCTTCTTAAAGTTCTAAAAAGTGAATTATCATATTAACGAATAAAAATACAGGCATGCCCCTTACCTCAACTGTGTGCTGAACTGGCATAGAAACATTTGAGATGTCCACGACATGATTTTGCCCTAACTTTTCATTCACTTCTAAATTAATAGTGACAGGATCAATTATTGAAAGGGCAGTATCATCTTCTAATCCCAGGATACAAGAGTAAAGCTCACACTGATTCAAGTTACACGAAAGTGGACGTTCTTGATGCTGAGGTCTGTAGCTGATAACAGCAGTACTCTGAGGAGAATATAAGGAATGACTTAGCATAAACTGCACAAAGCAAATACAGTATAAGAAAATATAAAATACATCAAGGATCATATACCTCATCTATGACATAAAAAAAATTATTTCCTAGCAATTCATAGCCTCTTTAAACTATCAATGGCTAGGGAAATAGGAAAATACATACAAACAAATTTTTATAGGTAAAATATTAAAAGACTGAATCTAACTTTTTATCGATACTTTCACAACAGATTCAACACTCTTCTTTTCTTAATAATGATATAACCATTTGAGTGCCACCCTCTCACAAATGATTTGGCACTAAAATCTCCTGTAAAGTAATGATTTTAATTTCCATTGATGTATAATGTTACATAAACAGAAAAAACTAATAATCAATGGCACGTAAGGAAATAGGAAAATTGAGCATAAATTACATCCAATGGCGCTCAATCACCGCTCATCTTGCAGTTCAATGCCTTTTCATTGTTCACCTCTATTCCTGTCTACAACCACACACAATTCTCTTGTTTGAAAAGCAAACAATGCCTCTCCCTTGGATGAAAATGGAATTCCGCTACAGAAAAATGTTATTTTCATTAGTAAAATAAATTTTTGAATATACTTACCCGATGATCATGTAGCTGTCAACTCTGTTGCCCGACAGAAATCTACGGTCGGGATACGCCAGCAATCGCTATACAGGTGGGGGTGTACACAACAGCGCCATCTGTGCGCAGGTACTCAAGTACTTCTTGTCAACAAGAACTCAATTTTCTCCTCGGTCCACTGGTTCTCTATGGGGAGGAAGGGCGGGTCCTTAAATTCATGATCATCGGGTAAGTATATTCAAAAATTTATTTTACTAATGAAAATAACATTTTTCAATATTAATCTTACCCGATGATCATGTAGCTGATTCACACCCAGGGTGGTGGGTGGAGACCAGCATACATGTTAACAAAGAAGCTAAGTATCCCGTATTTCATTTTATTAGTTATTCAAAAATAACATAAAATAAATAAGTACCTGGTAAGGAAGACGACTTGAACCATTACTCTGCCTTTATTAAGTACGTCTTCCTTACTGAGCGTAGCGGTCCTCTTAGGATGCTGAACGACTCTTAGGTGCTGAAGTATAAAGGGCTGCAACCCATACTAAAGGACCTCATCACAACCTCTAACCTCGGCGGTTCTCAAGAAAGAATTGACCACCCGCCAAATCAACAAGGATGCGGAAGGCTTCTTAGCCGACCGTACAACCCATAAAAAGTATTCAAGAGAAAGGTTAAAAAGGTTATGGGATTATGGGAATGTAGTGGCTGAGCCCTCACCTACTACTGCACTCGCTGCTACGAATGGTCCCAGGGTGTAGCAGTTCTCGTAAAGAGACTGGACATCTTTGAGATAGAATGATGCGAACACTGACTTGCTTCTCCAATAGGTTGCATCCATAACACTCTGCAGAGAACGGTTCTGTTTGAAGGCCACTGAAGTAGCCACAGCTCTCACTTCATGTGTCCTTACCTTCAGCAAAGCAAGGTCTTCTTCCTTCAGATGAGAATGTGCTTCCCTAATCAGAAGCCTGATGTAGTAAGAAACTGAGTTCTTAGACATTGGAAGAGAAGGCTTCTTGATAGCACACCATAAGGCTTCTGATTGTCCTCGTAAAGGTTTTGACCTTTTTAGATAGTACCTAAGAGCTCTAACTGGGCAAAGTACTCTCTCCAGTTCGTTCCCCACCAAGTTGGACAGGCTTGGGATCTCGAACGACTTAGGCCAAGGACGTGAAGGAAGCTCGTTTTTAGCAAAAAACCGAGCTGCAAGGAACATGTAGCCGTTTCAGATGTGAAAACTATGTTCCTGCTGAAGGCGTGGATCTCACTTACTCTTTTAGCTGTTGCCAAGCACACGAGGAAAAGAGTTTTTAATGTGAGGTCCTTAAAAGAGGCTGATTGGAGAGGTTCAAATTTTGATGACATAAGGAACCTTAGGACCACGTCTAGATTCCAGCCTGGAGAGGACAACCGACGTTCCTTTGAGGTCTCAAAAGACCTAAGGAGGTCCTGTAGATCTTTGTTGGTGGAAAGATCCAAGCCTCTGTGGCGGAAAACCGCTGCCAACATACTTCTGTAACCCTTGATCGTAGGAGCTGAAAGGGATCTTACGTTCCTTAGATGTAACAGGAAGTCAGCAATCTGGGTTACAGTGGTACTGGTTGAGGAAACTGCATTGGCCTTGCACCAGCTTCGGAAGATTTCCCATTAGACTGATAGACTCTGAGAGTGGATGTCCTCCTTGCTCTGGCAATCGCTCTGGCTGCCTCCTTCGAAAAGCCTCTAGCTCTTGAGAGTCTTTCGATAGTCTGAAGGCAGTCAGACGAAGAGCGTGGAGGTTTGGGTGTACCTTCTTTACGTGAGGTTGACGTAGAAGGTCCACTCTTAGAGGAAGAGTCCTGGGAATGTCGACCAGCCATTGCAGTACCTCTGTGAACCATTCTCTCGCGGGCCAGAGGGGAGCAACCAACGTCAGCCGTGTCCCTTTGTGAGAGGCGAACTTCTGAAGTACCCTGTTGACAATCTTGAACGGCGGGAATGCATACAGGTCGAGATGGGACCAATCCAGCAGAAAAGCATCCACGTGAACTGCTGCTGCGTCTGGAATCGGAGAACAATACAACGGGAGCCTCTAGGTCATCGAGGTAGCGAACAGATCTATGGTTGGCTGACCCCACAGGGCCCAAAGTCTGCTGCAAACATTCTTGTGAAGGGTCCACTCTGTGGGGATGACCTGACCCTTCCGGCTGAGGCGATCTGCCATGACATTCATATCGCCCTGAATGAACCTCGTTACCAGCGTGAGCTTTCGATCTTTTGACCAGATGAAGAGGTCCCTTGCGATCTAGAACAACTTCCTCGAATGAGTCCCTCCCTGCTTGGAGATGTAAGCCAAGGCTGTGGTGTTGTCGGAGTCCACCTCCACCACCTTGTTTAGCTGGAGGGACTTGAAGTTTATCAAGGCCAGATGAACCGCCAACAACTCCTTGCAATTGATGTGAAGTGTCCTTTGCTCCTGATTCCATGTTCCCGAGCATTCCTGTCCGTCCAATGTCGCACCCCAGCCCGTGTCTGATGCGTCCGAGAAGAGACGGCGGTCGGGGTTCTGAACAGCCAAAGGTAGACCTTCCTTGAGAAGAAAGCTGTTCTTCCACCACGTTAGAGTAGACCTCATCTCTTCGGAAACAGGAACTGAGACCGTCTCTAGCGTCATGTCCTTTATCCAGTGAGCAGCTAGATGATACTGAAGGGGGCGGAGGTGGAGTCTCCCTAACTCGATGAACAGGGCCAGCGATGAAAGTGTCCCTGTTAGACTCATCCACTGCCTGACTGAGCATCGGTTCCTTCTCAGCATGCTCTGGATGCATTCTAGGGCTTGGTTGATCCTTGGGGCCGACGGAAAAAGCCCGAAAAGCTCGACTCTGAATCTCCATACCCAGGTAGACAATGGTCTGGGATGGGACGAGCTGGGACTTCTCTAAATTGACCAGGAGGCCCAGTTCCTTGGTCAGATCCATAGTCCATCTGAGATTCTCCAGACAGCGACGACTTGTGGGAGCTCTTAAAAGCCAGTCGTCTGACGGAGCCGGACACAAGATCATGGTACTGCTGCACAGTCTGTGAACTGTCAACCATGGGGAAGCGAGGAAGTACAGCGACAACCCGAAACTGTCTAGACTGTCTGGGTAGTACAGACAACTCCTTATCGGGTTGCTGAGGTTGCCGCACTGCGTCACAACAAGTCACCTCTGCTGGTTGTTGAACATCTTCCCAGTGACACACTGACTCCGTAAAAAAAATCCTCTATCAAGGACTAAGCTTAGACTGCATGTCTTGCAACAAAGCTCAAGGTCTATGGGAGCAGGTGTGGCAACAGACGGGGTTAGCGACTGAAGCGGAACCATTTACCCTCCCTGGAAGCATGTTATGCTTAAATAAAAGTCCATAGGAGGCTAAGCAGCTTAAGGCTCCTCTCCAAATGACAGAGTCCTCAAGGGAATATCAGAAGGAGGGAGAACAGCACTTTCTCATCTACAGGAACCATATCCGAGAAAAGCTAAGTTCTCTCAGTGAGGGTTTCACTGGTGCAAAAGCAGCAGACCAGAAGGCAACGTTATGAAACTGCTTGACAGTCTGTGAACTGTCAAAAACTGAACTGTCAACCACAACAGGAGCGTGAGGACATACAGCACTGGTGTATAAGTAGCAGACCAGAAGGCAACGTCATGTAACTGCATGACAGTTTGTGAGTTGGCAACAACCAAAGATGTGTGGGGAAGCCTCAACTCCTGCCTGACTAGTTTGCTGCTGGCGAGTGGCGGTAACCACAGTGTGTTGCGGAGGCTGACACATCGTGTCAAAACACGGCAGCTTGTGGTAGCTCCCGCACGGCAACGGAGTGCTCTGTGTGTGGGAGTCATCATACATCTGGCAGGGTTGACTGTGCATGGGTGGAGGAGCTCTCACAACAAGAGTGTGAGAGCAGGAAGCCATGCCGGGCGCACAACCGTGGGAGGTGTAGGCCCACGGGTGCATCGTCAACCTTCTCCGCAGTCGGAGTGTGGGAGCTGGCAACAACAAAAGCAGAGTGCTGGTGCGTGGGAGGGGCTGCGGTGGGTTGAGGAGCATGCGGTATGGTATGCAGAGCATGCTGTAAGGTATGCAGAGCATGCTGTAAGGTATGCAGAGCATGCTGTAAGGTATGCAGAGCATGCTGTAAGGAATGCATAGCATGCTGTAAGGTATGCAGAGCATGCTGTAAGGTATGCAGAGCATGCTGTAAGGTATGCAGAGCATGCTGTAAGGTATGCAGAGCATGCTGTAAGGTATGCAGAGCATGCTGCATGGGCTGCGGAGAAAGCCGCATAGTGCTGGAACCCGGCAGCTCTACAGAACCTTCCCACTGCTGATGCGGTAGCTCACGCATGTTAGCAGATGGTGCAGCAAGAACATGCGTCTGGCAGGGTGGACTGCGCATCGGTGGTGGAGCTCTCACAGGTGGAGGGTGGGAGCAGGCAGCCGCAGTATCTGCTGAGCGCACAACCTCGGCGGGTTGTAGGTTAACAGGCTGCATTGTCAACATTCCAGCATGATACTCCTGCATGAAGGAGCAAGCTGAGACTGTATAGTCTGCAGCATGGACCACTAGGGTCTATGAAAGACAACAACAAACGGAGCTACTGTCCGTTGTGACTGAGGGTCTAAAACAGCTGGTGCGGCAACAGACGGAGTTACTGCCTGTTGCGGTACCACCTAGCCTCTCTTAGGAGGTGTGCAGTTGTCGTACTGCAGCGAGTCCGAACTGACCCAGTGGCTACACCTAGGCCGTTGGACTTGCGCGGAAGGGACCGACTTGCACTTAAAAGCTGCAAGATTTGGTCCATGGTTTCTGCGAGAAACCTCTTCCGCAGACGAGGAATAAATGGGCTCTCTCGTCTTTGTGTGGGTGGGGTGATCACGTCGGCAACGTGTGTAGATACACCCGAAACCACAGAGGGAAACGTCTGTTCGTCGATCAAGGCCTGAGGAACCCATAAGTCCTTCGACATTACTTCTCCCCTGGGCTTGGGAGCTTGTAAGAGGTATCGGACTAGGTGAACAACTGGCACGAACAGACGAACCCTCGAACGCAACACTGTAACACTTTGCGCATATCACTTTATCACTTTTGATTTTCTGTTTGCACTTATTTCACTGAACTCGAAACTTTAAGTGGTTTGTACCTGAAACACGCAATCCTATCCTTCATTAAAAGGTAGTAATTGCGAAAACAGTATTACAATGTAACAGAAAAACATAATGAAAGATAAAGAATTCAGTGGCTGGAAAAGAGACTAAACACTAGATCATATAAACTACGTTTAAAATCTCTCACCGCATAAAGCCTGGGAACAAGAATAAAACTCTAGAAACGTTTTACCTTCTTCCCCTCTATCGACTAGGGAGAAGAGCAAAAAAAACGAGAACAACGTTACCCGCTTGAACGAAACGTTTATCCTCCTCTCTCTCCCTCCGTCTCTATCTTTCTCTCTCTCTCTCTTGACTTAGAACCTGAGAGATGAGCCCAATTATATATATCGTTAAAACATATTATTTGTTAAAGGAAAAAAACTGAAAGGTTTCCCAAATAAAAAGTTCCTTTATTAGAATTAAAACCATTTAAGCTAAGAAAGAATGAACGAAACGCTAGAATCGGTTTACTCTTACTACAACGTGAAACCGTGAATACTCTCTCTCTATCGTAACGATAGAGCGCAAGTTGAACGTTCTGAACGTCAACAACTGCGGAGACTAAACAAAACGTTAGTTCAACTTTGAAAACAGTACCAGACTTATCAAAGAAATTCTTTCAAAAACATTAAAATTAAAATAGCATAAATTCTTAACAGGAAAAACGATATGACGAGCTCAATGTTAATTAACTTCGGTTCCAAGTAAGGACCGCCTACTATTAGGAAAGGTCGCATATAAACAAACATAAAAAAAATAATTTTTTTTTTTTTTTTTTTTAAGTTTATAATAAAAGGAAAGTTAATCGAAGAGGCCTATAAAAGGCGGAGAGATATAAAATAAAAAGTGAAAGAGAGTCTATACTCTCTTCGACACCAACACTTCCGTCTAAGGGAAGGGTCGGCCATTTAAAAGTGAAAGAGAGTTCATACTCTCTTCGTCACCATAATTAATTCAAATTAATTCCAAAAGCTTGCTAAGCTAAAGATAAAGCTTCCTGAATAGCGAAGGCTAAACTCTAGAGCAAATACATCACCAAATCGTGAACAATAACTCCAGAATCAACAGCGTATCCAAGTAGGTCTAGCCGGAGGCACGACAGAGGAAAAATTGAGTTCTTGTTGACAAGAAGTACTTGAGTACCTGCTCACAGATGGCGCTGTTGTGTACACCCCCACCTGTATAGCGATCGCTGGCGTATCCCGACCGTAGATTTCTGTCGGGCAACAGAGTTGACAGCTACATGATCATCGGGTAAGATTAATATTGAAAAATCTATTCTAGCAAACGTAAAGAATTGAAACCTAGACCATTTCTGCTTCTGAATTCACTAATCTTTGTCAAATAATGAACTCAACAGTAGCAAATCTCTAAGATTTACCAATAACTATGAATTTACAAAACATGATTCCTCAAATTAGAAAGTGTCAAAAAAACGAATCACAGAGGATAAAACCTCTTTGTTATTACTTACGAAGAGAAAACAAGGAAAAAACCAAAACATGCAATCAAAGTCCTATAAAATATCATATAAACCAAAAGTCTGAGCAGATCTAAAGAATGAGATCAAAGCAAAACTAATCACAATCTCCAAACTTATACATTAGTCAAAATAAAATTCTCTGTTAGCTAATTTATTGTCTTTAGAAAGGTTTAATTTCATCCTTCATGCCAATAGAAAAGGGGAAACAATATTTCTTTGGCATTTATGTCATATTGGATTCACTGTTCTTGCTTTTTACTAGAAAATCCTTAGTGACCAAAGAGCATATTAACCATAAACACTAAAATAAAAACTAGCTGATGTTGTTTTATGAAAAGGTAAACCAAATTGCACAAAAAATACCTAAAGAATTGGGAGAAAAAGTTAATAATTCCATAAGCTTTGTAATCAAACACTGCAAAGCTAAAAACTATAAAATAATCTTGCATCAGCAACAGGGATGAAACACCCATAAAGCTAGATATGCTATTAGACTTGACAGTAAATAAAAATGTTATTTTCATTAGTAAAATAAATTTTTGAATATACTTACCCGATGATCATGTAGCTGTCAACTCCGTTGCCCGACAGAAATCTACGGTCGGGATACGCCAGCTATCACTATACTAGAAGGGGGTGTACTCACAAGCGCCACCTGTGGCCAGGTACTACAGTACTTGTTGTTGACGCCACCTCACTTTTTCCTCGGTCCACTGGTTCTCTATGGGGAGGAAGGGTGGGTCAATTAAATCATGATCATCGGGTAAGTATATTCAAAAATTTATTTTACTAATGAAAATAACATTTTTCAATATTAATCTTACCCGATGATCATGTAGCTGATTCACACCCAGGGTGGTGGGTGGAGACCAGCATACATGTTAACAAAGAAGCTAAGTATCCCGTATTACATTTTATTAGTTATTCAAAATAACAATATAAAATAAATAAGTACCTGGTAAGGAAGTCGACTTGAACCCTTACTCTGCCTTTATTAAGTACGTCTTCCTTACTGAGCGTAGCGGTCCTCTTAGGATGCTGAACAACTCTTAGGTGCTGAAGTATAAAGGGCTGCAACCCATACTAAAGGACCTCATCACAACTTCTAACCTAGGCGCTTCTCAAGAAAGAATTGACCACCCGCCAAATCAACCAGGATGCGGAAGGCTTCTTAGCCGACCGTACAACCCAAAAACAACAATAAAAAGTATTCAAGAGAAAGGTTAAAAAAGGTTATGGGATTATGGGAATGTAGTGGCTGAGCCCTCACCTACTACTGCACTCGCTGCTACGAATGGTCCCAGGGTGTAGCAGTTCTCGTAAAGAGACTGGACATCTTTGAGGTAGAATGATGCGAACACTGACTTGCTTCTCCAATAGGTTGCATCCATAACACTCTGCAGAGAACGGTTCTGTTTGAAGGCCACTGAAGTAGCCACAGCTCTCACTTCATGTGTCCTTACCTTCAGCAAAGCAAGGTCTTCTTCCTTCAGATGAGAATGAGCTTCTCTAATCAGAAGCCTGATGTAGTAAGAAACTGCGTTCTTAGACATTGGTAGCGAAGGCTTCTTAACAGCACACCATAAGGCTTCCGATTGTCCTCGTAAGGGTTTAGACCTCTTTAGATAGTACCTAAGAGCTCTAACTGGGCAAAGTACTCTCTCCAGTTCGTTACCCACCAAGTTGGATAGGCTAGGGATCTCGAACGATTTAGGCCAAGGACGTGAAGGAAGCTCGTTTTTAGCCAAAAAACCGAGCTGCAAGGAACATGTAGCCGTTTCAGATGTGAAACCTATGTTCCTGCTGAAGGCGTGGATCTCACTTACTCTTTTAGCTGTTGCTAGGCACACGAGGAAAAGAGTTTTTAATGTGAGGTCCTTAAAAGAGGCTGATTGGAGCGGTTCAAATCTAGATGACATAAGGAACCTTAGGACTACGTCTAGATTCCAGCCTGGAGTGTACAACCGACGTTCCTTTGAGGTCTCAAAAGACCTAAGGAGGTCCTGTAGATCTTTGTTGGTGGAAAGATCCAAGCCTCTGTGGCGGAAAACCGCTGCCAACATACTTCTGTAACCCTTGATCGTAGGAGCTGATAGGGATCTAACGTTCCTTAGATGTAACAGTAAGTCAGCAATCTGGGTTACAGTGGTACTGGTTGAAGAAACTGCATTGGCCTTGCACCAGCTTCGGAAGACTTCCCATTTAGATTGATAGACTCTGAGAGTGGATGTCCTCCTTGCTCTGGCAATCGCTCTGGCTGCCTCCTTCGAAAAGCCTCTAGCTCTTGAGAGTCTTTCGATAGTCTGAAGGCAGTCAGACGAAGAGCGTGGAGGTTTGGGTGTACCTTCTTTACGTGAGGTTGACGCAGAAGGTCCACTCTTAGAGGGAGAGTCCTGGGAACGTCGACCAGCCATTGCAGTACCTCTGTGAACCATTCTCTCGCGGGCCAGAGGGGAGCAACCAACGTCAGCCGTGTCCCTTTGTGAGAGGCGAACTTCTGAAGTACCCTGTTGACAATCTTGAACGGCGGGAATGCATACAGGTCGAGATGGGACCAATCCAGCAGAAAGGCATCCACGTGAACTGCTGCTGGGTCTGGAATCGGAGAACAATACAATGGGAGCCTCTTGGTCATCGAGGTAGCGAACAGATCTATGGTTGGCTGACCCCACAGGGTCCAAAGTCTGCTGCAAACATTCTTGTGAAGGGTCCACTCTGTGGGGATGACCTGACCCTTCCGGCTGAGGCGATCTGCCATGACATTCATATCGCCCTGAATGAACCTCGTTACCAGCGTGAGCCTTCGATCTTTTGACCAAATGAGGAGGTCCCTTGCGATCTCGAACAACTTCCTCGAATGAGTCCCCCCCTGCTTGGAGATGTAAGCCAAGGCTGTGGTGTTGTCGGAGTTCACCTCCACCACCTTGTTTAGCTGGAGGGACTTGAAGTTTATTAAGGCCAGATGAACCGCCAACAACTCCTTGCAATTGATGTGAAGTGTCCTTTGCTCCTGATTCCATGTTCCCGAGCATTCCTGTCCGTCCAAAGTCGCACCCCAGCCCGAGTCTGATGCGTCCGAGAAGAGACGGTGGTCGGGGGTCTGAACAGCTAACGAAAGACCTTCCTTGAGAAGAATGCTGTTCTTCCACCACGTTAGAGTAGACCTCATCTCTTCTGAAACAGGAACTGAGACCGTCTCTAGCGTCATGTCCTTTATCCAGTGAGCAGCTAGATGATACTGAAGGGGGCGGAGGTGGAGTCTCCCTAACTCGATGAACATGGCCAGCGATGAAAGTGTCCCTGTTAGACTCATCCACTGCCTGACTGAGCATCGGTTCCTTCTCAGCATGCTCAGGATGCACTCTAGGGCTTGGTTGATCCTTGGGGCCGACGAAAAAGCCCGAAAAGCTCGACTCTGAATCTCCATACCCAGGTAAACAATGGTCTGGGATGGGACGAGCTGGGACTTCTCTAAATTGACCAGGAGGCCCAGTTCCTTGGTCAGATCCATAGTCCATCTGAGATTCTCCAGACAACGACGACTTGTGGGAGCTCTTAAAAGCCAGTCGTCTAAATAGAGGGAGGCTCTGATGTCTGCCAAGTGAAGGAATTTCGCAATATTCCTCATCAGTCTCGTAAACACAAGAGGTGCCGTGCTTAGGCCAAAGCACAGGGCTTGGAACTGGTACACAACCTTTCCAAAGACGAATCTTAGGAAAGGTTGGGAGTCTGGATGGATGGGGACGTGAAAGTATGCGTCTTTCAGGTCTAACGAGACCATCCAGTCCTCCTGCCTGACCGCTGCTAGGACCGACTTCGTCGTCTCCATCGTGAACGTCTGCTTGGTGACATAAGCATTGAGAGCACTGACGTCCAGCACCGGTCTCCAACCTCCTGTCTTCTTGGCTACAAGGAAGAGACGGTTGTAAAAGCCCGGGGATTGATGATCCCGGACTATGACCACTGCTTCCTTTTGTAGCAAGAGCGACACCTCTTGTTGCAACGCTAGCCTCTTGTCCTTCTCCTTGTAGTTGGGAGAGAGGTTGATGGGAGATGTAGTTAGAGGGGGATTGAGGCAGAACGGAATTCTGTATCCCTCCCTTAGCCACTTCACAGACTGAGCGTCTGCACCTCTGCTCTCCCAAGCTTGCCAGAAGGTCTTGAGTCTGGCTCCTACTGTTGTCTGGAGAGGAAGGAAGTCAAAACTTGCCTTTTGCGGACTTGGAACCCTTCTTGGACTTGCCTCTGTGACTGTCTGCACGGGTACCTCTTCTGCTGGAGGCTCTGCCACGAAAGGGCGGGATGAACCTAGAAGCAGGTGTATCAGCTGCTAAAGGGCGGAAGGGTCTAGGCACGGAAGGTAAGGGTTTAGCCTTACGTGCAGAAGAAGCCATGAGGTCATGCGTATCCTTCTGGATAAGAGAGGCAGCCATCCCCTTAATCAACTCCTCCGGAAACAGACACTTGGAGAGAGGAGCAAACAGCAACTCTGACTTCTGGCAAGGAGTGATACCAGCAGATAAGAAGGAGCACAGATGTTCTCTCTTCTTGAGGACCCCTGATACATATGAAGCCGCAAGTTCACCAGACCCATCCCGTATTGCCTTGTCCATGCTGGACATGATCAGCATGGCCGAGTCCTTGTCAGAAGGGGAAGTCTTCCTGCTTAAGGCTCCCAAACACCAATCGAGGAAGTTGAATATCTCGAAGGCACGAAAGACTCCCTTCAACAAATGATCAAGATCGGAAAGTGACCAGCAGATCTTCGAACGTCTCATAGCCAACCTGCGGGGAGAGTCAACCAGACTTGAGAAGTCGGCCTGGGCAGAGGCAGGAACCCCCAAGCCAGGTTCCTCTCCCGTGGCATACCAGACGCTCGACTTAGAAGCCAGCTTGGGACTAGGAAACACAAAAGAGGTCCTTCCCAGTTGCTTCTTGGAATGCAACCAGTCCCCCATAACCCTCAAAGCTCTCCTTGATGATCTGGCGAGAACAAGCTTGGTGAAGGCAGGCGCAGCAGACTGCATGCCCATAGCAAACTCGGAGGGCGGAGAACGAGGGGTTGCAGACACAAAGTGTTCAGGATACAGTTCTCTGAACAAAGCAAGGACCTTGCGAAAGTCTAAGGAGGGTGGCGAAGACTTGGGTCCTTCAACATCAGAGTGAGGATCATCCAGATGAGCAGCTTCATCCTCCGATACATCCTCATCCGAAAGGTGAGTTGTGAGTGGCAAAGGCAGAGTAGCAAGCTGAGCGGCTGAATCCTGCAGAACGGGTGCACGCGTACCTGCGGATCCATCATCATGCCTCTGCTGGACAGACTGTGAGCTGGCAACAACAAAAGCAGAGGGCCGGTGTGTGGGAGGGTCTGCGGTGGGCTGAGAAGCATGCGGTGTGGTATGCAGAGCATGCTGTAAGGCATGCGGCTCATGCTGCATGGTATGCGGCTCATGCTGCATGGGATGCGGCTCATGCTGCATGGTATGCGGCTCATGCTGCATGGTATGAGGCTCATGCTGCATGGAATGCGGAGCATGCTGTAAGGTCTGCAGAGCATGCTGCATGGGCTGAGGAGAATGCCGCATAGTGCTGGAACCCGGCAACTCCTGATGCGGCAGCTCACGCATGTTAGCAGATGGTGCAGCAAGAACATGCGTCTGGCAGTGAGGACTGCGCATCGGTGGAGGAGCTCTCACAGGTAGGGTGTGGGAGCAGGCAGCCGTAGTATCTGCAGAGCGCACAACCTCTGCGGGTTGTAGAATAACAGGAGGGGTGTTAACCTTCTCTGCATGATACTCCTGCATAAAAGCCGCAAGCTGAGACTGCATAGTCTGCAGCATGGACCACTTAGGGTCTACTGTGGTTGGAGCAACAACAGACGGTGCAGAGGCCTGTTGAGGGACCACTCTACCTCTCTTGGGAGGTGTGCAGTCATCAGAAGACTGCGGCGAGTCCGAACTGACCCAGTGGCTACACCTGGGCCGTTGGACTAGCTCGGAAGGGACCTTACGTTTGAGCGGTCGTGAGACCTGGGTCCACCGTTTCCTCCTGGAAACCTCTTCCACAGACGAGGAATGTAAGGGCTCATTCGTCTGGGAGTGGAAGGGACGATCCTTAGCAGATGCGTCCGCAACCACTGAGGATACATCCGTGCGCCGATCAAGGCCTGCCGAACCCTTTGGTCCTTCGACATTGCTTCTCCCCTGGGCTTGGGAGCTTGCAAGAGGTCCCGGACTGGGAGGACGACTGGCACGCACAGATGTATCCTCATGCGCAACACTGACACTGACACTATGCACAGCACTAGCACTAACACTTCCCACTGCACTCTTCGCTTTCAGCTCTCTGACATCTGCCAAGAGCTGATTGCGGTCACTAACCAACGACTCCACCTTATCACCGAGAGCCTGAATGGCACGCAACATATCAGCCATTGCAGGCTGAGCACTCGTAGCAGGTTCGGGAGTCACCACCACAGGGGAAGGAAAAGGTAGAGGGGCATGGGGAGAGGAAAAATCCACAGAGCGAGAAGAACTCCTCCTATCTCTCTCCTTCTCTAACCTACGTGTATATCTGAGGAATTCATTAAAATCGAATTCCGAAAGCCCAGCACATTCCCCACATCGATCTTCCAATTGACAGGATTTTCCCCTACAATTGGAACATACGGTGTGAGGATCAACAGAGGCCTTCGGAAGACGCCTATTACAAGTCCTAACACTACATTGCCTGTATTTAGGAACTTGGGAATGGTCAGACATCTTGAATTTTAGAAGTAGTCAAGGGGGAATTCCAAAGTAAAGCAAAGATCGTTAACCAATGAATCAAATTAATTCCAAAAGCTTGCTAAGCTAAGGATAAAGCTTCCTGTACAGCGAAGGCTAAATTTCAGAGCAAATACTTCACCAAATCGTGAACAAAAGACTCCAAAATCAACAGCGTATCCATGTAGGTCTTGCCGGCGGCACGACAGAGGAAAAATTGAGGTCTTGTTGACAAGAAGTACTTGAGTACCTGACCACAGATGGCGCTGTTGTGTACACCCCCACCTGTATAGCGATCGCTGGCGTATCCCGACCGTAGATTTCTGTCGGGCAACAGAGTTGACAGCTACATGATCATCGGGTAAGATTAATATTGAAAATACAGTATTGTATAAGAGAAAATATTTTTATTAAAAACTATATACCATTATGTACTAAAATAAAAATGATAGTTTAAGTAATAATTGTCTCTCTTAGCAAGAAAATAAAATCATTTGGTACTTTGCCTTAATCAATTGATTTGAAAACCATAGAGGGTAGTCTCGATCATCTTATAAACGTAAACAATGGAGATGTATATTTACTATGTTTTGTTTCATAACACAATACTATGTGAATATTACAGGCATCATTGTTAGTTACAGTCAAGGAAACCATCAGTTTTATCAAAATCCTGTTTATTTTAAATACAGCTGTACTTTTTTACCACAGTAAATTGACGTATAGTTTGGTCAACAGCTTAGCCTGGCCGAGCAGTACCTATGTTAATTTTGTATCTCGCGTATGATGTGGCCCTCTTAGAATTATGTTGAAAATTAGGTCTTCAAAAGTCCCAGTACTTGAATATATATTGTAAGTACTACAGTATTTGTAAAAATAAATTTAACATCTGTCAGGCTTAGCATCACCATGGAATTCCATATCTGCTGGAGGGACTCAAAACACAATATCCACGCATAAGGACGGCCAACCAAAAAACAAATAAAAATATAGTGTATTAGCCTATAATGTACTCAATGATACACGAAAACATAATCAAAGGACAATAATTAACTTGGATATCTCAAAAGATAGGTATCAATAACGACAGAATTAATGTAAATGTTTTACGAACAAAAACACAAAATTATATACTACTCACCTTTAGAATTACAGCACTGGTATCCCAAATGGCCGCATTTTCAACTACTACAAGTTCTGAATCAGTAATATTAAGCTTCAATTCAAAGGGTATCTTGTTTGTTTCTTGGATAAGATTGTGCTTAGTCATCACACCAGTAGACTCCACCATTGGATTCAACCTTGGAGTGTTTGAGCGAACAAGTCTCTCTCGCGTGAATCCTAAGGGGGACTGTGACCTAGGAGACTGGGTAATTGGCGACTGAGGCTGGGGGGATTTTAAAATGGGCGTATGAATTGGACTGAACATAAATGGACTTGCACTGAACCCTTCATGTACTGGTGTTCCTGACCCACTCAATTCCGCATCTTTGGCTGAAAAAGTACCAAGATATTTGTCAGAAGAACAAATAGTTAAGTGCCAGCTATGATAAAAATCATAAAATCATTCAATGGAAAACCCTAATGACACTAGATAATGTAAGAAGGATGCACATGAAATAAGAAGCAAATGCAAGAGTCAACACTATTCATGAAAATAATGACACAAATTAGATGCAAATAAATATGATAGAAGCCATATAGTAAGAACTTTAGTTATTGTAGAAAGATTACTCTGGCTACAAGGCTGAATGTCTCAAGTCTTTAGAGGCTGGTCTCCTACGGTAAGGATGTAAAACCCTTTCTTTCTAAATTAAAAGGTCATTTAAACAGTTATTATCATTATTATTACTAGCTAAGCTACAACCCTAGTTGGAAAATCAGGGAAAAACAGGGAAAGTAGCCCAGTGAGGAAAGGAAATAATGACTTATGAGAAGTAATGAATAAAAATACAAAATATTTAAAGGATCGGTAACTATAGAAATATAGATCAGTCATATAAAAACTATGAAGAGACTTGAATCAGGATTCTTCTCTCCTGAGTGTCCATTAATTTTCAACATATAATTCTTAGATAAAGTATAAGGAATAACACTGTCAGGTAACATTTCAAAGCCAATCTAAGCTCTCTCTATAATTCATTAACAGTACTGTACATAATATCTTCAACTTGAAGCTCTTAATAAAAGGTAAAATGCTTTCTATAAAAATTATACCATAACTAACCTGCAGGTAATGGGTTATCCGGTATCTTATAAATAAATTCAAGTACCTCCATCCACCAATCCAAAATTCCCATGAGACGCATATTGTTTAATAAGATGGTGAACCGGGTTACATCTTTTGTGGATCTGTCAGAAATATTAAAAGAATAATCATTATTTTAATGAACCTTACCTGGATCTTATATTACGATTATCTTGAATCTAGGGCTTTCTTTATCTTAAAAGTAAAGAACCACAACAGTACAATGAAATAAATCCACCATATTCTCCACCACAGTAGACTACCACACACTGAAGATTGATGTGCAACCTTTTCTTTTATTTTATTCCCAATTTCTTGTACTTTAATCAGTAAGTGCTTTGCCTTTCTATGGGAGGTCTCAGGTACGTCTCCTGAAGTTACTAGAGCTACTATTGCATTAACTGCCCTTTCAAAGCTTATGGCACAATGACACTTAGGTAAAACTAATTAAAACAAAAGATAGTTAACAGCAGGAAATAGACTGAGAAAACTAAAAAAAAAAAAATACAAGTATAAAAAGAACTAAATTACTTCTCAAATTATCAAAAAATAAATAATATATGGGGGAAAACCTTTCAACTAGCTAGACTAAATGGCACTATATACTCTCTTCACCTCAATACAGACTACCTAAATTTGAACAATGAAAATCTAGTAACAGTAAATGATGAACTATCACCAGAATTTTTACTTATAGTGAAAAAAAAAAAACTAGTGCAGTACTGTACAGTACTTATATTCTTCACAGAATACTAAATGCTGGCTACAGTGGTACTGGCTATAGTCTCCTCTAACTTATACAGGTATTCTTAATACTGTACAAATAAAAACAATCTACAATCAATGAAAATGAATATAAAATGAATAATACATTTGACAAAAACCTCAACAAAATAAATTAAGAAAAATAGCTTCTTTTGTTTTTGTTACTCTCAAAAGTCTTTGAATTATGTGGTATGCAAGAATGAAAACAAAAATGAATGATCTGACAACTGAAAGCTGTTGGATGTCACTGTACATGCATACGACCCAACTACTGCTATACTTCTTTCCTTACTTAGGACACTTTATTCTGGGAACATTTTCATACATAAAATGGACACCACCTTCCCTAGCACTGTATATATCAGGCCTACATAAAGCACAGTACTATAAACTTTAACAATTTACCTATAATGAACTTCTGCCTGCAGCTGGCTGCTATTTTTGGCACTTTTACTTGGTGTTGGTTGCAGAATATTGGTGAAAATATTGGAGCGTTTATTAACTGGAAAGGCTGAAAATGAGAAATAATTAATTTAGCAAATTTTACTGATTTATTGCTGTACTTCAGAGATAACATATATTATGGCCACAATGTTTTAGTACACATTAAAACAAATTGCTAATAAACATTTGCAACATACTTGCTTCTTCAACTTATAATCAACTGCCTCAACCCAAGAACACTGGTACTAATAAATTTTAATTAATTCAATGAAAAGACTTCTTACACACACCCCTCCGATAAAAATTTGAACATAAATTAGAACTTCAACAATACAGTACATACCTTCAAATCTAGTATCACTAAGCAGAATTTCTTGTGATACCAAATCCACATCTTTGGATTCATCAGAGAAGCTTTCAAACGTTAGTCTCGACTTGATAAAATTGACACAAGCGAGGGGAGTACAATCTTTGGTTTCGTTTGCACTTAGTTCATCCAAGTTCTCAAGTTCGAGTGTTACATTATCTAAATTAAGTATAATGTTCAGAGATGTCCAAACAGCTCCTCTTGAGTGCCAAGACTGAAAAATAAATCAAATTGATTATAAAAATTATAACCACCAAGGGTTTGGGGAATTACTTTGCCATCTATCCATGGCAAGGGAAATATCTTATGAAAAATGCATATCAAGACACATGACGGTAATGATCGAACTGTCATTATAACATCATGGATGCTTACTCCTGGAGCTACCTACATAATATGTATGCATGTATGTATGTATGTATGTATGCATATAGAGGATGATCTGACTCATTTGCCTGTTCAGTGACAGCAGCTGTATCGCACAGAATGTTTACATAATGTTCGTCCTCGAAGTGTGGCAAGAGATGCCAGTTAGTCTTTTACCCCTACAAGGCTCGTTTGAATTAACCCAAGTTACTGGACAAATTAATATTCCTTTAAGGATATTTTAGAACCAAAACCTTTCATAGATTGGAATCTAAATACAGTACCGAGCTCTATATAATTCTATTGTTTACAGAAATCAATGAATTTGAATTAATTTTAAATTTTATGATTACAGATAAAAACTTGGGCTGCAACTTATGAGCCCGAGTCAGGCCTGAGTGATCGATGTCAAGAGAATGTCTACTACGAATGCTGGGTCGTTTAAATGAAAAGACAAAAAAGCTCGAAGTTCCACAACACAAATAAAGCACAAAATTCTCATTTGAATTAGATCAGGGTGACCTGCTAACTTCTCTTTTATAATAAAATATAGAACTCCTACAACAAAATTGACAAAGGATACGATTTTCAACAAATGACCAACATCTTTTATATCTAACACTTCTCAAGTCAGCAAAGTTGTCTAGATGAATTCAAAGATACAGTATATCAATTCTACCACTGGCTGTAGTAAATTGGCCTGTTGTAATGAAAAAGACAAATTTGGTACCTATTTTGTTTTTTAAAGTGACTTCCTAAAAGATCTAATTGAGAAACCAACATTAATTGATATCTTATTGATCTTGGCCTTAGAAATTTCCAGGAGCAGGGTGCTAAATCTCATTTGGGGATATTCAACGGAATATGCCTAATCAGCTTGTATAAAATAAACTTTTCTGGATCTACTTCAGCACTTGGTTCTAATAGCTATGACAGGAGATTTAATAAAATTATGACAAAAGGATAACCTGGAGATGCACACCTTTGATAAGAAACTAGCATCAATAAACAGTCTTCTTATAGTGAATGGGAAATAAAATGCACAAAGGGAAATTTTGTATTTGTAGTTAACCATCTGTGGTGCATAATGGGGGAGGGTGGGCTGTGGCACCTTAGCAGTATCAGACGAACTCGGTTGAGTCCCTCATCAGGCTGGGAGGAGCGTAGAGAGGAAAGGTCCCCTTTCTTTCATTTGTTTGATGTCGGCTACCCCCCAAAATTGGGAGAAGTGCCTTGGTATATAGATAAAGTTAACCAGATATATAAATGCCTACTAAAGCTAAAAAATCAAAGTCCTACTTGAGTTGATAACTAAACATTGTATATAGACCAAATAGTTTTGACTAGAGAAAAAATTTGCCAACAAAACTTAATGACTAATAAGGAACAAAAATTTCTTAATATTTTTCTAAAATGTTTACGTTAAACTACAATCACTGCAACTTATTCTCCTACCTGTTGTGGCTGAGGCTGATATAAGCAGACTGGTGGAGGAGGCGGAGGTAGTGGTTCTCCAAGATTAAATAAGAGTAGACCTCTTATAAGCTTGTAATCAGAGGTACTAATTGTGGCATGAACTTTGCTAACAGTGCCATGAATGCTGATGTCTGGCACTAGAAATAAGAAAAAAAATCATGAAATATTTGAAAGAACATTAAATTTGAATACTGTACTAGAAGCTGAAAATTTTCAAAATGTGAATGCTAGAAGTTTTGAATGAATTTGAAAATTCTAATTTTTTAATCATTTTATTAGTGTAAGAATTATAATAAAAATAACTAGAGATTGATTAATTTATGTTGAAGATATTCCTAAAAATAAAATATATGTGAACACATCAAATAAAAAACATAACCACAGCAATTCAAAACCTCATATTTTAAAATAACTGGAAAAACCTTTGGCTTTAAGAAATTTGCTTTAAAGTAAACCTTCAGACTTTCTTTAACTTAAAAGTATTATAGTTTACTATAATGCATAAAGTATGCAGTACAGTTTTCCAGCTTAGTTAAAAATAATGTACAACAGGTAAATGATACTGTCACATATATCACAGAAATATCCATCAAAACTATAAACCTAAGTATGCATTCAAATCAACTGGCAACAACACAGCACCTAAAATCAATCCAATTCAGGCTTGTTATGCTCATCATGTGATGCATGGTCTCCAAGGACTTTCCTGTGAAAGGCTAGAACAGCAAATCCAATACGACATAAATACCAAACAAACATTGTCTCCCAGTCTCTAGGGTTAGTGTATCAACGTGCAAAGCATGAACTCTGTGTGTATAAGAGAGACGTTAGAGTTCATGCACTACTGAACTTGACGCAACACCTTGGATGCTAAACACCGTCTGTTATGAGTGTCGTCCTTACCATCTCATCACCCCATAGATGGAAGAACCAACGCTACATCTTGGAATAACTTGCGTCCAGCTGCCATATAAACTTTGTCACAATTTTAACAATGTGAAGTGAGGAATCTTTGGAATTTTTTTAAGATAAGTAACACAAGGCAGGTTTTGGTTAACACTCTTTTTGTCGTGAATAGCGTTAAAGTAAATTGGATCTAAATTTTGGTCAAATGCACCGATGATTGAGTAAAAGTCTTGAGTTCTGATTTGTATATAATTATTAACCATTATCCCCTCTTCTTGAATAGTAACTTCCCTCTTTTCATAACTCTAGTTAATCTTACCAATGTTGGTGGTTAAAGTACAGTATATACATCATTTGTCTTTTTACCGATATTATCATGTTTATCATGGGAGTGTATATAAATATACAGTGAAACTATATGGAAATTTTAGTCTAGCTTTGTTGTTGAACAATAGTTATGGGTAGGCCATTGTGGCCTAACAATGGCTTCTTGTAGCGAAAATTACAAATGATTATTTATTGATACAGTTGTAAATAACTGTCAGCACTAACTGATTTTTCTATTATCTGATTCTCTGACCTATTTAATGCTATGATTAATAATGGGTAGTCTCTAATTTTGGTTAGGTTAAGTTTGAGGGGAATCGTCAGTTATGTGGGCTATTTAGTATCATTAGCCTATATAGCTGTTTTATAACCTGGTAATGTTTAAATGTAAGTAAATTACTTTGAAAGATTGAATCTCCCATCAATCTGCATGGCCTAGTATTTTCATACAGTATATAAGAATAAGTACTGTATGTGAATATTCATGTGAATATAAATATAAGTTTTGGAAAGGGTTTTTTCCCCTCCTCTCCTCTCAAGGGTAAAGTGTAAAGGGGAGCAGATAGGATAGATCACCCATCCCCTTGATAGGAAGGTTTATTCTCTTCCTTCCATATTCATCTGACATGGGTACTGAAGAGATGTGAGAGGGTTCAGTAACTGAGTAGTTGAGGAGAGGGCTAACCTAATATGATTATCTTCCCTTACCAACCCTAAGAGGTTTATTATCTTATATAGGATAGTGACAGGTAGGAGAAAAGTCGTCTAGTTTCCTAAATATTTTCTGCCATAGAAAGCATTATCGCCCTATTTGGAAGACTAAAGGTTAATTGGCTTGGTAAACCATAAGGTCAACTACAATGTAGCTGGGGAATAAGAGTATGACCAAAGCCAGTTCCCATGAAGACAAACTATCTACAACAATTACAGGAAGGGTCTAGTTATTTTGTGAACCTCTCGCTTTTTTAGATATATGGCCATGATATTTTGGGAGGGAGGGGAGATATACTACCCCTCTTGTGAGTAATATATAAATAATTGAGGTTTTCAATTATTCTTTTCTATTCCAGATGACTAATGAAAGCATAATCAAAAGTGTCCGGGTTGGAAGTGATAACCAGCCAATCCTAAGAAGAGGCAAGAATGTTGTTGCAATTATAGCATTTTTTCCTAATTGGGGCAGGGCTTGAGGCTATCAATTGTTCATTTGTTCACAGTGGATCCAGATTTTGTTTAACTTAGTGTCTAAGTGGGAGTAAAGGGGGCTCACAGATGGTCAAATCTGCAGTAGTAAAATTACTGTGCAAACTTATCTATGAGGCTTTGCCCAGCTTTGTTAAAGCAAATTTTGGCTGTCTGCAATGTGAAAGTGATAGAAGTAAAGGAATTTCTGTATTGTGATCTACAATGTAAATCTCTCTTTCCCCAAGCCATAGTGGACAAAGCCAAAACCAATGCAGAGGCATTCATTTCTAGAGAAAAGAAAGACCTACTTTCACAAGGCTGCTTCCTATAAGAACCAGCAGCAAGTTCAAAAGTAGCTTATGGTTAATCAAACTTTGCTTATAGAGCAGGGGGAGGCTACTAGAGATGACACTCCATGGTAAACAAAGGAGCTGGTAAGTTACATAGAGGCAGAGGATCCCAACATGAGAGGTTCAGGTTGGGAGCCACCCCACTCCTTTTTGGGAATATTAGAACTTTTCTCGGTAGGTGCAGAGCATAGTCTCAAGAGGTCTCAATTGGTTGAGAATGTCAAAATCTCCTCCACACCAGTTTTCATCAGACCAGAACTCTGCAGCTCAACTCCTTTATAAGATGCTGAAAAAAGGAGTCACAGAAAAGTGTATGTTTCTAAAATTCCAGTCAGACTACTGTATTCAGGATGGGGAAGAATGACTTCTAAAGGAGAAGAGGGCTCCTTGACTTAACTCGTCTCAACAAACATATCAAATGTGACGGATTTAAAATGAAGACCATCCTGCATGTCTCCAAATTACTACAACGAAGGGCTTGGACTTGTACTATAGATCTTAAAGATGCTTATTGACATGTCACTATTGCTCCCCACTTCTGACCTTACCTAGGGATTTGGCTCGGAAGGGAAGGCATTGAATGCCTTTTCATTGTCGTTCCATTGGTCCCACCCACAATTTCCATGATCCTTCATACAGATGCATGCCGGTCGGGTTGGGGATGTCATTCAGATGAGAATATTGTGTGATATATATATATATATATATATATATATATATATATATGGAGTGTCTCCACTATCTAGATATCAAGCTGGAACGCCTCTACTAGGGTGTTCATTCACAAAACAGAACTAAGGTGCCTTGGTAAAACTCTCCAGATGTGTGTAATAACACTATGGTCAGGAATTACTAACTTGAATCTCTCCTATATGGCCCTATTTCTTGACAGTATGAGTACCTTAGTACAATAAATAAAATTTCATCAAATAACGAGCTAACAATGAGACTCTCCAGTGCTTTGCCTAGGTAACTCACTGATATTCCAGTTATCTATTGCACATCAGCATAACATGGGTCTATTTCTAATTTCTAAATTTAAATATAGTAATTGCAATATTAGGTATACACCTTTTTACCAAAAATTTTCTATTTCTCTAAAATTCTATAAATCTGAAGAAAATATGTTAATCTTCAAAATGCTGGTTGAAGTACATACCTGAATGACTGACTTCAGTATCCAAATTTCTTTCCACTTGCAATTTGAGAGCACATTTGTCCCGTAACAGTGATCTTCCTTGGCGTACAACACAATATGCACTAAACAGCCACTCAGGAATACATTTATTTTCTATACCACTTGTTTTTTCACTTGAATTCTTAGGCACTTCATGGGTTGCTTTCTTATCTATATTTATTCGTTTGTGATTATTTTCATTTTTACTAGTCTTTTTTCTCCTGGACCTTGTACTTGTATAAAGATCCATATTCACTAAGTCTATATACAGCACATCTAACAAACACTTATGAGAGTGGTATGCATCAGAGCTTGCCTGCTGTTTGAAATCACATTCCATATCAGAGTCACTAAAATAAGAGAAGTTTACATCACGATGTCGGCTTCGTGATCTTGATCGGGAATCCATTGATCTGTGGTAATAGAAATTTTTTTAAAAATCAGATTCAATAATCAAATCTCTATAGGTAGGAAATCTAAAGTAAAAATTATGAAATTTAATGTAACAAATGTTACAACATAGAGAAATAATTACTAACTTTAATACTGCATGTCCAAAATATATTCTTAAAATATGAGTAAATACACATTTACCTGGAATGTGATCTAGTCCCTAAAGGCCCTCTCTGATTAGAAGGACACATAAGCCTCTCTTCTAAGTTCTGACGTTGAACCTGTAATTAAACCAAAACTCTACTGAGAAAACTGAAATGGATATTGCATAATACATAATCAAGCAGAAGCTCTTACATTTCCATCCCTGACCATGGCTCCATGAAGAAGCTGAAGCGATCAAGAATTAAAATACCTTATGGGATCTTAAGGATGAATAATGTGAGCAACATAAAAGGTATATAAGAAAAGAACATGAAGTGGAATAAATTTCACAGATTAGATTAGAAAACATTTAAAAAAAAAAAGAAACCAATATGTGTGAAACATCCAGGTGAAAGAGTTGGCTAGACAAATGGGTTTGACTGTCAAAATGGAAAGAAATGCAATGTTGGTATAGTTACAAGATTTAGTTAGGCAGAAGTTTAAAGCTTTAAAATATTAGTAGGTAAGATATATGGAATTTGTAAAGAGTTAAAATAAAGAAGAGGAAAGAGAAACTAAGATAGTATGCATAGGTATTGGAAGAGCTATAGAGGTGTTGAATAAAAGGTTAGGAAAAAAGGAGGAGAAAAAGATATTTAGAGAATATGATACTCAGAATGGTGGGTGCATTTCCATTGCCCTCTATCAAAATATTCTTAGTTAATGTAAGACATTCTTTAGTATTCCTTATATATACATACAACTTATAATATTTATGTCTAATATAGCTTCTAAATTTTCCATTATAATTTTGTATAGAACCTTTCAATCCTTTCATGTTGGCAATGTTAAAGCCACGTACAGTTCAGTTTTAAAAAGTTTATAGTAAATTACTTACTTGACTAATTGTTCCTTCAGAAGCAGCCCACAAGAATTTATTTGTAATAGTTAAGCTTCCTAAGTCAGCAACCAACAATGTCTCTGAACGGCTTGACATGGGTAGAAAAATGACTGGAGAACCTGCGCTTATGTCTAATGACACACGCGATCCTCTCGTATATTCAGACATCTGAAAATATTGGAAATAAAATTATGTAACTATAAAAAAAAAACATTATCTTGTGGAAACCACCAATGCTACTACTACTACTTCTCTTTTGGACTCACTGTATCTCTTTATGACCAATTGCTACTCTTGCTAGACTTTAGGTCTATTGCATGATTCAGCAAAGTTCTGGAATAAAGTTCAACTTAACCATCCTTTGTAATCCTTTTGTGCTACCCTCCTGTTCTAAAATTTTGAAAGAAAGAAAGAAAAAAAAAGATTTACTGCATAGCCCCCTGGTCAGTACTACAGTAGAATGTCAAGTGAGCTGGTGCACTAATGGGCTAATACAATCACTACTAAACCACTATGACTGAAAAACCAGCAACTGGCATAGGACAATCTCCTCACCCCAACCATCACTTTACACTGTACTAAGTTTAAATGCAATTGCTGCTATAGTATTTCATCTGCTTACTGTGTTTCACTCTATTCTTTTCAATAAAGATATATAAACGGGCTTCTTAAGTAATATGGTAAAAGAAATCTCTAGGAATATTAACAGATTTTTTATATTCCTGGTTATCTGTTACCTACCCCCTACAAATATCAAGGTAAAATTGTAATTGCTCAGTTTCTTGTTATATCGCTGAATAGGGCCAAAGGACATGGATGTATAATTGAAAGTATATACATCTGTATTTGTGTTTTCTATGATAGGTAACATATATTAGTTTTATATTTTCAGAATTAAAGAGAAACAAATACAGTATGACTTACAATATTGTCAATTATTGGAAAGGAACTATCTTTTGCAATTATTTATGTCAGGTAACTGTAGATTTAACTTTTGGTGAAACATACTGATTATTAATTTGTTGACATGATGAGTATCTTTTTGTTACTTTATAAAGGTTCAACAATATATGCATGATTTTGTATCTTTTATCATTTAGTAGCGACAGTTGCGTAAGGAATCTGATGCACTTGTGTAAATAAAAAGACGTTTCAGCTATAAAACCAATTTGATTTAATTAAAAACACTGTTTAAATCATGAAATATAGACCTTCTCCTAGCCAAAAATGCAATAATCTGAATTTACAAAATTCCAGCATTGCAAAGATATTCTGCTAAAAAAAAAAAAAAAAGCTTAATCATTCCTCAACAAAATGCAATAAACCAGAAACTTATATCTGTTATAGTTTGGCCGTACGGCCGTACTGGGGCACATAAAAAATTTATATTTACCAATTATAGAATGAATGCAAAACACAAGTTCAAATTTTTATTTTAACATTCAAGTGACCTCCACCTGGTAATCAATTATCATTAAAAAAAACTATCTACTTCTACCATGGGGAGGAATCATCAACTCGCCAATCATTACCGAAAACAGAAATATGTAGAAAAATATATCCAAAGGAGAGCAGACACCACTCTCATCCTGTCGGACAAAGCTTGTGGAAAGTCAGCACTAGCTATACACTGGCCTGTATAGACTATGATAGAATGGCCCCATTTTCAACTGGGACCTGGATATCAAACCAAACTTATGCAGTACCATATATGATGCTTATCGTTTTCTTTTTATGGGAAATTGATGTCTCTATGATATTAAAAAGACCATGCATACCGGCAAATTATAAGAATTGGGTTTGTTGTGGAACAGATAATTTCATATGTTGAAAAGCATATAATAACATCATTAGACTGTCTTGAGACAGTCTCCTAAGATTTTTTTTTTTGTCTGTACAAAATATTGCCTATCAATAGCACAGTGGATGACATGGGAACCAAACTAATGCCAGTTAGACTGAACCACTTTCTGTACTTGTTCAAATCCTGATATAAAAATGTATATACAATAGACTGACTTATTTATTCCATCTAAAATAACTGACAAGAGCATTTAAGAATGATGAGTGGAAAGGATAGCTTCATTTTATACTGACTGACCAATAAATGCTCTTATACCTTTAATAATACTACTTAGTTAAAATCACAAAAATAATCTTTATGATGAAACAAGCGATGCTCAATGAAACATACAGTATCTCTCAAAGCAAAAGAAACTCTTATTAATTACAATTATTATTATTAAAAGGGAAGAGATTAACCAGCACAATGAGTCCAGCTCGGCTCTTAAAGAACTAGCCAATAATCACAATACATTTACTATCTCTTTCATCATTCCTCAAAAAGAATTCACTGATGACCTTTGCTAACATGCATTAATGAAAACACAAAGATCATGTACTGTACTGGGGGAATGTCAACTTTGGTCTTAAAGCATGACAGGTGACATGGCGTAAATCCCTTTTAATGTCAGTCAAAACCATAATGGAAGCTTAATCCTCAAGAGCTAAGATGAAAAAAACAAGATGATAAAAAGATTTAAAAAGCGTTTCCTACCTTACGGCCTGCACTTGTTGCTCTCCAGCGGGAAACAATATCCCTCAGTTGGTTGAACTGCTGAATGAACTGAGTTAATTCCATGGCAAACCGTTGAGTATGCATATACATAACTGAAGACATTTTTAGTTTCACTCTAATATCACATTCTCGCTGCATGTCTGGGTCCTCATGGCCATACCTGTAACACAAACCCATAGCCGAATACAATAAGGTCAAATAACTATTGATCAAGCAGTTATCAGCACTGAAAGTCCCTTAATGAAGAAACAAAATATGTTATGAAGATGTAACGTGAACTATATATTGAATATCTACGTACACAACAGCTGAAGTATTGGGGTTCTAAGCTGCATCTAACTCTCATCAACTGTCTACGGGATTTATAAAGAACTTTTCATATGAATTGTCATTATTACTACACTTTCTATACAGAAAAAGTATCTAAGTCTGGTAGCTTATAGACCATAAATCCTGCTATTTACCAATTTTATCTAAAATGCCCATTGCATATTAAAGCCACAGGCATATCAAATATTCCATTAAAATAATACCAGACATCCCTTTGTTCGCTTAAAGTGATTGCTCCCTATTATTGTAATGCACAATATTTACATTTTGATTATAAAATTAGTGCAAAGCATTGAAATTTTTTTGCACCAAACTCAGTAAGAGTATGAATACATAAAGAAATTAACAAATATGTTATTTTCATTAGTAAAATAAATTTTTGAATATACTTACCCGATGATCATATAGCTGTCAGCTCTGCTGCCCGACAGAAAAAAACCTACGGGCGGAATACGCCAGCGATCGCTATTCAGGTGGGGGTGTACATCAACAGCGCCATCTGTCGAGTAGGTACTCAAGTACTCTATGTCAACACAGAACCAATTTTCTCCTCGGTCCACTGGGTCTCTATTGGGGAGGAAGGGTGGGTCCTTTAATTTATGATCATCGGGTAAGTATATTCAAAAATTTATTTTACTAATGAAAATAACATTTTTCAATATTAAACTTACCCGATGATCATATAGCTGATTCACACCCAGGGGGGTGGGTAGAGACCAGCATATATGTTAACCTTAAGAGCTAAGTATTCCGTATTTCATTTTAGCAGTTATTCAAAATAACAAACATAAAATTAATAAGTACCTGGTAAGGAAGTCGACTTGAACAAATACTCTGCCTTTTTTAAGTACGTCTTCCTTACTGAGCCTCGCGATCCTCACAGGATGCTGAGCGACTCCTAGGAGCTGAAGTATGAAGGGCTGCAACCCATACTAAAGGACCTCATCACAACCTCTAATCTAGGCGCTTCTCAAGAAAGAATTTGACCACCCGCCAAATCAACCAGGATGCGAAAGGCTTCTTAGCCTTCCGGACAACCCAAAAAACAACAATAAAAAGCATTTCAAGAGAAAGATTAAAAAAGGTTATGGGATTATGGGAATGTAGTGGCTGAGCCCTCACCCACTACTGCACTCGCTGCTACGAATGGTCCCAGGGTGTAGCAGTTCTCGTAAAGAGACTGGACATCTTTAAGGTAAAATGATGCGAACACTGACTTGCTTCTCCAATAGGTTGCATCCATTACACTCTGCAGAGATCTGTTTTGTTTGAAGGCCACTGAAGTTGCGACAGCTCTAACTTCATGTGTCCTTACCTTCAGCAAAGCATGGTCCTCCTCATTCAGATGGGAATGAGCTTCTCGAATTAAAAGCCTGATATAATAAGAAACTGCATTCTTCGACATTGGTAAAGAAGGTTTCTTAATGGCACACCATAAAGCTTCTGATTGTCCACGTAATGGCTTAGTCCGTTTCAAATAGTACTTAAGAGCTCTTACTGGGCATAGTACTCTTTCTTGTTCATTTCCAACCAAACTAGCAAGGCTTGGAATTTCGAACGATTTGGGCCAAGGACGAGAAGGAAGTTCGTTTTTGGCTAAAAAACCAAGCTGTAAGGAACATGTA
Organism: Palaemon carinicauda; assembly: GCF_036898095.1. NCBI lineage: Eukaryota > Metazoa > Arthropoda > Malacostraca > Decapoda > Palaemonidae > Palaemon > Palaemon carinicauda. The sequence goes on from NC_090732.1 coordinate 12,156,964, forward strand.
GCCGTTTCAGATGTAAATCCAATGTTCCTGCTGAAGGCGTGTATCTCACTGACTCTTTTAGCTGTTGCTAAGCAGACGAGGAAAAGAGTTTTCAAAGTGAGATCTTTAAAAGAGGCTGATTGAAGTGGCTCGAACCTTGCTGACATAAGGAATCTTAGTACCACGTCTAAGTTCCAACCTGGTGTGGCCGACCGACGCTCCTTCGTGGTCTCAAAAGACTTAAGGAGGTCCTGTAGATCTTTGTTGTTAGACAGATCTAAGCCTCTGTGACGGAAGACTGCTGCCAACATGCTTCTGTAACCCTTGATCGTGGGGGCTGAAAGGGATCTTTCCTTCCTTAGGTATAACAGGAAGTCAGCTATCTGAGTTACAGAGGTACTGGTTGAGGATACTGATTTGGACTTGCACCAACTTCGGAAGACTTCCCACTTCGACTGGTAGACTTTGAGAGTGGATGTCCTCCTAGCTCTAGCAATCGCTCTGGCTGCCTCCTTCGAAAAGCCTCTAGCTCTCGAGAGTCTTTCGATAGTCTGAAGGCAGTCAGACGAAGAGCGTGGAGGCTTGGGTGTACCTTCTTTACATGCGGCTGACGCAGAAGGTCCACTCTTAGGGGAAGTGTTCTGGGAACGTCTACTAGCCATTGCAGTACCTCGGTGAACCATTCTCTCGCGGGCCAGAGGGGAGCAACCAACGTCAACCGTGTCCCTTCGTGAGAGGCGAACTTCTGCAGTACTCTGTTGACAATCTTGAACGGGGGGAACGCATAAAGGTCTAGATGGGACCAATCCAGAAGAAAGGCATCTATGTGAACTGCTGCTGGGTCCGGAATCGGTGAACAATAATTTGAGAGCCTCTTGGTCATCGAGGTTGCGAACAGATCTATGGTGGGTTGGCCCCACAATGCCCATAGTTTGTTGCATACATTCTTGTGAAGGGTCCACTCTGTTGGGATGATTTGACCCTTCCGGCTGAGGCGGTCTGCCATGACATTCATGTCGCCTTGAATGAACCTCGTTACAAGGGATATGTTTCGATCTCTTGACCAGGTGAGGAGGTCCCTTGCGATCTCGTACAACTTCATCGAATGAGTCCCTCCTTGCTTGAAGATGTACGCCAGTGCTGTGGTGTTGTCGGAGTTCACCTCCACCACCTTGCCTAGAAGGAGGGACTTGAAGCTTCTCAAGGCCAGATGAACTGCCAGTAGCTCCTTGCAGTTGATGTGTAACTCGCTTTGAACCGCATTCCACGTGCCCGAGCATTCCCGACCGTCCAACGTCGCACCTCAGCCCGTGTCCGATGCGTCCGAGAAGAGAAGGTGGTCGGGGGTCTGAACCGCCAGTGGCAGACCCTCCCTGAGGAGAATGTTGTTCTTCCACCAAGTCAGAGACGACCTCATTTTCTCGGAAATAGGAACTGAGACCGCTTCTAGCGTCTTGTCCTTTCTCCAGTGAGCAGCTAAGTGAAACTGAAGGGGGCGAAGGTGGAGTCTCCCTAACGCGATGAACTGGTCCAGTGATGAAAGTGTCCCTATCAGACTCATCCACTGTCTGACCGAACACCGGTCCTTCTTCAGCATGGACTGGATGCATTCTTGGGCTTGACTGATTCTGGGGGCCGACGGAAAAGCCCGAAAAGCTTGACTCTGAATCTCCATTCCTAGGTAAACTATAGTTTGGGATGGGACGAGTTGGGACTTTTCTATATTGACCAGGAGACCCAATTCCTTGGTCAGATCTAGAGTCCACTGTAGATTCTCCAGACAGCGACGACTTGACGCAGCTCTTAAAAGCCAGTCGTCCAAATAGAGGGAGGCTCTGATGTTTGCTAAATGCAGGAATTTGGCAATATTCCTCATCAGTTTGGTAAAAACTAGAGGTGCCGTGCTTAGGCCAAAGCACAGGGCTTGGAACTGGTATACGACCTTCCCGAAAACGAACCTTAGAAAAGGTTGGGAATCTGGGTGGATGGGGACGTGAAAGTACGCGTCCTTTAGGTCTAACGAGACCATCCAGTCTTCCTTCCTGACCGATGCTAGAACCGACTTTGTTGTCTCCATGGTGAACGTCTGCTTTGTGACAAAGACATTCAGAGAACTGACGTCTAGCACCGGTCTCCACCCTCCTGTCTTCTTCGGCACTAAGAAGAGGCGGTTGTAGAAGCCCGGGGATTGATGGTCCCGGACTATGACTACCGCTCCCTTTTGTAGTAAGAGGGACACCTCTTGCTGTAAAGCTAGCCTCTTTTCCTCCTCTCTGTACCTGGGAGAGAGGTTGATGGGAGTCGTTGCTAGAGGGGGCTTGCGCAAGAATGGTATCTTGTACCCCTCCCTGAGTAACTTCACAGACTGTGCGTCTGCGCCCCTGTTCTCCCAGGCCTGCCAGTAGTTCTTGAGCCTGGCTCCCACTGCTGTCTGAAGAAGGTGGCAGTCAGACTCTGCCTCTAGAGGACTTGGAACCCTTCTTCTTACTCCCACGTTGACTTCCGGCACGAGCACCTCCTCTGCTGGAGGCTCTGCCACGAAAGGGCGGAATGAACCTTGACGCTGGTGTGTCCATCCTAGGTCTAGGTACGGAGGGCAAAGGGGTGACTTTGCGTGCGGATGACGCCACCAGGTCATGGGTGTCTTTCTGGATCAAGGAGGCAGCAATCTCCTTGATCAACTCTTCAGGGAAGAGACACTTCGAGAGTGGAGCAAACATCAGCTCCGACTTTTGACATGGGGTGACTCCAGCTGACAAGAAGGAGCAAAGGTGATCTCGCTTCTTGAGTACCCCAGACACGAAAGAAGCCGCAAGCTCACTAGACCCATCCCTAATGGCTTTGTCCATGCAGGACATGATGAGCATGGAAGTCTCCTTATCAGAAGGGGAGGTCTTCCTGCTCAATGCTCCCAAACACCAGTCCAGGAAGTTAAAGACCTCGAAAGCGCGGAAAACTCCCTTCATAAGATGGTCCATGTCCGAAGGGGTCCAGCAAATCTTGAAGCGTCTCATAGCCAGCCTGCGGGGAGAGTCTACCAGACTTGAGAAGTCGCCCTGGGCAGAGGCAGGAACTCCCAAGCCGAGAACTTCTCCCGTGGCATACCAGACGCTAGATCTGGAAGCAAGCTTGACCGGGGGAAACATGAAGGATGTCTTTCCCAATTGCTTCTTGGACTGCAACCACTCTCCCAGTACCCTTAAGGCTCTCTTGGACGAGCGAGCGAGTACGAGCTTCGTAAAGGCAGGAGCTGCTGACTGCATGCCTAAAGCGAACTCAGAGGGAGGTGAGCGTGGTGCTGCAGACACAAACTGGTCTGGATATAAATCCTTAAAGAGCGCAAGCACTTTCCTAAAGTCTAAGGAGGGAGGCGTGGTCTTGGGTTCTTCGATGTCGGAGTGTTGGTCGTCAAGATGTGCAGCTTCGTCATCATCAGAGATACCATCGTCTGAATGTTGAGGAGGAAGAGGCAACGGAGTGGGCTGGACAGCTGAGTCCGGCAGCACGGGTGCATGCGTGGCTGCACTGGACCCAACATCATGCCACTGTTGGTCAGTCTGAGAACTGGCAACAACCAAAGCTGAGTGGGTGCGCAAAGAGTCTACACCCGACTGTGGAAGGATAGCGGAGACCACCGTGGGTTGCGGAGGCTGACGCACCGCGTCAAAACACGGCAGCCTAACTCCACCCTCCTGTTGTTGTGGTAGCTCACGCACGGCAACGGAGAGCTCCGTGCGTCTGTGGGAGTCAGCATGCGTCTGGCAGGGTCGACTGCGCATGGGTGGAGGAGCTCTCACAGGCGGAGTGTGGGAGCAGGCAGCCTCAGCGTCTGCTGGGCGCACAACCGTGGCAGGTTGTAGGTTAACGGGTGCAGCGTCAACCTTCTCCGCAGCCGGAGTGTGGGAGCAGGCAGCCTCAGCGTGAGCTGGGCGCACAACCGTGGCAGGTTGTAGGCTAACGGGAGCAGTGTCAACCTTCTCCGCACGAAACTCCTGCATAACCGCAGCTAACTGAGTCTGCATAGACTGCAGTAAAGACCACTTAGGGTCTACAAAAGCGGCAACAGACGGAGCTACTGTCCGTTGAGACTGAGGGTCTAAAACAGTGGGTGCGGCAACAGACGGAGTTACTGCCTGTTGCGGTACCACTTTGCCTCTCTTGGGAGGTGTGCAGTCGTCGGAGGACTGCAGCGAGTCCGAACTGACCCAGTGGCTACACCTGGGCCGTTGGACTAGCTCAGAAGGGACCTTACGCTTAAGAGGCCGTGAGACCTTGGTCCATCGTTTCTGTCTAGAAACCTCTTCCGCAGACGAGGACAAAATGGGCTCACTCGTCTTCTTGTGGGTGGGACGATCTCGGTAAGATACGTCCGAAACCACGGAGGGTACGTCTGTACGCTGATTAAAGCCTGTCGAACCCTTTGGTCGTACGACATTGCTTCTCCCCTGGGCTTGGGAGCTTGCAAGAGGTCCCGGACTGGGAGGACGACAGGCACGAACAGACGCACCCTCATGCGTAACACTGACACTTTTCACTGCACTGACACTCACTTCACTTCCCACTGCACTTTTACCTTTCAACTCTCTGACATCAGCCATGAGTTGATTGCGGTCATTAGCCAATGACTCGACTCTCTCACCTAGAGCCTGAATGGCACGCATCATATCCGCCATTGAAGGTTGATGAGAGCTAGCAGGGGGGTCGGGTGCGACCACTACAGGGGAGGGAATAGGTTGAGGGGCATGGGGAGAGGAAAAATCAATAGAGCGAGACGAACTCCTCCTGAGCCTATCCTTCTCTAGCCTACGTGCATATTTCAGGAATTCTTGAAACCCGAATTCCGAAAGCCCAGCGCATTCCTCACATCGATCTTCCAATTGACAGGCTTTACCCCTACAATTGGAACAAACGGTGTGCGGATCGATAGAGGCCTTCGGAAGACGCCTTGAACAGTCCCTAGCGCTACATTTCCTGTACTTGGGGACTTGAGAAGGGTCAGACATCTTGAATTAGTCAAAGGGGGGAATTCAAAATCTATCCAAGTCGTCAACAAATAATCCAAATCCAAAAAAGAATGCAAGGAAGTATTGAAGATAACTTCTGCACAGCGATAGCTAATAACTAGAGATGAATACTTCACCAAATAACGTGAAATTCAATCCAGAAAACAAGAGCGTATTCAGTAGGTCTTGCCGGTGGCACGACAGAGAGAAAATTGGTTCTGTGTTGACATAGAGTACTTGAGTACCTACTCGACAGATGGCGCTGTTGATGTACACCCCCACCTGTATAGCGATCGCTGGCGTATTCCGCCCGTAGGTTTTTTTCTGTCGGGCAGCAGAGCTGACAGCTATATGATCATCGGATAAGTTTAATATTGAAAATTTGTAAATGTAGACTTTGTTGTACAGCATAATCTCAATTCATTCTATACTGATTAAAATCACTCTGATGAATAATATAACACGGATGATTGTCTTAGATTTAATAATATATTTACCAAGGTAAATAACAAAAAACAAATTATACACTATACTATACTGACATAGAGAGTAGAGGTCCCCTTTTTCTTTTGTTTCATTGTTGGTGTCGGCTACCCCCCAAAATTGGGGGAAGTGCCTTGGTATATGTATGTATGTATGTACTATACTGACTTCTACCCTTTAAGATTCTGACAAATAAATCTATATATATTCTGTTTTCTGTTAATCAGGTGTTTTATCTAAAATCTGACTTTTCTGTAATTATCAAGAAACTGACAGCTGTGGGATCCCCTTCTCCTGTATAAATATGATGTCTTTGCATAATTATTCTCATTGTTGAGTCTTTTGATGCCCCTAATGGACAAAAGTACTAACTTCAATCAAGTATAATTTTTCTTTCCATGACTATAATACATTTCATACTCATCTTGGTTCAGCTTTCGTGATTTCCACAAAAAAAAAAAAACACACAGATATATATGGTCTTGAATAACCTTTCATATTACGTAAATATGGCTTGTATGAAAGTAATTGATCTCACCTGAAAACTTGGAATGTCATGGCTTCTGAACCAGCTGTAACAAACTTCTCCCGATACAGATGGCCATGGCTTGTGCAGTCAATTAAGGAGAGGGAACCAAGACGTCCAGAGAGTGTTAAATTGCCTTCCGAGCCTACAGAACGTACAAGTACCTGTGATATGCTAGCTCGAGCGAGTTCACTTTCAGGCTTATTTAGAATGAGGGTCAATGAACGGACTTGTATCTCCATTATCGTGTTGATTTCTTCTGCGCCTGAAATAAAACAGTAGCATAAGTTCCAAACGTTCTGAAAGTTCTGTTTCCGATGATCATATTGAAAAACCTGTTCTGTTGAACATGATCCATAATATTCATTAAAACCTATTCAAAAATCAAAATATCCACAAAAAGCTGATAAAATAACAGATATGTACTTACTGGTTGGGGTAAATTTTTGTGATGAACCATGGGTAATGTCTCCATAATCTTTGTTTGATGAAGTATCTTCTTGTTCTGTGCTAAAGAAATCTAGCACCATTACCCAAGAAGAAATATTGATGACTGAAACGAGGCTGTTGAAGTCCACATCAATGAAACGATTGGTCTGACAGAAGAATAAAAAACATTTTTAAATATCTCTTTATACTGTACATAAACATTTACAAAGTTTCCCTTTAGGTCATCATATTGCAAAGGAATGAGTTCCCTAAAAAAGTAAGATTTCATAATAGAAAAAATATGGTGAGTAGAGCAGAGCTGATTCTTAAATGATGGGTTGACCTTCACGTGCACAAACAAACTTGTAAACATGTGTTTCTTTGTTGCTAAGACGGGCGACATTAATCACATAATGCACTACTCAGCCATTTTCATTGCATTATCAGCAAATTGTGGTTCATTTTCAGAATACAAGGTTCTGAGACTTCATGAAACCCCCAAAATAAAATCTGATATTTTTAGTGCTTAAAACAAGTAGAAAATAGTTTGTCTTGAGAAGATATGACTATTCAAGGGCAACTGTCTATGTTGCCCATGCCTAGATCTGGCCATGATAACTACCTCTTAAAAGTTATGATAGAAATACTCACAGCATCATATTTAGAATGGAACTCTGGACACTTTTTATCAATCGTTGTCAGGGTTATATTTACAAGGGTGGTGTCTGACTTATGGCTACTTCGTTCTTCTCCTCCAGGAGTAGGTGAAGGGGGAGGTGTAGCTGGGCTCTTGGTACAAGGACCAGTACATTTACTGGTGCTGAGGGTACTCTGAGTTGACAGACCTGTAAAAAAAAATATTGTGAGAGCAATATTAATGCATCTTAAAAATAATGCCTACATAAGACATCATTCAACACCAATTATACAGCTAACCTACCTCTAGCTAGTTTCTTTGGAGGAATAACTGGTTTTTGTAAAGCCTTGAAAAATGGTTTTTCCATTTTCAACTTGTCAGGAAGAGACGAAGACAAGTACTGAAGTGGAATATGTGGTATAAATTCAGGGCAGGATGTGGATATAAATTCTGGAATGTGGTGGTCGTGAAGAAAACTAATATGTGAATGATGGTGGCCCCTCATATGCTGCGAATGGGTATCAGAAGAACCAGCTTCTGGAATTATGTCAGACCTCATGAGGAATCGATGCTGAGAATCAACATCCACTTGCAAATCTTCCAGCATCAGAGAACGAAGAGTTACCTTAAGAATAAAAGAAAAACGGTGAATGAGACAATTTTCTAATTCTAATCTACTCTCAGGATTGTAGTAATTCAAAATAAATGTTTCTGAAATTATTGGACAAAAATACACTATCATTTATTAATATGCTTATTCAAAAGCTTCAGAGAATGTTCAAGATATCTTTTGAATAAATTGTGATTAAAAAGACTGTTAAATTGATAATTCCTAAAATGTTTTTGTATTCTCTTCTGCTTGCAATGGCTCCCCTTTAAGGAAGCGTCATCACGCCTGTTTGCTAAAGTGTGTTCATACTCAAGCACTACCCCACCTGCTTGTGAATGTGTGCTCTTGGAGAAACACCCCCTCACCTCTTTTGCAATCGCGAGCGTCTACAAAAGTATCGTCTAAACCGCTCTTGATCGCGTTCATCTACGGGAGCACCACCTCACCTAATCACGATTGCACGCATCCTACAGAAGCGGCATCTCATCTGTCTTATCGTGCACCATCTCACCTGCTTTATCTTGCCCCATATCACATGCTCTATTGCTCGCTATCTCACCTGCTCGCGATCACGCACCACCTCACCTACTGGCGATCGCTTGTCACCTCACCTGTTTTCTTTAGATCGTTCAGTCATTGAACTTATAGCATTCACATGTTTGTGCACACCCCAAAGAGGGCGCTTGCCTGTCTATTCACGCCCATTCATCAGACTTACAGAATTCCCATACTTGTGCATGCCTACCTATTCGGGCGCAAGAGCACCTGCTGTAACACAATGTTCTGATCACATTTACCAAAAATACTATGGTGACAAGGCCAAAATTACAGTAAATTTTCAAAATGATTGCAAAGAGAATGAAGACAAATATAAACTTTTACAAATTTTAATTTGATATAATAAAAAAAAAAACAAGAGGAAAATCTTTTGATAAATACCTGTGTATTGGTCTTATACGATTCACATGACTCATAAGTTGCATTAAGCTCTTCTAGAAGTAAATTAACTAATGGCTTTTCCTTCTCACCAACATCTCCACGTAATTCTACGCACATGCTTGGAACTGAGAAGGAACCTGTTGAAAAAAAATATCATTAGTCTCTTATAGCAATTATTCTAAATGCAGAGTACAGTACAGTAAACACTATTCCTCCCTCAATATATCACAGATTTATAAATATATTAATTTAAATCTATAGTGTAGACTTCCCATTACATCGCAGGTTTCTGAAGGCAAATAAGTTTGATATTTTTCATATTTTAATTACTTTTTGTTAAAATAAGTAATATTTGGACATACTAAAAATTAAGATAATAATTTTTGGGCTTAAAGAAAGATTAAACTTATAAAGATAGTAGTACAGTAAATGGACATACTATATATTTTAGCTCACGGCGTACCCTAGCCTAGTAGTCCATACACTAACTTTGTATCTCGTGTATGAAACAACCCCCTTAAAATCAAGTTGAAAATTAGGACTTCGAAAGTAGCATGATACTCAAGCAAACACGGTATTTCTTAAAGTGGCCTTAACAATATCCAGACACAATTCGGGGTACCTGGATTTAGTCTGTTATATCCAAAATCCATTAAGGTATAAACAAGTCTGTTATTGTGAGGTTTCACTACTGTTAATAAGTGAACTTTATAGCCCGTGTAATAATGACTTTTTGTCTTTTCTCTTAATTGTTCTATCACATCACTGTAAATGTGTTCTTACATTTAGTGTTATGTAATCATAGCTTCAGAATTTTCTCTCAAGACTATGGTACTTAAATTTCTCTAGTTATACTGTGTAAGGAAATGGAGTCTGAGAGGGTCATTATACAGTTTTTCAGCACAAACTCATCTTTCTGTTACTTGACACCCGCAAATGGTAAGGTTTAACTGCACGTCTTTCCTTCTCTACATGTGGCATCTAAGAAAAAACTTTAAAGTTTCATCATTACACAAAATTTATAACTAGGCTAAGACAACTATAAATAAACTTTACTGTCCATCACCATTACGAAAACTTGTATAATCTATCAAAAGCCTTACAAAGACTCATATTCTAACCTTTTACAGCAATAGAAGTGCTTTCTCTATCCAATGTTGCTTTCATGCTCTCACGACGCTGACGAATATCTTCTTTTGTGGTAGTGTCGGAAATTTCTTCGCTTACAGAACCTGAAAGGAAAGCAAGCAAATTATTTTGTGAGAGAAAATTTATACGGTTAATAATAATAAAACATAAGCTTCCACTACAGTTCATTGTTGCTACCTCTTCCTTGAAATAAAGTTATTAAATGAATTAATAAAACATGGAATTCTAACAAGTCCTTTTATATTATCCCCTAAGATAAGTGTGACATATAACAACGATACAATAATTCTTAACCTCATATATTGTATGTAATTTCTTTAATTGCTCAAAACAGTAGGGAAGGAATATATCAATTTTCTCTCTAAAGGACATAAGCATAGTTTTTATTAAATATAGACAAAAGGCAATTAATCAACTAGTAAAGCACGATTATAAAGATTCATATATTAATAGTAATCTCAAGTTATACAAAATAAAAGGTATTTTAAACGTGGAAAAAATATACAGCACTATCTAGAGTTTCTTGGTCTTTCCATGTCCCACATGAATATACAACATTCCAGTAACTACATCCTCATCTTCCCACAAATATCAAATTTCTTATCTGGAATTCGTACCTCTCAGAAACATTATAACCATCCAAAGAAAAGATACAAGATAAATAGGTAAAATCTATCTACTCACTGAGTCCTTGAGAGTCTTGTCTTTGTCCTACTGGGGCAACAGACAAATTGGACAACGTCTTTATGACTTGCCTATACTGAGGTCGGGAGAGACTTATCTTTAATGGGGTCACAATCCCTCCATCAATCTGCAAGAATGTTAAGTGAAAAGATTAAGAAAAATCACTGCTGGGGTTACGCAAACTTCACCATAATATGATGTAAAATACTGCATGAATAATAATTTATTACTAATTAATCCTAAATTTGGTTTAAGGTATGGTATCAATTGTCTTATTG